>NC_084751.1:37528299-37708299 GCF_033978785.1 Entelurus aequoreus
GATAGTTTATATATCAATGATGAAATCTTAACATTGCAACACATGCCAATACGGCCGGGTTAACTTATAAAGTGCAATTTTAAATTTCCCGCTAAACTTCCGGTTCGAAACGCCTCTGAGGGTTGATGTATGCGCGTGACGTCAATCAATCAATACGAAATAGCTCTGTTTTCATCTCATTATTCCACAGTATTCTGGACATCTGTGTTGGTGAATCTGTTGCAATTTGTTCATTGCATTATGGAGAAAGAAGCTGAGCAAGCAAAGAAGAAAGTTGTCGGTGCGAAGTGTCTATTTTGCGAGGAAAGTCAGCAACAACACGTACACAGCCGGCGCTTCTTTGTTTACATTCCCGAAAGATGCAGTCAAGATGGAAGAACTCGGACAACAGAGACTCTTACCAGGAGGACTTTGATTTGGATACAAAGTTGCGATAACGTGAGTACACAGCTGCGCTTCCAAACATTTGATCGCTTGCTATAACTAGCTCGAGCTAGTAGCTAGGAGCTAGCATTAGGATTAATTTGTGGCATATTAAATATAAGCCTGGTTGTGTTGTGGCTAATAGAGTATATATATGTCTTGTGTTTATTTATTGTTGTAGTCATTCCCAGCTGAATATCAGGTCCCACCCGCGCGCTTCCAAACATTTGATTGCTTGCCCGTACGTGCGTGTCATGTACGTAACTTTGATTAAATATATAAGCTTTATGAACCTTGGGTTAGGTGAACGGTTGTTTGGGCTGAGTGAGTGTGTGTGTTATGCAGGTGTTTAAATTGTATTGGCGGGTTATATATACGGGATCCCGTCCATATTACCCGCTCGAGCTATAACTAGCTCGAGCTAGTAGCTAGTAGCTAGCATAACAAACACCTAGGTGTTTTTATACGGGATTAATTTGTGGCATATTAAATATAAGCCTGGTTGTGTTGTGGCTAATAGAGTATATATATATGTCTTGTGTTTATTTACTGTTGTAGTCATTCCCAGCTGAATATCAGGTTCCACCCGCGCGCTTCCAAACATTTGATTGCTTGCCAGTACGTGCGTGTCATGTACGTAACTTTGATTAAATATATAAGCTTTATGAACCTTGGGTTAGGTGAACGGTTGTTTGGGCTGAGTGAGTGTGTGTGTTGTGCAGGTGTTTGAATTGTATTGGCGGGTTATATATACAGGATCCCGTCCATATTACCCGCTCGAGCTATAACTAGCTCGAGCTAGTAGCTAGGAGCTAGCATAACAAACACCTAGGTGTTTTTATGCGGGATTAATTTGTGGCATATTAAATATAAGCCTGGTTGTGTTGTGGCTAATAGAGTATATATATGTCTTGTGTTTATTTACTGTTGTAGTCATTCCCAGCTGAATATCAGGTCACCCCCGGCTCTCACAGCATCTTCAACTCCCCACTAGTCCTTCACTTGCACTTTCCTCATTTAAAAATATTTCATCCTCGCTCAAATTAATGGGGAAATCGTCGCTTTCTCGGTCCGAATCTCTCTCACTTCATGCGGCCATCATTGTAAACAATAGGGAACTTTGCGTATATGTTCAATTGACTACGTCACGCTACTTCCGGTAGGGGCAAGCCTTTTTTTATCAGATACCAAAAGTTGCGATCTTTATCGTCGTTGTTCTATACTAAATCCTTTCAGCAAAAATATGGCAATATCGCGAAATGATCAAGTATGACACATAGAATAGATCTGCTATCCCCGTTTAAATAAAAAAAATTCATTTCAGTAGGCCTTTAAGTCTAGTTCAGTGAAAGTGGAGAAAGTAAAGTCCCAACACCAGCATGTACAATGAAACCCTGTTTTAAGTCAACTCACCTCTGATTGGCTGACTTACATCAACATAAACGATTGTCAACATAACCAAAACAAGCCATTGGTTGCACATCAACTTGTGACTCTTAAAGAACATCGGACAGGTCTAGCGCAAAAGACCCAGGAGGTAGAGTGGTCCTTCGGTAACCGTAAGGTTCCCATTCCGCTTCTTTAATCCCAGTCACTGACCCAAATACAGTCTGTTCTCTTGCCTACTGCTCCATAAAATGGGTTGAATGCAGAAAGTGGAACTAGCCCTGGCCAATATTGATAAATCAAGTTTTTTGTTGGAAAAGATTTTTTAAAATCATTCTCCACGATAATTTACATATGGTCTAAAAATAACATTATACAAATGATAATGTTGCTAAGAGTAAGATGCAGTTTATGCAGTGTCATTTCAAACTACTAGTTTTTGATTAAATAAAAGAAAAACTGATTTGAATTCCCCGTGATTTGCATTCATTGGTTTCTTTAAAAAAAAAAAAAAAAGTTTAAAACATTGTCTGTTTTTGGCAAACCATATTGAAGTGATTGAGGAAGGTGGGGTTCCTGAGACACCGGACCTTATAATCCGCTGCGCCTTATAGTGCGGAAAATACGGTAATCTTTCAAAAACTGAGGGCTCACTGCGTTCAGAAAGGCCTACTGAAATTAAATTTTTTTATTTAAACGGGGAAAGCAGATCCATTCTATGTGTCATACTTGATCATTTTGCGATATTGCCATATTTTTGCTGAAAGGATTTAGTATAGAACAGGGGTCGGCAACCTTTACCACTCAAAGAGCCATTTTGGCAAGTTTCACAAATTAAAGAAAATAATGGGAGCCACAAAATTTTTTTTTAAATTTAAAATGAAAAACACCACATACAAAGCTTAAATTGCTTTGTGCTATGTTAACCAGGGGTCTCAGACACACGCACTGGCACGCACCTTAATTGGCGCTTGATAGCGTCATACCTGCCAACACTCTCATTGTTTCCGGGCGTGATGGCACTGCTTTTAGCGACTCTACAGCCTGCCCAAACAGTATACCTGCTCAACCACATGTAGATTGCAGTTTCAGCTTGCTCACGTAAGTGACAGCAAGGCGTACTACCTCAGCAGCCACACATCTTACACTGACGGTACCAATACCCAGCATCCCATGCAGCCCTAACTCTTCCGCTCAACCAACGCACGGAGAGGGGGGGTGGGGGGGGTTTGATGTGTGGGGGGATTTGGTGGTAGCGGGGGTGTATAATGTAGACCGGAAGAGTTAGGGCTGCATGGGATTCTGGGTATTGGTTGTGTTGTGTTTATGTTGTGTTACGGTGGGATGTTCTCCACAAATGTGTTTTTCATTCTTTTTTGGTGTGGGTTCACAGTGTGGCGCATATTTGTAACGTAACAATGTTAAAGTTGTTTGATACGGCTACCGTTAGTGTAAGCTGTGTGGCTGATGAGTAAGTATGCTTTGCTGTCTCCTATGTGTGCAAGTAAAAGCAACATACAACATGTGGCCGGGCTGGCACGCTGTTTGTAAATGCTATAGAGGACAATTACTGCAGTGCAATTAGGGCACTCCCTTTATTTAGTAATTAGAGTGTAAATAGGATTATATTTTCCCTGGGAGTTATCTATGAGAGACACTGAGATCCATAAGTCTCCTGGGAAAATTGGGGGGGGGTCGGCAAGTATGTAGCTGAGCCGCATCAGAGTTGTCAAAGGACCCCTGATCTAGATAGAACAACGTCGATAAAGTTCGCAACTTTTGGTCTCTGATAAGAAAAAGCCTTGCCCCTACCGGAAGTAGCGTGACGTTGTCAGTTGTTCACTCCCTCATATTTTCCTATTGTTTTCAACGCAGCTAGAGCTATTCGGACCGAGAAAGCGACGATTACCCCATTAATTTGAGCGAGGATGAAAGATTCGTGGATGAGGAACGTTAGAGTGACGGACTAGAATGCAGTGAAATACATATTTTTTTTCGCTCTGACTGTAACTTCGGTACATGCTGGCTCATTGGATTCCACACTCTCCTTTTTCTATTGTGGATCACGGATTTGTATTTTAAACCACCTCGGATACTATATCCTCTTGAAAATGAGAGTCGAGAACACGAAATGGACATTCACAGTGCCTTTTATCTCCACGACAATACATCGACGAAGCTCTTCAGCATGAGCTAACGTGATAGCATCTGTCTCAAATGCAGATAGAAACAAAATAAATAAATCCCTGACTGGAAGGATAGACAGAATATCAACAATACTATTAAACCATGGACATGTAACTACACGGTTAATAATTCTCAGCCTGGCAAAGCTTAACAATGCTGTTGCTAACTTAGCAACAGGACCTCACAGAGCTATGCTAAAAACATTAGCGGTCCACCTACGCCAGCCAGCCCTCATCTGCTCTGCTCATCAACACCCGTGCTCACCTGCGTTCCAGCGATCGACGGCGCGACGAAGGACTTCACCCGATCATCCGTGCGGTGGCCGCGGCTAGCATCGGCTAGGCGTCTGCTATCCAAGTAAGTGGTCCTTGTTGTGTTGCTACAGCCAGCCGCTAATACACCGATCCCACCTACAACGTTCTTCTTAGCAGTCTTCATTGTTCATTAAACAAATTGCAAAAGATTCACCAACACAGATGTCCAATATACTGTGGAATTATGAAATGAAAACAGAGCTTTTTTGTATTGTATTCAATGGGGAAGGCCTACCTCTGTCCCCCGGGCTACGTCACACGCATACGTCATCCTCCAAAGGCTTTTTCAACCGGAAGTTTGGCGGGAAATTTAAAACTGCACTTTATAAGTTAACCCGGCCGTATTGGCATGTGTTGCAATGTTAAGATTTCATCATTGATATATAAACTATCAGACTGTGTGGTCGGTAGTAGTGGGTTTCAGTAGGCCTTTAATTCTACCGTTAAATAAACACGCTCAGGTGCTGAGAGAGACGCACAGAGTGAGACGTCTTTCTCCCTGTTTGAAGCGAGAGATGAACAAAGGTGAGGCTAGGGCTGGGCGATATATCGCGGGTTTGTCTCTGTGCGATATAGAAAATGACTATATTGTGATATTCGAGTATACGTTCTTACGCAGTTGCTTTTAGCTGCTGGTATTACATTACAGGCTCTCCTCGCTCTTTCCTGTGTCTCCTTCTCACAGACAAGCGCACCTTCTTACACACGTCACATACTATCACGACATACGCATACGCCCTCGCGCCGCAAAGAGGTAGCAGCAAGGGTAACGTTAGCTGTAATGCTGGCGCAGCCGTGCCAGTGGTAATACGAGCGAGAGAAGGTGCGAATCTGGTAACAAATGAAGGAATAATTAATTCCCCCAAAAAACAGCAGGGGGTCCATCGTCTGGCGGTGGTTTGGCTTCAAGTGGGAATATGTCGAACAGACAACTGTAATTTGTCAAGTGTGGGGCAAAAGCGTTGGTATAAAAAGTAGCATTACTGCTAATATGTAGCATCATTTGAAAAGTCACCTGCTAGAGAATGAAGAGTGCTTACTCCGCATGTCAACATCTCCGTTCGGTGCCACACGCCCACACCATCAAAATGCCGAGGCAAACATTTCCAGATCAACACCGTATGAAAAAAATAGTGATTTTTTTTTAGTTGTGATTTCCTTCTCTGCATGAAAGTTTTAAAGTAGCATATATTAATGCAGTATGAAGAAGAATGTTTTAATGTAGACACATAGAATCATCTTACTGCTGTGATTATATGCATCAAGTGTTCCTTCAAGGCTAAGGCAAAATATTGAGATATATATCGTGTATCGCGATATGGCCTTAAAATATCGCGATATTAAAAAAGGGCCATATCGCCCAGCCCTACGTGAGGCTCAACAGTTCTGGTGAACATGGCTGTCACTCAAATGCCGGTAATGGCGGAGGAAAACCCCGCACAAAAACTCAGCATTTTGCGGTTACTTATCGCACTAATTAAAACCGCCATGTCGAGTCGATGTCGATTAATCGTGCAGCCCTAACACTAATAAAGCAGATTTATAGATGGAGCTTACCTGGAAGGGACCCAAGGCTGGAGTTGTCAAAGAAGTTCTTGGGACAGGTTTTCAAAAGCAGTTGGGAACTTTCAGGACCATTAAAAAAGCTGCTTTTCGGGGAGTCAAGCAGTGAGCTCTTTGGGGAATTAAACAGGTGCGTCGAGGTGTACTTTTTCCTTGGTGAGCCGAGGAAGGAGGAAGGAGAAGACAGAGTGTGTCCAGGCTTGGTTTGAGGATAAGGCTGTGAAGACCTATCCACGTCCTCTTTGGTCTTCACCTTCAGTTTCAACGCTCTGTTCTTCCACTTAGTGATCTCTGCCTGGTGGCTGAAAACCAACCTGGGATTGAACAAGAAACAAGAGCGCACGTCAAGATTAATTCTCACCGGCATTGAAAGTAAACAGGTTTTTAAAAGGAAAGTAATAATTCATCTGAGTCTGTAAATTAGTTTGCTTGTTGATGATTTTTGTTTAGTTTTGTATTGTGTAGTTACAAACCCTGTTTCCATACAATTTGGGAAATTGTTAGATGTAAATATAAACGGAAAACAATGATTTGCAAATACTTTTCAACTCCTATTTAATTGAATGCACTACAAAGACAAGATATTTGATGTTCAAACTCAAACTTTATTTTTTTTTGCAAATAATAATTAACTTAGAATTTCATGGCTGCAACAGAGTTTTAACTTGCACTTACAGATGTAGCGACCAACTGTAGTTACTGACAGTGGGTTTCTGAAGTGTTCCTGAGCCCATGTGGTGATATCCTTTACACACTGATGTCGCTTGTTGATGCAGTACAGCCTGAGGGATCGAAGGTCACGGGCTTAGCTGCTTACGTGCAGTGATTTCTCCAGATTCTCTGAACCCTTTGATGATATTACGGACCGTAGATGGTGAAATCCCTAAATTCCTTGCAATAGCTGGTTGAGAAAGGTTTTTCTTAAACTGTTCAACAATTTGCTCACGCATTTGTTGACAAAGTGGTGACCCTCGCCCCATCCTTGTTTGTGAATGACTGAGCATTTCATGGAATCTACTTTTATACCCAATCATGGCACCCACCTGTTCCCAATTTGCCTGTTCACCTGTGGGATGTTCCAAATAAGTGTTTGATGAGCATTCCTCAACTTTATCAGTATTTATTGCCACCTTTCCCAACTTCTTTGTCACGTGTTGCTGGCATCAAATTCTAAAGTTAATGATTATTTGCAAAAAAAAAAGTTTCAGTTTGAACATCAAATATGTTGTCTTTGTAGCATATTCAACTGAATATGGGTTGAAAAGGATTTGCAAATCATTGTATTCTGTTTATATTTACATCTAACAATTTCCCAACTCATATGGAAACGGGGTAGGTATATTTATATGGTAATTATTATTCTGTGATTGGAAATTGTTTGCATGTTTTCTTATTGATGCTTTTATTTTTGTCTGTATTGTGTAGTTATAATTATATGCTTTTACTTGTAATTGTATTGAGTTTGTGGACCCCAGGAAGACTAGTGGGTTGTTGTGGCAACCAGCTAATGGGGATCCTTAATAAAAATCTAATCAAATCAAGATGGAAATCCAAAAGACTGACATGAGCGTGTCACATAAAAAAAACACACAGCTCTTCTCATTTTCATTCATTCTTCATACTTGTCTAAATGTGTGATTTTCAGATGAAGCTGTTTGACTTCCTCCTGCAGTTTGGCCTTTTCCTCCTCCAGTTTGGTCCTTTCCTCCACGAGTTTGGTCTTTTCCAGCACAAGACTGCTCTTGACAACCAAACCCCGCGGGTTAACCAGTCGCTCATGCAGCTCCTCACCCTGCAGGACTGAACATGTTAAAAGTTTTTAGAGCATACCCAAGTTATTGACTATTCAATATTAATATTCTACAAAGGGGCCCTATAACCTACATTTGCAACTTCAGACTCATGTATATGTTTAAAAATGTTGTACACTTGTTCCACATGTGTTTAACTTTTTTTAAGTTGGTGGGGAATGAGAATTTTGCCTTTCACAAACTGTTTGGAATTTCTCACAACTTTAAGGAAGTCCATGTATGGATCTTTGGCAATCATGTCTGTCACTCAAGTGCCGGTGACGAAGGGAGAAAAAAAAAACACCTTCCGCCTCTTCAGACTGTCATTTGTTGCAAGTAGGATTAAGATCTCAACTTGTGAAACCAAGTTAACGTTCCGTGTTTTGTGGCGAACCATCGGATCAAAGTTTGGTGCACAAATTTCACTTTCGTACCCTCCAAAATATATAAGTCCCTACAAGGAGTTTGTTAATGTTTGAGCCCTTTTTTCGCCGAAAAATAGACAAAAACCAAGATGGCCAACTTCCTGTTCGTTTTCAGGTATAGGTTCCTGTGACTTTTGTGTGTGTCCCGTCATGATAGACGTCTCCTGTGATTCTAGTGTCGATAAGTGTAACTGGTAAAAGGGGCTAATTATCTGTAAATTTGAAGATGACGCTCAAGAGCCAATTTTGAAATTTCACTTTCGAGACGCCCCCAAAATATAAAAATGTTCACCATACCTGACGTGCCTGCAAAATATGGAGACTATCACGCATGTTAAAGGCCTACTGAAATTATTTTTTTTATTTAAACGGGGATAGCAGATCCATTCTATGTGTCATACTTGATCATTTCGCGATATTGCCATATTTTTACCATCGACGATAAAGTTCGCAACTTTTGGTCGCTGATAAAAAAAGCCTTGCCTGTACCTGAAGTAGCGTGAAGTCGCAGGTTGAAAGGCTCCTCACATTTCCCCATTGTTTACACCAGCAGCGAGAGCGATTCCGACCGAGAAAGCGACGATTACCCCATTAATTTGAGCGAGGATGAAAGATTCATGGATGAGGAACTTGAGAGTGAAGGACTAGAGTGCAGTGCAGGACGTATCTTTTTTCGCTCTGACCGTAACTTAGGTACAAGGGTTCATTGGATTCCACACTTTCTCCTTTTTCTATTGTGGATCACGGATTTGTATTTTAAACCACCTCGGATACTATATCCTCTTGAAAATGAGAGTCGAGAACGCGAAATGGACATTCACAGTGACTTTTATCTCCACGACAATACATCGGCGAAACACTTTAGCTACGGAGCTAACGTGATAGCATCGTGCTTAACTGCATATAGAAACAAAAACAAAAACCCCTGACTGGAAGGATAGACAGAAAATCCACAATACTATTAAACCATGGACCTGTAACTACACGGTTAATGCTTTCCAGCCTGGTGAAGCTTAACAATGCTGTTGCTAACGACGCCATTGACGCTAACTTAGCAACGGGACCTCACAGAGCTATGCTAAAACATTAGCGCTCCACCTACGCCAGCCAGCCCTCATCTGCTCATCAACACCCGTGCTCACCTGCGTTCCAGCGATCGACAGAGCAACGAAGGACTTCACCCGATCATAGATGCGGTCGGCGGCCCGGAAACGGAGGAAGTCAAGGTGAGGTCGGCGGCTAGCGCGTATGCTATCCATCTCAAAGTCCTCCTGGTTGTGTTGCTGTAGACCGCCGCTAATACACCGATCCCACCTACAGCTTTCTTCTTTGCAGTCTTCATTGTTCATTAAACAAATTGCAAAAGATTCACCAACACAGATGTCCAGAATACTGTGGAATTATGTGGTGAAAACAGAGCTTTTTGTATTGGATCCAATGTGTCCGAATACTTCCGTTTCAACCATTCACGTCACGCGCATACGTCATCATACATAGACGTTTTCAACCGGAAGTTTCGCGGGAAATTTAAAATTGCACTTTATAAGTTAACCCGGCCGTATTGGCATGTGTTGCAATGGTAAGATTTCATCATTGATATATAAACCATCCGACTGCGTGGTCGGTAGTAGTGGGTTTCAGTAGGCCTTTAAGGGCCTCAAAAAGGCATCCAAATGTGTTGGAAAAAACCCCACCGCAATTTCAATAGGGCCCTTGCCCTAATAAAAAGAAACTGGGATATAATATGTTTAAAAGCTCCTGATATGCGCAGTACAGGACACATTTGATGGCTGTCAACAATCGTAGCAACTAAACTATGAAATGAAAATCAGTTTTTAAAATGTTAATGTTGTCAGGCTCGAACACACTGTTGTGTTAAATGGTGTTGACTGTAGAGTAATCAGCTCCTTACATGACTCCTCTCCTTGCTGCAATGTCCTTAGTGTTTCCTTCAGCCTCCTCACAGACCTGTCCCTATCATGCAGAACCAATGTGATCTTCTGGATCCTGTGCCACACAAATATGTGGATCAGAATGTTAACCGGGAGGTTATGGTTTCACACGGCTTTTCATCGGGACACTCAACTGTTCAGGTGAAGACAGTAAGACAAAAAAAGGTCCTTACTCCGTTTGATGTCGGTCAAATGCTGAGCTCATTTCCATTTCCATCCTGCGCAGTTTCGCACAAACTTTCTCCAGCTGAGCAGCAGAAGCATTTTTCTACACCAGGAAAACATGTGAATGTAATTGTAGTATTGTTCATGACACACAATAAAACTTCAGTAAAGTAAAAAAAAAAAAAAAAGATGTTCGGACCAACCTCTGCCTTTTGCAGTTGGTCGTTTAGTATATGAATTGCGTTTTCTTTCTCCTCAACTTGTGCCTGGATACTTTGCATTTGTGTCTGAAGTTGCTGAAAGGCCATTTCATGGCTGGACACAAAGTTGTTGGCTTTAAGCTGGGCCTCTTCCAGCTGCTTAGTCTTCATACGCAATTCCTAATACAAATTGAAACACATCACCACCAGTTCACCTTCGCTAACACTGTAAGAACAGGAAGGATATAACTAGAGATGTCCGATAATGGCTTTTTTGCAGATATTGTCCAACTCTTAATTACCGATTCCGATATCAACCGATACCGATATATACAGTCGTGGAATTAACACATTATTATGCCTAATTTTGTTGTGATGCCCCGCTGGATGCATTAAACAATGTAACAAGGTTTTACAAAATAAATCAACTCAAGTTATGGGAAAAAAATGCCAACATGGCACTGCCATATTTATTATTGAAGTCACAAAGTGCATTATTTTTTTTAACATGCCTCAAAAGAGCATGAGGAGGTTGAGGTGGGCGGGGGCGGGGTTCTTGGGGGGTAGGGGGTAGCAGGGGGTGTATATTGTAGCGTCCCGGAAGAGTTAGTGCTGCAATGGGTTCTGGGTATTTGTTCTGTTGTGTTTATGTTGTGTTACGGTGCGGATGTTCTCCTGAAATGTGTTTGTCATTCTTGTTTGGTGTGGGTTCACAGTGTGGCGCATATTTCTAATAGTGTTAAAGTTGTTTATATGGTCACCCTCAGTGTGACCTGTATGGCTGTTGACCAAGTATGCATGGCATTCACTTGTGTGTGGATTCTATGGAGTTATCACAAGACTCTCGGGACTTTTGATGTTGCTGGCTTTTATTAGATTTTCGTGATCATTCAACTGTTTCATTCAAAATAATTACTCAGTATTTCGTGGAAAAAAACCAACTAATTAACAATTGGGTAACATGTGAGTAACTTCAAATTTTTTTGTAGCTATTGTTTTATGTTTCTTGGACTACATTTCTAGTTGCTGCGAGTGTGCGTGTGTAAAATACAAAACATTTTTTTTATTGCAACATCTTTTCTCTGGTTGGAAGTGGAATTCTTGTAGGCTGAAATGTGAACATTTCTACTGACACATGACAGCACATAATATAAATGTTATTTTTACTAGTTTGAAAGTAATCATTGACTATTTGGGCAGCCTTGTCGGACGTCATGTCCCTTTTTACAGTCAGTACGTTTCTATGCACTAAATTAGTCTGATTTGTCAAACAAGTCAAATTCAAGACTTTTATAAGACCATATTGAAAATAATTTAAGACTATTTCACATCCATACGGATTAAAAAAAAAGACAGGAAAATCATAGGGTCAGAATGAATTGTAAGTATATGAATTCATTCACTGCTCTTTCACATTGGAAAACAAAATGGTTGAACTAACGAAATACACGAGAAGCTTCTCTACGGCAAACTAATGGAAAAAATATTAGCAAACATAATGGCCATTTTTCAGATTTGCCAAATAACTGTTTTCTTGCAAAAGGTGCTGTGTTCGTCATGTCAGGTGTTTTTATGTAACAACAAGAATGCCAGCAATGGTAGAGGAACGCACAACAATACACTATGTGAAAGGGACTGTTAGCCTCAATAACACCACAAAATTTAACCATTTAGCTATAGCAGCGATGCTGTCACTATTGAGCAAACAAACATCTATAGTACTCCTAATGTATCTGCACAAAGTTGTAAAAAAACAGTTCAGACAGAGCAATTGTCTTAAAAAAAAAAAAAAAGAAAATAGAAGGCGATTGTGGTATGCAAGCCTCAAACCGAATTTGGATGTGAATATTATAGATAACATTCAAATTTGCTCAGCTCATTTTGAATCTGGTATGTATGAATACATTTTTACCTGTTTTTTGTAAGTTTTTTGAAAACATATTGTTAATAAACAAAGGACTAGCTTTTATTTAAGCATGACAAGATGGCATTTGCAAATCTTACTTGCTTTCTTCACCCAACCATTAATAGAGGGTAAACATTAAACAGACAACCTTTATAGCTTTTAATGTCAGTTGCTGTATACATTTGGAGAAAAGATTATGCATGAGATGCTGATCTGAAATTATTGGAATAATAGAAATATGACTACCGTATCACAGTTTTTTTTTTCATAGTTTGGCCGGGGGTGCGATTTATACTCTGGAGCGATTTATGTGTGAAATTATTAACACATTACAGTAAAATATCAAATAATATTGCAAGTATTCGGGATCACGTGTAATGCTTTACATATTTCACCAGGAGGGCAAAGTGCTTTGAAACTAAAGAGTGTCTCTTAAGACAGCTCACTTCATGCTGCAATATGAACTGACTTACTTCGACTTCTTCCCTTGATTCTTCCAGCTCAAGAATGAGTCTGTAGTCTCGAGACCAGGAAGACTGCTTCTGTCTTTGTTGTCCCAAGTAACATTCAACTTGAAAGTCAAGCTGCCGCAATTCCCAACTCAAATCTTTGTCATCATCCATGATGCCCTGCAGGGGTCAGAAAAAGTTGGTTCAGAACATTTTATAACAAAAGTTCATAACAATTTCCCTTGTGTATCATTAAAGTTTGTCTAGGTATCTTGCACTCTGTTAAGTGTTTTTAAAAAAGGTAACACAGAAATCAATATTACCGTAATCTTGACTATAGAGGTGTCAAACTTGTTTTCATTGAGGGCCACATTGCAGTTTATATATATATATATATATATATTTTTTTTTAAATATATATTAGGGGTGTCAATATAAACGGATTTTCAGATCAATCGCAATTCTTATTTGTAACGATTCTTAATCAATGAAAAAAGGAATCAATCTTTTTTTTTTTCCAATATGTCCTGTCCAGCCACTCAGGCAAATCATATTGTAAATATAGATGCCCATATCTGCTGTACATATTTACTTTAGAAAAGAGAAGTGCTGGATACTTCTCTTGTTGCCTTATTTGTATTTGACTTGAATGTTTTGGGAAGCGTTTTATTAAACATACATACGCAAACGTATACATATGTACACATGTATACCGGTACATACACACACACACACTTAAACATATACATCTACAGCAGGGGTCACCAACCTTTTTGAAACCAAGGGCTACTTCTTGGGTACTGATTACTGCGAAGGGCTACCAGTTAGATACACACTTAAATAAATTGCCAGAAGTAGCCAATTTGCTCAATTTACCTTTAACTCTGTTATTATTAATAATTAATGATATTTATCTTTGTGGAAACACTGATCATCTTAATGATTTCTCACAATAAATATCAATATGCAACACTTTATTTTTATATTTTCTATAAGTGCACATTTTTCAAATTGAACATTTTCAAATAATCACTTCTAAGACAGTCTTGTGAAATCACAATATCCCATTTTAACTAGCTAGCCACTAACATTTTTTTAACAAATCATGAATTACTTTGCACCATGTTTGTCCAAATAATAACTCATGTAAAATACAAAAGTAAACTCTCAAATTTTTAAATCATGTCACACTTTGAACTGGACACCAAATCTGTTATCTGTTTCTTTGTCAGTTAGTGGGAAGCCTGGCATTGCATGCTGTTAACTAGTGTGTTGTACTCTGGTGTGTAACTTGACACTGCAACTCTGAGTGAGTCTTGCAGATGTGCATCAGTGAGGCGTGTTCTGTGTTTGTTCTTGATGAAGTTCATGTCAGAAAAGGCTGATTCACAAAGATATGATTTTTCTTCATTGTTTGCGGAACCTTCTTAATCTTTTGGACATATTTTCACAGCAATCTGGCCTTAAGCTTAATTATGATAAATGTAAAATGTTAAGGATCGGAAATCTAAAGGGAACGTCCTTTCGAATGGAATGCAAAGTGCCTGTTTTGTGGACAGATGGACCAGTTAACATACTTGGTGTTGTTGTCCCAGAAAATCTGGAAGATCTAGGCTCAGTAAATTATGATAATCGACTAAGAAAGCTGGACAAAATTATGCAATTATGGAAAGGGAAATCCCTAACCTTGTATGGTAAAATGTCTATTGCCAACTCGTTAATTATTCTTCAATTTATTTATTTGTTTTTGTCATTACCAGCTCCATCACAAAACTTTTTTAAGATTTATGAGCGGAGGGTCTTCGATTTTGTCTGGAACGGCAAACCAGAAAAGATTAAAAGAAAGGTTTTGTACAAAGAGTATGAATATGGGGGCCTGAAACTTCTCAACCTTGAAGCTATGTGTCTGTCTTTAAAAGCATCAATTGTTCCAAAGATGTATTTAAACATTGAGCGGTACACAAATGTCCTGTTGGACAAAAAACATGTACTGTATCAAAAGAAATTGTATCCTTTTTTACAAGTGATCCCCTCCCAGAGAGTCTGCTGGGAAACATGGCGGGGTTCATAAAGGAAACAATCCACTCATAGTGGTGTTTTCAATTTTATGTGCCAGAAAAAAGAGACGATATTTTGCAGCAGTTAATATGGATGAACTCTAATATTGTAATAGATGTAAAGCCTTTCTTTTGGAAAAATATGTTTGAAAGAGGAATCATTTTTGTCAATGATATTATCAATGAGAATGGTAAAATTATGAAGTATGATGAATTTAGAGCTATGTATGATGATGCTTGCTCAAGCTTTTCATTTGATCAACTAACTGGAGTCATTGGGAAAAGATGGAAACAAATAATTAATTATGGAACTACTAAATTATTAGTTTGTAAACCTCTAATAAGAAATTCTAGTAGGCAAAAAGGAACTAAAATAAATAGAAAAATATATAATTTTTATTTAATAAAGAAATCTTTGAAGGCTGCCTCATACAACACAAATGGAAAATGGGAGGACTTTTTTGACTGCCCGTTGCCATGGGATGCCATATTCAAACTAATCTATAAAACCACTATCGATGTGCAAAATCGTTATTTTCAAATTAAAATTATTTATAACTTCTTACCCACAGGGAAAATGTTAAAATTATGGAATATGACAAAGTCAGATGATTGCCGATTTTGTTGTCAGGAGCCTGAATCCACCCTGCATTTGTTTTGGTATTGTCATATTGTGTCTTTGTTTTGGGTGGAAGTTGAAAAAATGTGTTTAAGGATTGGTTTGTTTATGAAGCTTAATGTGGTTTCTGTTATTTTAGGAGAGTTCATTGACAATCATGATTTAGTCAATTTAATTATAGTACTCGGTAAAATGTTTATTTTTAAGGCCAAAACCAGATATTCACTTAGTATTACTTTCTTTAAAACATTTATTCAGTATTTTCTAACTTTAGAAAGTTACATGGTTGAAAACGATAATGATGCCAAAAAATATTTAAAAAAAGATGAGTCCTCAAAGGCTTATTTTGAAAGTATAATTATGTTTATAGATTATATGATATCTGTTGTTGTGTTCCCTAATTTGAGTGACCTGGACATAATCTGGACTGTACATAAATACTTATTTTGAAAATGTAATATTGTTTATAAATTATATGCAATCTGTTGTGTTCCCTAATTTTTTTCTGTGTACATGAATGAAGGTGTGTGTTGCTGAGTCCGACTTGGACATTATCTGGACTGGGCCTGGTTTAAAAAACCCTTTAAACAAATCTAATTTCATTGACAACCTGGTCTGTTGAAGATAAGGCCCTTTTTTAAAAAATAAAATAAAATAAGATAAATAAATAAAAAACATTTTCTTGGATAAAAAAGAAAGTAAAACAATATAAAAATAATTACATAAAAAATAGTAATTAATGAAAATGTTAGTGGACCAGCAGCCTATAAAATCATGTGTGCTTCAAGGACTGTGTCCCTTGCAGATGTGTTGTCTATGTTGTGGGAACCAGAATATTGGTAGCAGAAAGAAATAACCTTTTTGTGTGAGTGGGTGTGGATGAGTGTGCATGGGGGAGGTTGTTTGGGTTGATGCACTGATTGAAAGTGTATCTTGTGTTTTTTCTATGTAGATTTAATTTTAAAAAATTAAAAAAAATTTTTTTTTTTTTAGAACAGGCCCGCGGGCGACTCATCTGGTCCTTACGGGCGACCTGGTCCCCACGGGCACCGCGTTGGTGACCCCTGATCTACAGTATGTACACACACACAAAAAAGAAATCAATCACAATCTTTTCACACACATACACATATACACATACATGGCCGATTTTCCCCAAAATTATACAAATAAATCAATCACAATCTTTTCAGCACAGCATGCACCTCAAAAAATTAATTGGATTCTGAAACAGAGCCTGAATGTGTCTAGTAATTTTGAGCTAAAGTTTGGAGCTGCGGGTAAGTTTTTGGTGTTTTTTTTAATCACCAAGGCAATTTTAGGGCAAAAGCAGCAATTTTTTATTTTTTTTAAAAACCAGAGTAACAGAAAAGTTCCTGAAGTGTGTGGAGTGGAAAGGGGGCTAATGCTCACTAATTTAGGTAACAAACACACAAGAGTTTGAGGGTTCATCATGCACACCTGTAAAATCATCTTCCTGCTTTGTATCACTTCAGATCTGCGTTCCACCTCCAAGCTCAGCATACTGTCCAGCCTGCTGGGGACCACCGGCCGGCTGGTGATCCCAGCCTCAAACTGCTCTTCGAAGTTATCCCTTCCTTTAATGTCAGCTGACAGAACACCACCACAAGAACAGAAGCGTGCTAGAAGCTTCTTCAAAACAATCTCCATTTTCTGTAAAAGAAATAGCGAGCCATCCTCCTATCATATACTTCAAATGCATATTGAATACTGATTTTGTTGTAGGGCCCAGAAGCAGTTGCTCACCTCCAGGTAAAAATGTCTTTTCCGCAACAGCTCTCTTGTTCTGCGCTCCTGCTCAGAAAGATTTTCCTGGTCTTGAACGGAGTTTGTGGGCACCTGTACTGTGCACAGCTTTCGGCGACACTCCTCAAACTCAAACAGATCCTTATTGATTAACTCCTCAAACAGATTCTTGTACATCTTGGCTTTTTCTCCGAGAGCATCCTGGAAAAGAATATTACTGATTTTTCTAAATGTCTGACTTTTAGTAAAGATCAAATTGATGGAAAGTATGCAGGCTTGTTTACACCAATATGTCCCAGAATGTTCAAAGACTCCGTTCCCAAATGACAGACGGTATTGTGGGCTTCCAATGTAGCTTGAGGCAAGGTGATCGACTCAGCATTGCTTAGATAAACATCCTCATCAAACTCTTTGATTGCTGTGGAGTCAATGAGGGTGCTGCAGTCCAGGATTTTCAGCAATCTCCCAAATGACTTCTGTAAATGGCAACATTTGAGTTGGTATTCAAGTATTGCTGTTTGGCATCACAGTAAAGTGCAGTTTTGTTGGGATGTAAAAGTAAAAGCTAAATTAAGACAAAGCATTAACCAGCCAGGAGTAAGTAACGTATTTGACAGACTTTAATGTCGCTCAATCGGTTTGATTTTCTCTGTTAAGAAATGTACTAATAACATATTATCTTTTGCAGGTGATCTTCTGTTACAAGACACATTTTGCTGTAGTCTGCAATTGTTTTAAATGGTACTTGCCGGCATCGCTTAGTTTTCAACATTTCGCGACATGGAATATGCAGCCTATGACAGATTTATCCAGTTTATTAATACTATTTAGCGAGGCTGAACATTGCAACTTTCAGTTACTACAACACACAAATCATTTTCATAAGGAAGTTTACTAAAGAAAACTACTCATATGGTCAACTTACAAGAATTTTGAAAAACAAGCCATCTCTCTGCTTTTTGTTATGTTTTAAATTGCAAGAATAATTGGACCTACAAACATCCCACTAATGGGTGTAGTAAATGTCAAGTGAACCCTGTAAGATCCACCTCAAAACATCTGGGGCCGTATTTATCAAGCGTCTTAGAGTGCCATTTTACACTTAAGTTCTGAGAATTTGCGAAATTTAGTCCTACTCTCAAACTTAAGAATAAAAGCTATTTATCAACTTTCTTAAGTCTAAGAATCACTCCTACTCTCCACGATATTTAAGAGACCTTCAGAGGTTTCCTAAGTGGTTAGGAGTTGCCAGCGGGGGATGGCACTGTGGCGAGAGAGACGTGCGCGAACGTTCAGGGAGCGGAAGCATGTCCTGGCTTTGTTTGATGACGAGCAGCTGATCAAACGGTATCGTTTAGACAGAGCGGGTATTATTTTTGTCACAGATTTAATAAGGGGCGTCATCTCATCAGCAACATCACACAGCAGAGCTTTCACAGCAGAACTAAAGGTCATCACAATGCTTCGATATCTCGCCACTGGGAAAACGCAACAGTGTAACGCTGATGATTTGGGGCCATCACAACCATCAGTAAGCAGAATTGTTATGGAAACAATAATGGCCCTTACTGCTCCTCACCTCGTCATGCGTTTCATTGACTTTCCAACTACACCCCGGATAATTCAGCAGAAGCAAACTGCATCCATGCAGGTAGCTGGCTTCCCTGGAGTGGTCGGGGTAATCGATGGTACACTTGTAAGGATCATCGCTCCAAAACATTTATTTTTGATTCATTGCCAATATTGTTTGTTTTGTATTATTTTGTAGTTTATTGTCAAAATATACACTATCTTTGTCCACTTAAATATTTCTAAGATATTTCTTTATTCTTAGACAAGGGATTCCCTTCCGTGATTGGTCATTTCTATGGACACAGAAATTACGTCACCTAAAATTCCGTTTACGGCACATAGTAATGTCGTAATTCAGCTCTGAGTGTGACACTTAAGATTCAGTCCTACACTTCGCTGAAAGTGTATGTAAGACGCTTGATAACTAACTTTTAAGTGCAGCTTTCAGTGAAGAATTTCTTTACTCATAAGTCAACTCTTAGCAGACTTCTTAGGAGTAATTCTAAGAAGCTTGATAAATACGGCCCCTGGTCTTCCTTGTTAGCACTAGTTTATAGCTACAGATCGACTTAACCATGTTTTCAAACCACGGGAAGGGAGAAAGTAGTGTAAAAGGACAGTGCTGAGAAGAAGTTGGTTATATTATTGAATTGAAGAAATAATTTCAGGACTGACTGTGTGGCCTACTTGGCAAGGCAGTTTGAGAGTAGCCATGCTAGTTGGCACCAAATGAAGCAGGAGTCAGCTTTTGTGCCAGCAAAAACGGCGCACATTTTTCACCAGGAAAGTATAGAGAAGCTACTGATGGTTTCAGACGGGAAAGCAGCTCAAAGGAGACTTAGAAGTATGCTCTCTCAATTATAAACAGTAAGTGTTCAGAGCAGCACTTCTCATGCAAGCTCCCCACACCTCACAGATCAGTCCGCTCAATCAGCTGCTGTAGTTATGGGGGACTATATAACCATCAATGTGAAACCAACCGCGGCCACTCTCTTATGGTTTAATTTCAAAGCGTGTGGGCATTATTAGTGAGTTTCAGAATGAAAAAAGAAGAAAAACCCACAAAAGTTGGGTATTTAAATCTATTGTAAATATAGAGGGTGGCTGTTACCTGAAGTTCTACAGTTGGGTCTTGTATCTCTGAGGTATCACTCCCTTTGGCATCGGCCATGTTCTGTACAAAACGACCAAGTTTCTCATTGCGCACAGAGACGGATGCCTCATCTTTGTCGGGCAACTGAAATGGTGAAAAAGATAACAGGGAAGAACCATGTTTGTCAACGAAGGCAGGATATATACAAGTAGTTAAGTTTATAAAACATTACTTTCATGATTAAATAAATACTCTGCTCAGTAGATATATATACTACTTTCCTTGAATTTTACAAGGGTGAAACGAGTAGTTTGGTTTGAAAAAAAGAAATAAGAAAATGGGAAGATCTGGGATCATTCCATTTGCCAAGCTTAAATTTCCTTGTAGTTCTTTTATTTTCACAATAAAAAAAAAAAAAGAACAGTTTTGTGAAACTATCACTTGATGTAAGTTAGCCAACTAAATATCCCCAACTTCAGAAAAGTTCCCACTAAGACAGTGTTTCCCATTCATTGATTTGTTGGGCAGCCCGCCACAAACAAATGTAGGCAATATTAACACACCAAGCCTACTAGAGAGTAACACTCAAACAATGTCTCACATGCAAGCACATAACATGTTCTTCAACAAGAGAATGTGGCAGTGGGCCCCTCACCCAACTAAAAAAGCACACAGTCAGCTTCGTCTCGTCTGTTTAGCACTTGGAGAAAAGTGAATTTGAAGTTTAAAATGTATGTTTTATTTTACTCGATTTTCAACAATATTTCAGCCCACAATGCAGATTTGATGATTTAGTCATTATGCCGCCCTAAGCAAAAATACTCCACTGAACTGAACAGTTAATTAAATCCAGCATAACAATAGCTCTCTCACGTAGATATTGCGCTAAACTGGCACATCAGACAACAGTAGACGAGGCAATTGTTTGGCTATCATGTTCACCCACTGACCCCATTCCGTTTGGTACTGTACATACAGAACAACCTGAAATGGGGGAGAATTTGGCTTTATTATTATTATTAGGCATTGAAAACAGCTTTTGACTGTTTACATGTAATTGATCGTAGCACATTGCCACGGCAAAATAAAAGCCGCCATATCTTTAAAATGAGGGTTTTTCCATGTGAAAATACATTTAAGTAATATAGTATATGAATGGTTATTTAAAGCCTATTTGCGCACTATTGACTAGTAAGGCGCCGAAACTTCTTGAGACTTTGATAACTGAAACAGGACTACAAGATGTTATGACGACGTAAGCAAGATGCATGCAAATGTCTGGAGCAGAGGCAGCATGTCTTTGATGTGGACGTTTTTGAATATATCTGAGATATACCCGCGGACAGCGATCTACAAAATGTGCGATGTGCAAATATTAAGAGGTCTAACAAGGAGAGATTGTCAAGCTGGAGCAGCAGCGCGAACCAAGTGTGACATCAGGCTTGTTGCAGCTCTCATGGTTTGTTGCGGACATGAAGCGACATAAGTAAAGAGTCTCTAAATACGAGTAAAGTCTCCAATAACACGAGAAAAAGACGCTCGATTTATTGCTGGTCATTTTTCATAAGAAAAAAAGTCACTAAAAAGGTTTGGAGAAGTCTCTAGAAACTTGAAAGACTCAAAGTGCAGCATGTGTTACAATGTACAATAAGCAGCGACAATTGAAAAAAAGAGCCAAACAATAAGAAAAAAAGTTAAAACTAATAACAGATTTGTTTTTAAATGTATTTTTTTTTTAGCCTTTTCAAACAAAATATATGCATCAAATATGTAAATGATATGACATATTGACCAAGCCCCTAGCCACGTCCCCACCACTACAGGTATATTGGCAATCTGGGGAAATCCCTGCTCTTGGGTGACAAACCTGCTGCAAGGTTGCAGACGCCGTGTGGGCCTCACTTTGCCTTTTTAATGTATTTAGCTGCTCCTCTAATTGCTGTACCTGAAGACAAGAGACAGTTTTTGTGTAAGATATTTTCTTTGTTAGACATCGTCGCAGTCTATTTGATTAGGTTGTGTTTAAAAGACAAAAAATGTCTTCTTGCACGCTTTGCTCTCTGTAATCTGTCACAATCCCATCATCTTCTTCAAAAGTAAATGAATAACTCATACCTCTTGCTGAAGGCCGGCCTCTCGTTCTCTTGATTCTGCCTGCTGCTGCAAGCTTAACTGATTTTGATCACTCATCTTATTCTGGATGGTAGAAATCTGAAGAGCAAAATCATGTATTCATTTGAAAATAAATAAATATATGGAGATATATATATATATATATATACCTAATATAAAAGGAAATTGCCTAGTATTACTAATTAAACTACATTACTATACCATGCTTATCTTGTTCTGCAATTCTGTTTGCAACTGTTTTTTCTCTTCTCTGAGCTCGTCAAGAGTCTGCCGCATTTGAACGCATTCCTCACTGAGGGACGTCACTCTGCATGTCAGACTCTCGATCTCTCCTGCTGAGCTCTGGCAGATGACTTCCTTGTCAGAAAGTAAAGCATCTTTCTCAGCCTCAACTGCTTTGAGTTTTTCAGTGAGATGCATTTTCTGCAAATGACAGAACAAACCTTTGCCTACTTAACTGTACAATAAAGTAATGTGTAGACTGATAAAAAAGGAGTAGATAACCGTAGAGTATTATGTGCACCAAACCTCAGCTTGGTGCTTTGAAGTGAGCAGTTGCTCCTCTAGTTTGAGCTCCTTCAGTGTCTCCTGTGATTGAGCAAGTTCCTCATTGAGACTCTCAATCTTCTCTGCGGAGCTTCGGCAACTGACTTCCTTTTCAGCCAGTAGGACATATCTCTCTGTCTCAACTGCTTTGAGTTTCTCACTGAAAGAAATGTTCTGTAAAGGACAGACAGAACACATGTTTGTCTACTTAGTTGTACAATCAAGTAATGTGTAGACTGATATATAATAAATAGATTAACGTAGAGTATTATGTGCAACAAACCTCAGCTTGGTGATTTGCAGTAAGCCGTTGCTTCTTCAGTTTGAGCTCCTCCAGTGTCTCCTGTAATTGGGCACGTTCCTCACTTAGAGACATCACTCTGCATGTCAGACTCCTAATTTCCTCTGCGGAACTCTGGCAGCTGACTTCACTCTGAGCCAGTAACACATCTTTCTCTGCTTTAGTACGATGAAGTTCCTCTGTTAAAGCACTTGTCTAGAAGGAAGACGATGGTTACAGAAGTTGTTTCAAAGTAAAGCTGCTTCTATGCAACATTCATCAAACATTTCTGGAAATTATGTGGTGCTGCAGCGTCAGATTAGATCACACAAAGTAATGATATTTCAAGTCTGACATGCCACAATCTATTACCAAGCCATGCATTAAAGAAATAACTTCTATGCTAGGACAACAGATATGCCACTCTTAGTGGACACATTTGGCAACTACTATAAAAGCACATATTGCTCTTCTCAACGAGCATTCGGGCCATTTTGGACAATGGACCTTATAATGTTTCTAGGACGAGGATCGATAAAATCCAATTACTGTACTCATAACACACAAATTGAAGAGGAGTTGGGTCATACAAACCTTAGTTTGATATGTTCCTGCCATATCTTCAAGTTCTGCTCTGAGCTGGCTCATTTCCTGTCTCTCTGCTTCCAATTGGGTTTGCAGCTGATTTCGCTCATCATTCAGAGAGGTTACATGATCCATCAGCTTTTCCATCTCATCCTTGTTAGTCTGAACTTCGAGGGACCGCTCAGATTGCACAGCATCTTGTTCTGCTCGCACACCTTCAAGCTCCTCCGCAAGCTTCTGAACCTGTGAAAATGTGTGACTAAGAAATTAGAAACTGGAAATGATGTGGTGCTATCTTCAGACTAGATCAAACAGAACAATGATATTTTAAGTCAGATGTGCCGCAATTAATTACAGAGCAATGCAATATGCAGTTTAAGAAATAACTTCTATGCTAGGACAACAGATATGCCACTGACAATTTTGACGACTAACATGAAAGCACGTATTGCTCTTTTCAACGAGCAGTCGGGCCATTTTTGAGCCAATGGACCTTAGTGTTTCGAGGACGAGGATTGATCAAATCCAATAAATGTAATCAATACTTATATAGAAGAGTTCGCTCATACAAACCTCAGTTTGATAGGTTCCTGCCACATCTTCCAGTTGAGCTCTGAGCTGGCTTATTTCCTGTCTCTGTGCTTCCAGTTGGCCTTGCAGCTGATTTCTCTCATCATTGAGAGAGGTTACATGAGCCATCAATTTTTCAATCTCATCCCTGTTAGTCTGAACTTCAAGCAACCTCTCAGTTTGCAGAGCATCTCTTTCTGCTCGCACATCTTCAAGCTCCTCCGCCAGCTTCTGATCCTGTGAGAATGTGTGACTAAGATTTAGAAAACTCAACTGCATATAGCCCGCCATACCATTACAGTAACAATGCACTTCATTATTTAAAAATACAATTATAAATGTTTGCCTGATTTTGAAGCTCTTGAAATTTGCCAGTGTATTGGGTTTCACTTTTCAGAATGTTGATCTCGTCCTGTAGGGCTCCGACCTTCTCTTGAGCTTCCCTAGACTCTGCCTGGCTCTTCATCACCTAAAAATGAACCACATATTCAACATGAATATCATTTACAGCAAAACTAGGGAGGGAGAACGCTCACCAAATCTAGATTTTCTTGAAGGTTCATTTTCAAGAGGGTTACCTCCTCTGTAGCTTTTTCCAGATGCTCCTCAAGCTGTTGGATCTACAGCCCCATTAAGGAAGATAATTTTAAATATAGCAGCTTTGATTAGTTCTGACAAACACCAATATCATAGAAATGTATTTTTAGTAACTTAAAAACATTTTCCAGAGTCCAAACTATGATAGTATACCAGATGTACATTCTGGATCCATTTGAGAATCTAACCTGCATGTTTTGTTGAGCCTCTTGTTCTTCTTTCAGTGAAGCTGAGACAAGTTGCTCTTGCTGTAACCCACACTGCATCTACAGTAATCAGAAAGAATACTTTTTATTCTCAGGGCATTTAATTCATTACAACTGGACTGTTCGGGTCCTCTCTAACGACATCCCGCCTCTTACCACGAATTGATTAACGTGGACCCCGACTTAAACAAGTTGAAAAACTTATTCGGGTGTTACCATTTAGTGGTCAATTGTACGGAATATGTACTGTACTGTGCAATCTAACAATAAAAGTTTCAATCTCATCCAAACATGCTTCATCTGTTTATGCTCACAGACTTAAGACAGCTCTAAAGTATTTGTCCTCAAGTAGAGGGGACAAGCCCAGCGAGCAGAGAAGGATGATTTTTCCAATCCGAACTATCTTTACTGTCGTTTTGCACCACCATAAGCAAATCTAGGAATGGTCTGATCACCGTTTTATGCCAAAGATTTTTTGTTAGCGATGAAATCGGCCCATACAAACACCTACCACATTAACTGTACTAGTTTCCAATGTATTTATGGGGAGTGCTACTGACTGTTAAAAAAAAAGGAAGAACTAGTTTAAATATTGTGTTGATTACATACAATTGTTTGAGATAAAAGTAGTTTTTAATTTATTACACAGTAACTAAAGAAATGCAAAAATCTACCATTTAATTTAAATCTTTTGGTTTTTGCTCTCAAGTCTTCCTGTGTCCAGGGACTTATTCCCTGACATTGCAAACATTAATAAATACAAAAAATGTTTTTCAAGAAAACAAAAATATCAATCTCTCTGCTCAAACTCTTAGTGGATCTATCCCAATACAGCATCTACATAACTTGAAAAATTAATTATAAAAAAACCCTCCCTCTATAAAAATGTAAAAATATATATAAAGGCATAATGTAATGACAAAAAGCTGACAAGTTGACATTATTAAAGAATAAAATAACCTAATATTTGTCTCTAGATATATGGGTAACGTTTATATATAGCCTTTTTATTAGACGTTACAAATTACACGATGGTATTATGTTCACACCCCAACACTGCTTTACCTAACAATCAGTAATCATGATTTCAATATAAATAAAAATACTCTTAAATGGATATTACTTTGGCCATAATTAGCATCCCTAGATCTCATACATGAACACTATCTTTATCTAAATGGACAAAAAGTGCAGTTACGCCTTATGGCCATCAGGTGCCATGCTTTGGAGCCCCTGCCGTGATCTATCTATCTATCTATCTATCTATCTATCTATCTATCTATCTATCGTACATATACACGCCCCCAAAAAAGGAATAGCGAAGCAGATCCCTTATCTCCATCCGTACCTCCAGCTCTGCTCTGATATGGTTCTTCTCCTGTCTCAGTCCCTCAACCGTCTCATGGAGCTGATCCCTCTCTTCACTGAGTGACATTACTTTGCTCAACAGCTTCTGAATCTCATCCTGGGAAGTCTCACGTCCGTCTTCCTTGGTGACAATTAGGCTATCCCGCTCGGCTTTCACACATTCAAGCTCTTCACTCAAATTCTTTATCTGTTTAAAAAATAAAAATACAAAAAATTAATAAAATATTGGCAGTGACACTTAACTAGAAAGATGTTAATGGCACTATCCAGCTGCTGCATCTGAAGGCAAAAGACCGTTCTTTCTAATCTGTCAAAATATAATCATCTTTTAAAAGGGGTCATATTATACAAAACCAACTTTTCTTACCTTTTGGTTTGATTATTTGGGATCCCAATAACTCCGGGAAATTTCAATTCAAACCATGGGGGGAGGGAGGCAATATTATTTAAACACTTTAGCCTCTTTCCAAACGAACCGTTTGGAATTTGTGACATAAGTGACATAAGTGTCAGTGGTATCTCCAAACATGATAAAGATTTACCGGAAGCTTTACACAACTGATTTTTTTTCAGTTGTAATCCAAAGATATGGTCAGTAAATTCCTTATTTTTCTCTATCCTCTTGTGGGACAGACTGGCTTGTAGATGCACATAAATTGCTTTGGCACGTAAATAAACGCCCAAAAGACAGTCAGTAAGCGGCTTGAAGATGGTCTATAAAAAATATATGCAAAATTTGGACCCAAATCCTATTACATGTTATGTAGACCACAAGAAAGTGTTCCAAATGTTTAAAAAAAGAAAATCATAATGCGACCCCTTTCACGCTCAAAGGACAAAAGGCAGGGAGCCTTTGTCCTTTACGTAAATCTTGGCTGCATTTGGGCTCATCTTTTTCTTGTACCCAGTTTGAGAGCCAGAGCCAAAGAAAAGAAACACACAGACGGACATAGCAATTTATCAATGACCGAAACGTTAAGTTAATTTTCATTTCTCGTTTTATTGATTAGCCAATTCGTACAATTGTATTACATTTTTTAATGCCCTTGGACATCACATTTTAATTATTTTTAATGCCATTTAAGGCTTGAAATTTTAGCAAAATACATTTAACTACTTTAATGCTATTTAATTCCCCGCAAAACCCTGTTGATTGTCAATTAGTACACATTTGCATAACAGGAGATTTTACTACTTTACGCGTGACATTATCTGATCAAAATGCCCTCTAAAAAAGGTAAAAAAAACAACAAAAAAAACACCCCCCAAAAAAGAATTGTTTGATATTTTCCAAATTCAAAATGTTTACGTCCTTTAAAAAACTAAAGGACTTGGGGATTTTGACGATCTTTAAACTCAGAGGGTTAAAAGTCAATGAATGAGACCTACCTCTTGTTGAAGGCCGGCCTCTCGTTCTTTTGTTTCTGACAGCTGTTGCAAGCTTAACTGATTCTGCTCACTCATCTTCTCCTGGATGATAGATATCTAAAGAGCAAAATAATGTATTTATTATTGATCTACCACACTACGGTTTATATAAATGAAATTGCCTACTATTACAAATGAATTCACTACATAATTATACCATGCCTATCCTGTTTCTGCTTTTACCTGTTGTTTCTCTTCTTTGAGATCCTCCACTGTCTTCTGCAACTGAGAGCATTCCTCACTGAGAGACATCACTCTGCATGTCCCACTCTCAATATCCTCTTCGGAGCTCTGGCAGCTAACTTCCTTCTCAGCCAGTAAGACATTTTTCTCAGCTTTAGTCTGATCAAGTTCTTCTGTTAGAGTCTTTGTCTAAAAAGGAAGGCAATAGTTACAGAAGTTGTTTCAAAGCACAGTTGTATCTATGCAACATCAATCAATCATTGTTAGAACTAACATGGTGCTGTATCCTATGATTACATCACAACTTGGAGATGGAACAACTTCTATAGTCTTCGGGACATTCATACAACAAAAAACAGCATTGGTGCGGTATTTTGTGCTTTATCATATTTCCAAGTTAAATTTTAGAGGGTAAAAGCTCACCAGCTCTTGAGATTCTTGAAGGTCCGTTTTCAATAAAGTCACCTCCTCCTGAGATTTCTCCAGATGCTGCTGCAGCTGTTGGATCTAAAATCCCATTAAAAAAAACGAGTCAAAATATAGCAACTTCGATTAGTTTGGACAAATAAAACCAACAAGTGTCATCAAAATAGAGTACATGAAATATGACAATAGTGAATGGGTTAGTATCCAATAAACTACATTCCGTATTTTTATAGAGAATCCAACCTGCATATTTTGTTGCGCCTCTTGTTCTTCTTTCAGTGACTGTGCAGCTGAGCCGAGCAGCTCTTGCTGTAATCCACACTGAATCTATAATTAAAAAATAAAGAAATACTTGTTTTAATATCTTCAGAATAAAATATTTAATAAAACATATTTATACAAAATTGAAATTATATTGTAATCATCATACTAGAATGTTTTAAAGCATAAAAACCCAAAAAATTCACGTTCTGTTTAAGACTTACCGGTAATTATAAGTACCGGTAGTTTGTTTTTATAATGCCCTGCGTCCCCCCCAGAAGGAGTACAGAAGCATGAGTAGTATTATCCCTTACCATCGCCATCCTTTCCTCCAACTCCTCTCTAAGCTGGTTCTTCTCCTCTCTTAGTCCCTCGACCGTCTCATGGAGCTGATCCCTCTCTTCACTGAGTGACATTACTTTGCACAACAGCTTTTGAATCTCATCCTGAGAAGTCTCAGGTCCGGCTTCCTTGGTGACGAGCAGGCCATCTCTCTCGACTTTCACACGTTCAAGCTCTTCGCTCAAATTCTTTATCTGTTCAAAAAAGGGGTATATTATCGCACTGGCAAAAATAATGGATGAAATATCATAAACAGAGCTCTCAAACCAATTACCATATTTTTCGGACTACAAGTCGCAGTTTTTTTTCATAGTTTGGCCGGGGGTGCGACTTATACTCAGGAGCGACTTATGTGTGAAATTATTAACACATTACCGTAAAATATCAAATAATATTGTTTAGCTCATTCACGTAAGAGACTAGACGTATAAGATTTCATCGGATTTAGCGATTAGGAGTGACAGATTGTTTGGTAAACGTATAGCATGTTCTATATGTTATAGTTATTTGAATGACTCTTACCATAATATGTTACGTTAACATACCAGGCACGTTCTCAGTTGGTTATTTATGAGTCATATAACGTACACTTATTCAGCCTGTTGTTCACTATTCTTTGTTTATTTTAAATTGCCCTTCAAATGTATATTCTTGGTGTTTGGTTTTATCAAATAAATGTCCCCGAAAAATGCGACTTATACTCCAGTGCGACTTATGTTTTTTTCCTTCTTTATTATGCATTTTCGGCAGGTGCGACTTATACGCCGAAAAATACTGTAGCTCTTTTTCCAGCAGACGTATTGTTGTGTAACCACAAAACTATGTCTGTAATTGTTTCTTCATGTGAACAACTAAATTTAAAATGTGCATAAAATGTAAATCACATAATACAAGGTTTCGAGCAGTGGGTCCCAATTTTTTGGGACCCACTGCGCTCCTTTTGGTAGATTCCCAGATTGCAAATGAAACCCTCCAAAAGGGATATGCAATATGGCATGAAACTTATATTGATGTATATTGCAGCCTCCTACAATAATTATATACAACAATATATTTGACGTGTAAAGGTAATAAAGAGAAAACTTAAAAAAAATAAATTAAAAAAAGCTTCAAAACACAGCGTTCAGAGAGCTGCCATCTCGAGCAGCAGGGCTAGTCTCACTTCTGTCCTGTAAATGTTTCCCTTCACTGCTGATACTCTTGTCACAAACAGTTCCCGATACTCCTCCCCATGCACACTTGACCCTGCCTGCACTCTTCTGCCCCTTTTTCCACACTCTTTATTAATCTGAACATTTGACCCCAAATACATAAACTCCCCTACTTTCCTCACCTCTGCTCCAAGCATCCACAGAGTTCGACCGGATACCCTTTCATTGACACCGTATGTAATGTCTTGCTACTACAACTGACCTAATGAGTGTATATGTCGTAGTGGTGCAGTTTTCCTACAACCCTCTGTTTGTTTGACTCAGTTTTCAATAAAAATTTTCGCCAAAACTGTGCCCACTAACTAATCTGTATACTCACGTATCCATCCACTGAATCAAGTACCCAAATAAAAAATCCCATGCATTCGTGACAAATGAGTAGGATTAGTGCATATTTTGTTATTGAGTACGGTTGCAAAACAAGATACAAAAAAAGTTGTGCGTTTTAGCACACCGCTATGGGATTGCAGAGTGTGACGTGGTTTGCCATAAAGTATTTTCTACTGCATGCATGTGCATCAGTTGGTAAAAAGGTGTAAAAGTGGGTCAGGTAAAAATTGTCAAATATTAATTTCTGTTTCATTTGACATTGATGTATTTTGAATAATTTTCAGCATGGAAAAATTGCTTATAGGAAAAAATGGATTTGTTTTTCTATGTTTAGGATCTTTTGGAACGGATTTCTGATGAAAAATTAGGTACCACTGTATTTCCCCAATAATTTAACGAGCAGACAATAAATTCCAGGCCACAGCTAAATTGAAGCCGCAACACCTTAAAATTTAGGATTTATTTTTTTTACATGAAAACCAATTAAAGCAATATATTATATGAATGGATATGTAGCCTATATTATTTAAGCACTATCGACTAGTGATGCGCAGAAAATGTGGCCACTAAAAAACTTTGACAAGGCTACGCCTGCTGGGAGGTTGGGAGCTTGGGCGGCGACTCTCCAGCGGGGGACGTGCACAGCTCCGTGCACTCCAGCCAGACCCACCCAGCCCTTAGAGACAATCCTTGTCCTGAAGTTATGGATCTGACTTGCCAACTTCTCTTATCTGCATTGTTTTAACAAGTGATGCCAGATATACAGCAGTGACGATTGCTAAAGACTTCAAGGGAAGTTCAGCTTCTTCTAAAATATAAAACATGGTCCAATATGTTCTTTTGTGTTTGCAGTTCATTGACTAAATGCGTTAGAATGAGTTTAACTTTTGTTTAGAATCCGCTACTTTTGCGACAGTTGGCGCAACTTTTTTTCATCCATGTAGTAGCGTCACAGAGCTGCAGTCAAACTAGACAATCATTGGATGAATACTGGACTTTTTCCTGCCCACGTACACTGAGCAAATGAATAAGAGTGATCGAAAGGGGGTCGCCGGGATTCCGCATGATGACTGGACGACCTGTCTGGGCTGAATCCCTTTTTGATTGACAGCGAATCGGCAATCTTGAAATATAAAAACACTGCCAAAGCATTTTTCAACTTTCATTCAGTTGTTCCTGTTGATATGGAGAAATCTATTTTCTTTTATGAGAAGTTTTCTTTGTAAAATCTAGCATATCTTTTCTGTTATTGGAGACTGTACTCATGTTTAAAGAGAAGCTGGGAAAAAAAGCTTCCCGTACATGAAAGCTGTAATTGGTAGACAGCCTGTGTTACAATAGTAAGTTATAAAAATAGTAATTAGTGTTATCATATTTGTTTTGTCTTTTTGCTCCAACAACAGACTTCTTTTTAAATGTATGTAAATTATTTTTGGCATTAAAAAAATATATATATTATATTCGATCATCATGCTACTCGGAAACGCAAGGGGACCAAGGTGGTCATTTCAGCTAAATTACCTACATGGATAGAGAAAAAAAAAAATACTCAATGCTAATATCCATCACTAGTAGAAGCCGCCTGGTCAGATTTGCAAGGTCACCTGACATAAAATATTCTTTACAGATGCTTTAATAACTTACTTGTGTTTGAAGCTCCCCAAACTCTGCGGTCATGTCGTCAGTAGGCTTTCCCACGTTGGATGTTTGGGTATCCTCTAACTGACTGACTTGGCGTTTCAGAGCACAGATTTTCTCAAGGGCAGTCCTTAGCTCGTCTTGATTCTCAATCATCTGTTTCAATGACATTAATTTAAGTGGGTTATGAGACAACAAAAACATTTTAAAAATGCTAGGGTAGCAATGAATATGTTTAGCAGAGCAGTAGCAAAAAAACTCACCATCTCTACATTATCTTGCATATCCACCTTGAGTGAATCTCTTTCTGCAGTGAGAGCTGTGACTTCAGAGACTAGCTTCTCGATCTCTTCAGTAGAGCTCTGCACATCAAACACCAAAACAGTCCGTTATCTTGCATGTTTTCAACTGGTTTAGGTGAAATGAACAAAGCTCATTTAAAAGCTCACTTACAGAGAGACCTACTTCAGATTCCTCCTGTTTTTTTATGAGGTCCAAATAGTTTTGATTTTGCAATTGAAGTTCATCCTGAAGAGAGCACAGACGATCTTGAGTCTCTGCAACCTGATAAGGGAACAAATAGTTAATATCTGGTATACCAAGTGAAAACAAAACAAAACAAAAATAAGGTAAGCGACAAAGTATTTAAAACTGAGGATGTAACAGCATTTTTACACATCTTAATAAAAGCCATAGCATGACGTCCACTCAAGTGTTTTTCACAGTACTGCAATCAATTAATGCTTCAAATATGTCTCTAGTTTGCTTACTGCGGAGGTTGCACACTTCAGAGCAAATGCATTACTCACCGCACACACAAGCCGGTGGTAATCTAAATTGGACATCTTACGATTCAATTACGATTCAATTATAAATTGAATATTTATGCATCTTTAATTATTTTATTGTATATGACTAATATATTATGAATGCATGATATTGAATTATTAATATGCATAAAAACCTCCTTCGGCTGCTGACGTATATTCGGTATTGAATCATTTTGGGTTGTTGGATGCAAGTGCGCCCAGCAGAGATAGATAATATATGCAAGATTTGATACGTGAGAGCAATAGCTGCCTGCCATTTGATAAAATAAACCTTCCTACTTGGCTAATACGCATTATTGTTTAAATTTTAATGCCGGCTTAAGCTACGGAATGCCCAGACATATAGACCCCAATTGCCGTAAACTTGAATCTCATTGTGTCGCATCTATCTATCCATTATCATTAAGACATGTGGATATTATTCAATATCTGGAATTATCAATCTATTTGCTAATTTCCTCATCCAGTTGGTTACTCCTTGGTGCAACGTTGTTACCGTTGTGTTGAAGTGTACAAAGCAAAAATTTCTGGTTTCACCGCTAAACATTCAAGTCAACTTAGCACCGCGGCTCGCATAGTTTGACCTCTCCTCCTCCCTCAATGTGTGTCTGTACAAGAGCTGCATTTTAGAACCATCTGTATTAATTTAACATACATAAATAATCACTATTCGAACATATGTCCATCTATTTATATAGAATAGTCAATGTTCCAAATCATGACGCATCAAATAATTGATTTTCCCAACCTATACTTTCCTCATGTTTATCCAATCACCAGTCAATCAGGACATATTGAAAATATGTAAGTGAAAAACACAAAAACTCCCACCTACGAAATTAACAAAGTTAGCGACCTTCTGCAATGACCGGGCCATACGCCTCCCCACAATGGCTGCAATGAGTGGCGGTCAGCGACACGCCTCCCACACTGGCTGCAATAGGCCCTATTCTAACGCAGGAACTTTCCCAATTACACAGTCTCGAGCCCAGGGATCGAACCCAGGACCTTCGTATTGTGAGCAGTGTTTCCCATAAACTGCCAAGATACCTGTGGCGGTGGGGGCGTGGCTATGGGAGTGGTCACCATGAAATAATCGAGTAATTTGCATAATTTACTACAATGATATAATTTTCTCTAAAAAGGCTCAAAAAATGTATACTTACTAATTAATAATAACAGTTTTGTTTTAAATGTCCATCCATCCATCCATCCATTTTACAATATAATTACAACACTTTATGTACATATTTATATACAGATTTGAACAATAAGTTATTCACTGAAATATATTTATTAATTGTGGTTCTTACAAAAAATATATCTTATGAAATATAAAAGCTAAAATGTCTCTTAAAGCTCTGCCCCTTTAATTAGTGCATACTAAATAATTTAACTTTAGCCTACTACTACAACGATATTATTTACCAGCAACATAAAGTGAAACAGAGGCAGAGGTGTCCTGCCACAGTCAGTAACAAATAAACAGAAAACAGTAGTGGTCAAATACAAATAAGGCAACAAGAGAAGTATCCTACACTTCTCTTTTGTAAAGTAAATCTGAACAGCCTATATGGGCATCTACATCAACTATATGATTTGCCTGAGAAGCTGGACAGGACAAAAAAAATAAATTACGGTAAATAAAAAAAATATAAATAAAAAATCTATTTGTGGCGGACGTAATTCTTTCGTGGCGGGCCGCCACAAATAAATGAATGTGTGGGAAACACTGGTGAGGCACACACACACTAACCCGTGTTTGACCGTGCTGCCCAGACCAGAAGCTGCCACTGTTCCACACCGTTTATATAATAACTATTGTACAATTTTACAAAGCAAAACAATATAAGAAAAAATTATCCTTCCATCCATTTTGTACAGCTTGTGTAATTACTAATACGATTTGCATGTACATGTTTTTTAGCCTTTTTAAAAAATATGCATCATCATTGATTACAAATTATGATGATGATCTCACATTGACCACACCCCTAGCCAAGCCCCCACCAACACAAGTATATTGGCAAGCTGGGGGAAACCATGTAACCACTTGTTCCTTATTCCATTTGTTTATTCGTCCCACAGTATTTCACTTCTGAGCGTTCCCGAATGTCAGTGGAAGCAACCAAAACATACTGTAATGTTCCAAGAACGGAAGCTCAAACAAACTCCCAGTTAGTCTTCAGTTATCTGACAAAAGGCAACACTCGTACAACTAGCTCAATGTACGTCTCTCTCCTTTCCCGGCAACCCAAACTCTCACCAAACATGTCACTTTCCCATCATTGCCCCGGAATTGCTGCTCCCCAGTCAAAGCCATTGGCTAGAACCCCGTAGCCAGCCACTACACCACAAAAGCAACCTGACTCGATCAATACGCATTGTCTTAGCGGTTTTATACAGACATTAAAAAAGTACCTCTTTGACTAGGAAAAATAGCGGAATTCCGCTAAATAGCGGGCATCTAGGATACCTTTTCGCACTTATCAGACAGTCGAGTCTGACTGTGAAACAGCACACATTCATTACAAAGAACTTAGTTCCTGACTTCATAAAGAATATGTTACCTTCTGGTTACTTTCTGCAGCAACGGCAATGAGGCGACTCTTCTCAGCTTCGGACTGTTCCAGATCCGACTGAAGAAATTCCAGCTGTATACCAGCATCAGTACACTGCTTCATCAGGTCAGTTTCCCTTTGTGTGGTGGCACTTAAGGAGTCCTGTAGTTGGACAGTATCATTGTGGTATTTCTGCAGGTTGTCCTTGAGCTGCTGAATCTCCTCTTGGCATGCAGCTTGACTTGAGAGCAGCTCATCTCTCTGAGTTTGGACACCAATCAGCTCCTCAGTCAGCTCAGTCAACTAGAAGAGCAGACAGAAAGGTTAACGGCTTTAAAATATGCCCAATTCATATAAACAACGTGGTGTTTTTACATGTGGTGACATTTAAGTAGTGGAAGGTGTCTTGAGGAGTCACCTTGTTATTCAGGTTGTCCACTTCATTTGGAAGAGCCTGAAGTGACGTCATTTCCTCTAGCTGAGCTCTAAGGGCACCCTCTGCCTCTTTGGATGCTGCCAGCTCTTTATTCAGATTGATAACTGTCCTTTCTATCTGATCTGTGGACAGAAAACGTATTTAACCAACTGCAATCACGCGAAAAACCCGTTAGACTAAACCGACTGATTTTAGAAACAAAAAAGCATTGATATTGTCAAGTTCTTTCAAACTTACTTTTTGAGAGTTTTCCATCTAGAAGAGCAGTGAGCTTGGTGTTCTCATCAAACACAACATTTAGCTCTTTCTGGAGATCCAGCTGCATCTTTTTGAAACGTGATTTCTCAGCATCAAGTTGAAAGCGAAGGCTGTTGACCTCGGCCGCCATTTTTTCGTGACCGAGAGTCAGAGTCATCTGGAGAGAGTATCATAACAAAAATGGGCTTCAGATTTACATTCTCCAAAGTAAAATATCCACAAAAGTCATAACCAATAATAGCCAAAGTCTATATTTAATTCTGTAAAGTTAAAAAAAGAAGTTACTTTCACAAGGTCCTTTGATAAAAGAATTCATCGCTGCAATATATGCAAACTACCCTGGTTTTATCTAAAGTGCTGTTGATGTACATTTATTTTTAGGTCAAGCAGAGTGGAAAATCTGGAATCATGAAACAAAGAACACTACAACAAACCACTAGCACTTAGGCTCAGTCCCAATAAAACATGAGAGTAATGGTGTCCCAATTACTCTTTGCATATAGGGAGGGGTATTGGGCATTAATCTAACCCTTAAGATCAAGCCATTTCAGATGCTAACTCACCCAAGGACAGCCAGAGAAAATGGCCCAACTTCTGCATAGATTATATATTACACGTTAGTTTGTAACATTAGCTAGCTAGCCATGCTAGCTACCTTAAGGCTAAAATACTGAAGGAAAGCTTGTGAATGTGAAAATGTTACACAACTTAAAATTTTTTAAAACAGACAGCAGTCGTCAATGGCGGCTTTTTCTCCGTGGAGATATTTCTTTATTCATCAACCGAAGCAGGATGAATGGAAAAAAAACTATCTCAGCTGTTAACTCCATTTCTGCTGGGACTATGGTTGTATGGTGCACTGCTACTAATAAAGTGCCGCGGTACAAATGTTTAAAAAAAAGTTACTACTGCTTTTGAAAAATACCAGCACTTTCTTTTCATCCATATATGCCGCTCTGCCTGTGTCATTATTAACTTAATTTACACAGAAAATCTTATGATTAAACATACATTTTTTATTGCACTGAGTTTTAGAAAATTGGAATCAAAATTAAAAGGCCATTGACACTGACTTGTTCTTATTGCAATTAAATACTTTACAATTTTACATATTGCCTACCATAATATAGAATTAGGTTAGACTAGTAACATTGTATTAAATGCTTCATGATTTATGGTTGCAAAATGTAATCAATGCTTTTTAGTAAATAATGACAATACTATGGCTTAAAGTACACAGATAAGAAATGTCGCAGGTAAAACACACATTTTTAAAGATGAAAACAAATTAAATAGTGGGATTTTTTTTAACAAAATTCAGCCGATTCACTTGCATTAGTGTACACTACTTGGACTGGTTTACTTGTGTAAACCAGTGCCATTACCTGACATGTAGCTCCACATCATCAATGACTGTGTAAATGTGTGTTTTCTTTAGTCTTCATAAATCTCATTTAAACGGCACAAAAAAAATAGTCCAGCATCATCTTGCCCAATGCGGATTTGCGATTCATTGCGGAATATGACTTTCATCCAGTCATCCGTTTCTCTAATTACTGTAAATCCCATTTCCTTAAGGCGTTTTCTTACCGTTCGGTCACAGGAGGTGACTCCAGTTTCGGCCTATTTATTCTTCCTTTGTTTTGCCGTGCATTTTTCTGTTTTCAAGACTTATTGCTTTAAGATTTCTGTCTTGAAGGGTTGATTTTTTTTCTTGGTGTACCAGTATGCTTGCCTCTTACAACCTTCCTATGTTAATATTTGGTCCAGATCTTAAAACACAGCTGACTGAACAATAAACCATTAATGCAACATTACACCTTCTTAAAGAAAATTTTATAATCTTTTTATTTTTATTTTTAATACAATCGACATCTCTCGTGTTGGAGCCATGATTCATGTCAATCTATCTGTGCAACAGCTTACCAAGGTGATCACTCCTTTTTACCTAAAGACTAATGAACAAATGTAATCTAATGCAGGGGATAGCTTTGAAAATTAACATTTACAGGGTGATTCTATACTTCTTTCCCTCAGAATTGAGTGAATACATAATTTATTCACGTTGCTTGTTCTGCTGTTATAGACTACCACAATATATAGTTTTCATTTCTTTTAGTGTTACTTGAAGTCAGACAGTTACCATTTGAAATGACTATAGTCTTGTATCTGCTTTTATTCTTTAAAACTAAACAACTGCTTGAGCATCCTCAAATTCTGGTGATTCCATTATTTTGTCAGGTGTTGTACAATGTGCTGTGGACCAATAAACAAGCCACGGAAGCAAATGCCTCCTGGGTCACACTTAAGACAATCCTATGCATGTTGTAATGAAAATACTTAGCTTCTTAGCGTCCTTTATTGTGAGCTAACAACGGTGACTAAAGAGAATGATGGAGTGCTCTTGCACCAATTGATGTGTTACTAAGTTAATTCTATTTCATATTTTTAACCGAAATCTGAAAAGGTGTTCATGAATAAGTTATATACACACACAGGAAATATTGTTGTTCAAGCCGACCAATCACAGCCCTTATGGTGCCTCTGCACAGAATGTTAGTTAGGTTTCAGAGACCTTACCATAGAAAAGGCATACCTGGAGCGCAGCAAAGCGTATCGGACAAAAAGTCAAAACGCATCTTGTGTACTTGTTACCTTTAACTCTTCCAGGGCAATGTTTTCACTGCGCAGGACTGCCCATTCTTTCTTTGTCTCTATGCTGAGTCCTTCCACATCATCGAGTGAGCGACGGAGCTTTGTCACTTCTTCAACTAAGTTTTTGCCGTTCTGAAAGAAGTCAACTTTATGTAAGCAGTTGTTTGTCCTCTTTTTACATTTAAACAATTTTGGAAGTGTATGAGACAAAGATAACCGCTTCAAAATATGTTTGTAATTTAATCTTTTGCCTCCAACATTTAAATTGTGTGCATGGAATTATTTTATTATTATATAACATTTTGGAAATGATGGAAATATACAAATATTTCAATGATATGCAAATACTTTAAAGCAAAATCAAACCATATTCTGAAGATCAGCAGCAAATTTGGTTTTCTGCTTCAGCTCTTCGGAAACAGTGTCCAATGTTTTCTAAAAAAAAAGAAAAGATACAAATCATCTTTATTTTCTCGTTGCTTTTTCAAGACCACTACTTTATTTGCTCACTAGACAATGTTGTGTTTCAAGTCCTGTCCTGATGTTAGAATACAGCTGTCCATGTAAATGCTGTGAAATGTATTGCAGTGGATAGATTTAAATCTAAATCTAATCAAGTTACTTTTTAGCACAGAAAAAAAAAAAATACACAAGCGCTGTCTCACCAATGTGCAGGGTGCTTTTTTGATGTCTAATGTAAGAAAAACTTTATGCCCAACTCACCTGAAGTTCCAAGCACTGGAGCTCACGGGATTCCATCGCTATCTTCAATGAGGATACTTCCCTTTTCAACTCATCCTGTGAATTCAAAAGCAGAACATTTAACTTTGCAGTGAATAGCCAGATAATCTCGACAAACAAAATCATGAATGTAGAATGTGTAACATGGACGTGATCTAGGAGACCAGGGCTTAAGTAGTATTTCAGGGTGTTTGCTGCACACACACATGGTAACCAACTAGATTAGAAACTAGGGCTGGGCGATATGGACTATAACTCATAGCATGATATATTTTGGCTGAATAGTTTTTAAGTACCAATGATTGTCACACACACACACACACACACACACACACACACACACACACACACACACACACACACACACACACACACACACACACACACACACACACACACACACACACACACACACACACACACACACACACACACACACACACACACACACACACACACACACACACACACACACACACACACACACACACACACACACACACACACACACACACACACACACACACACACACACACACACACACACACACACACACACACACACACACACACACACACGGTCTGGCGAAATTATTCTCTGCATTTGACCCATCATCCTTGATCACCTGTTCATGACGCATTGGTGCATTTATACAACAGGTTGTCTACATGCATTCAAACATGAAACTATGGGGCTACGGGGTAGGGGTAGCAGGTATTTGTTCTGTTGTGTTTGTTGTGTTACGGTGCGGATGTTCTCCCGAAATGTGTTTGTCATTCTTGTTTGGTGTGGGTTCACAGTGTGGCGCATATTTGTAACAGTGTTAAAGTTGTTTATACGCACACCCTCAGTGTGACCTGTATGGCTGTTGACTAAGTGTGCTTGCATTCACTTGTGTGTGTGAAAAGCCGTAGATATTATGTGATTGGGCCGGCACGCAAAGGCAGTGCCTTTAAGGTTTATTGGCGCTCTGTACTTCTCCCTACGTCCGTGTACCACTCCGTACAGCTGCATTTTAAAAAGTCATAAATTAAACTTTTTGAAACCGATAATTACCGATATTACATTTTAAAGCATTTATCGGCCAATAATATCGGCACTCCGATATTATCGGACATCTCTAGTTAAAAGTATATCAAACAAACCTTTAATGAAGTGATCACTGTAAACTTGTTTGACTCTGCTTTCTTAGACAGGAGTGCTATATTCAAGAGCCACTTTTTTCGTCGTTTCCTAAAATCTTGACACCGTTCGCCTATCTTGATTACTTTTTGAAAAAATCTGAAGAAACATTTATCATTATCGTGTTATGGACCGCCAAATGACGTAAGCTTTGACAACAGACGCGTGCTTGACCATCACTTCAAGTCTTGCATAGCCAGGAGGGACGTCAGGTGAATACAACCTTTCGGCAACAAACCCACCTCCCCCAAAACAATTTCTTCAGACTTTAGCGTCTCAGTGGCCTTGTGGTTAGAGTATCGGCCCTGAGATCGGTAGGTTGGAAGTTCAAATGCCCGGCCGAGTCATACCAATGACCATAAACATGGGACCCATTGCCTCCCTGCTTGGCACTCAACATCAAGGGATGGAATTGGGTGTAAAATCACCAAAACGATTGCCGAGCGCAGTCACCGCTACTGCTCACTGCTCCCCTCACCTCCCAGGGAGTGGAACAAGGAGATGGGTCAAATGCAGAGGGTACTTTCACCAAACCGAGGTGTGTGTGACTATCAGTGGGACTTTAACTTTTTTTTTTAGGGGATTCACATGTGTAACGGCACCAGGCACAACTATTGGATACATTTTTTTTCGAACGGGACACGCTTCAATGATCCGTTTTCAGAAAAGACCAAAAAGGACTATTTTCTTCTTGATGTAGACCGGCGAAAGAAAATATAAAAGATCCTTAGAGCTTAAAATCCTGTGCGACAGCAACTTGAAAGTAAACATTTGTCGCATCTGCTTTACATCACTGCCGGCAAATGGCAAGGGTTGACGACGTAGCAAAACTCTAGCTACTTTGAGAGATGTCTGAATGCCGGGGGGGTATATTTTCAACAATTCGCCATGGCACTAGATTCTAAAGCAAGGGGGAGGGTTAGAAAAAAGAGGAAGAGGGAAAATTCGGATTGAGCCATTGTCTTTCCCAAAGCATCCATATAAATTACATTACGCAAATCAGACCGTTGCATCATCGACCCCCCCTACAGGTAGCTTGCAGTCAAGTGGGAAACACCATCACGTATGGTCTAAATATTTAATTCCCCATTACCTCAAGTTCTGTCCCAAATTGCTTCTCAAGGCAGATAAACTCATCATTCTCCTTCTTCTCCTCCAGCTCCCGTGACAGACAAGTAATGTCTTTTTGTAGGCTCGTAGTTTGCTTCCTCAATATGTCCAGATCTTGTTTGAGAGAGTCTCGCTCATTAGCCAGCATATCCTAGAAACACATAACGGCATTAACAAGTTAGCAACACCACCTCGGATAACGACACAGGAAAAACATAGCTTGCTAAAATACAAGAGTTAACGTTAGTCTTTTGTGTGCATGGAAAACCCATTTATTGTTCTTACTTTTACCAAGTCTAACAAAAAGATGTTACATAGTCTGGAACGGATGGAAAAAAAAGTTACCTTCTCTGTGGCAAGGTTCTCACAAAGTTGGATAGTTTCTCCAAAATCTCTTTGCAGCTAAAAAAAAAAAAGGAAACAATACAGCTTATATATAATAGAAGGTCCACAACAAATAGTGCACAGACCATCTACACCAGTGTTTCCCAGCCATAATAGAGCCAACATACGTAGATATTTCACGTTAGGGATGTAACAATATAGAAATGTTATATCACAGTTATTATTGTCACATTAATGTTTAATGTGCTTAAAAAGTATTTATACACGGGGACATTTTTAATCCAGATGTAATACATTAAATAAATACACAATATACTTTCTTGAAAGAGGAAACAAGAATAATTGTTATGGCTTTTTAAAAGCCATAGTACATTTGGGGGTTAAATCTTTTAAAGAGTTTTTTTCAATGATAAAGAAAAAAAGAGTGTTAGGCTCTTAACTTCCGGTTTTTGTGACGTCGCGCCAGTTCTTCCAGTTATTATTCATTCAAGTATAAATTGATCACCATGTGCACAGCCTTTCGGTCCAATGTGCACAACTGAATAGCTTTGTTGCTCAGACAGCAACGTGTTTTTAAAAGTTAAGATTGGTTTAATAGGTGAAGATGTTAATGTCTCTATAAGGCTGCTCTCCCTGTGGGAACCTGGAGAGAAGACAAGTATGGGATTTGAAGGTTTTCTAACAACACTGGAGAGCCACCGTTTATAGCGTCTTGTGCCAGGTAAACACATGACACAATGTCAACGTTTTGTTCAGGAGAGAACACTTAAAAGCTAATACAAATAACAGAAAAAATGAACAAATTAAAGTGATAGTTTGACAAAACCGGACTCATCTCAGTAAAACTAAAATAATACAATTCTGCAACAGGGAGAAAAGAAAGTCAAACACAAATAGACAGACATTAAATGAGTAAAAACCTAATTTTGGGTATAATATAATAGATGATAAAATGAACTGAAAATCTTGTAAAAAAAATATACAACCTAAAGTGGCAAGAAATGTGTCAATAATTAATGAAGCAAAACATGTTCTGGACAAAAATCACTCCATATTTTCTACTGTGCGCCAGTGTTACTATATCTGAGTTAATGTGCAAAAATATGGGAAAATAACTACAAGAGTACACTAATTCACTGACCATGTTACATAAAAGAAAAAGCAGTTAATACATAAGGAGTGATACATACAGTGATAAGTATTACAGATACATTGGTGGCAGCCACCACAGTTGACACAAAAATGTATAATTTCTCCGTGACTGTTGTGTGAATGTTGTCTGTGTTGGCCCTGCGATGAGGTGGAGACTTGTCCCGAGTGTACTCTGCCTCCCACCTGAATGCAACTGGGATAGGCTACAGCCACCCCCGCGACCCGAGCGGTACAAAATGGATGGATGGATGTTGGTCCAAAGCTAATGAAAATGTTGGCAAAATGAGGTTACCAAGTTATTTTCCTGGTTGTTCGGGGTTTTGTTTTTTTACGTTTATTGCGCTGTCGGGTGCATGTTAGAGTGCCTGCTGGTTACTAAACACTGCAGGAATGTAGCAGCAGACTGTCAAAAAAGGCCACAAAATTATACTTCACAAAATAAAAGCATGTTTTATTGTAAGTTTATGAGCTGCTGGAGTATGTTTAGAACTATATATAGACTTATTTTGGTTTATCTCGTCAGAGAAACTAATGTCAAAACGACAGCAATTGCATGCTGCACAGATCCTTGGTAGCAGTCATTGAGCCTTTTTAGTTGGCCATACTCTTTACACACGACTCTAGGTTAATTATCTACCTTTTGCCATCTCTTGTCACTATGCATTACTTACACAGCTAGATAAAAGGACATTTGTAGTAAAAAAAAATTCAGTGAAAGGGGATAATTTCCTGCGACAAGACATGCGCTCATGAAGTATGCTACAGCACAGTGGTTGGGAAGCACTGCTGCAGACAGTATTCAGTTCAACACATACCTGTTTGTCAGCTTCACATTGCACGTGGCTCTGCTCTTCAAGCTGCCTTTTCATTTCTGCCACAGACAACTCCAGCATCTCTACTTTTGACTCAGCCTCTAACCTCTGTTGAGTTTCACTTTTAAGCTGAAGGTTAACTTCCGCTGCCTTCTCCTCCATTTCCAGAATTTTCTCCAAGGCTTGTTGATTTTGGTGTTCTACAGTTTGAAGCTCCAAGTCCAGTTCAGCCTCTCTGCTGCTTGACGTGAAAGTGTTATGAAGATACATTACTTATGTAACAGATGCGGAGAGTAGGGTTGCGCGATATAGACAAGGGCTGGGCGATATGGACAAAAAAGTACATCTCGATATATTTTTACTTAATCGATATATTTTCCGGTGAAAGTATACATATACCGGTAAAGATATAAATTTTTTAGCAAGATTAACTGAATGTCAACTGTACTGTAAACAGCAGTTTTATTAACCCAGTTAGTCAAGATGGGTATTAACAACACAGAAAATAAACTGTTTAAGTAGCACAGACTTATATAACATAAATAAAATAATAAAATATTATTTCTACGTAAAATAAACATAGCTGTGCAAAAAATACAAAATGTATCAAACTCAGATAAAAAAATTTTTTGCAGGCAGGCACTTTTTAATTCCCAGTCGACGATGTAATGGACTGTCACACACGTACGGTTCTGGTCAGCACCAAGTAAGTGACTTGAATTAATTGTGCTCACTTCGGCATACATTTTTGGCAGCATTTCTCGTGCGAAATATTCCCGGCTTGGCAACTCGAGAACAGTTTTGATTTGGGCTTACATGGTAAACAACTCCAATTAATGTTTTATCCAGACACATACATTTGTCCAAATGTGGCAAAGTAGCTGCATTGTGGGTTTCCTGGACGTCGTCCACATCGCTAAAAGAAAAATCTAAAGAGAATCCCTCTGCCATCTTCCACTAGTTTTTTTAATACATAAAACGCCCGCTTGAATATTCCCTCTTCTCTTCTACGACTCTCTCGTCGTCATTTGGGATGTCTGTTGTGATTTCCCTTCCTGGTTCCATGACCCGCCCTATCTTGCCTCTGATGGGCCTGTCCCTATAATGTTTTGCCCTAATTTCAACCTATCGTGACTCATCATAGTGAACAACCATAGTCCACTTCTTTCTCTTCTCCCTCCCTCCCTCTTCTTTTGTAGCATGTAGCTTAGCTAAGCGCTACATGGGTCTAAAAATAGCTAAGCTACAGAACTCGCTACTTGTTTAAAAAGTAGCAAAGCTACTGCCAAGCTACTGGGAAATGTAGTTAAGCTACGTAGCTTCGATTATCAAGTTAATCATTTTTAATGGAAAACCATAGTTTTTAACCACTCCAGCCGTAAACCGGAATTAATTATCAAAAACTGTACTCATTACAGGAAAACCGTAGTTGTTGGCAGGTATGGCAAATAGACACGTTGTAGGTTGGAAAAAAACTGAATTTTTAAAAAAAATGACAGAAAAAAAGACGGATTTCCAACTAGACGGAAATATCACATGCCTTATATACTCCTAGGCCAGGGATTTTTAACCTTTTTGACCTCAGACCCAGCTTTTACACTAGGGAAGGGCACAGGGCCCGCGCAAATGAATTAGTCATCTTACTCTTGATTTGAAATCGTATTTAATAATTATATGTAACCTACTTACAGTTCAAGGGGACAACAACCTTGTCAAATGATATGAAAACATGTCTATCACAAAGATTCATATTTATTTAACACAAACCTTTAGTCTTTGGTCAGACTGATTAGAAAAATAACTGCTAATCAAATATTACTGCATAAGACTTACTCAGACTTAGTTCCTCCCACTGTTGAGTGCATTGGGGAGCCTACTGTATAAGAAGGTAGTCAAATAACTGATGAAAAATTATTCTTCATACAATTATATAGTGCTAAAATAAGCCAAATTAACAAAAAATATTAATTCATGATTCTTAACTAAACTGTCAATAGAATAAAATGTAAATGAAAATGCAGCTTCACCACCGTATTCGTCATTTTTGCACATAAACTTCTCTAGGACTAGTTTGATATTATCATTATTGCCACAGGTGGTGGACAAGTGTCACAATCGAGTACAGCTGTACATGGGCCACAGCTGAGAAACATATTTATTGCGGCCATCTAGTGGGCGCTCGCGTCAAAATGTTATTTGGCCCTATAGTTAAGAAACACTGTTTTAGGCCATATCACCCATCCCTAGTCGAGACACACACACACGACAACACGGTACCTCTTTTTAGAGCAACGGACAGACACAAAGCTTGGACTGGAGTCTGTGTCATCAGATGGCTCCTCAGGTATCTCCCACAGAGAGTCAAAGTCTTCATCATCTATTTAAAAAACATTTAACACATGCTTCAAAGTCAGTCATACAGTACAAACAATGGCCATCTACATTACAATATCGCCCTTACCTTCAGTCAGCTCCATCATACAGGAGCGATTACTTTTCCTCTTACGTGAAGCATACCCTGCAAAGCTGCGGTTGGAAGGACTACCTTCATCAGTACCTGGAGCGGCCAAGCACATCATTTTTCCACCCCATGTAACTCTGCGCTTGGGAAACTTCTAAACAGGGATAGGAGCACTTGTTAGTAAGAGAATTGAGGGGAAAAACTAAGTCATTTGAGCTCTACCTGAACCTGAACCACGTTGGTGCTTGTGACCAACAATTTTGTGAGGTTTTTAATTCGGTCCTCTTGTTCTCTCTGAAGTTGATCTTTTTCTTGGATAAGCTGCGAGAGCACCTCCTTCTCCGTTGCGGTGGTCTGTGTTCCTGAGGAAACCTGCAGCAAGGGGGTCACTCATTGGTCAATGCTTAGGCATTTGTACTTTAAACGGCTTACGAAAATGTGGGGGAGAAAAAACAGAAGCCAGAGTATTTTACCTCATGAAGTCGCCTCTTGAGCTCGACAATTTCATTGCGATATCTCTTGAGCAGAGCACCGTCGTCAGACACTTCCGTGACATGTGGATCGTTCTTCATTTTCTTTGCCGTGCTGGCAAACTGCAAGAAAAAATATTTAATAATGAAGTGGATTAAAGCCTTACCAAATATATATTTAAAAATACAGTGTCTTCAAGTTTAGAGTTTGAGCTTTAGACTAAAGTAGGGCTGCAATTATCGATTATTTTAAAAATTGAGTAATCTATAAATTATTTTTTGATTAATGAAGTATAGCAAGGATATTCAAGTAAATATTTTGGGGCCACATTTCCAGAAAGTTAAGGACCGGGTGGCGGACTTCTCCCTTCACTCTTATTTTGGAGAACAAGCATCCTCCACAGTAGACATTTGATTTTGGGGTATATATTTTGTTAGAGTTACAGGTTAGATCATCTATATGACAGCACTCTATAGTGTTTTTAAGAATCTGCTGCAAAAATGTGAGTCTCTCAAGTGTTTAAACTGAACTCACGGGCCACCAGTTGAATAGCCCAAAAGATGAAAAAGAGAGGACACCAGTAGTACAACAAAAACATTAACAAATGGCTACTAAGAAACAGCAACCTTTCAATTGCATAAATAACATTACGGGAAAAAAAACTGCCAAAAAGGAGAGGACTTAATAGAGATGGGAATATTTAAAGCACATTACGATTAGATTGCGATTCAGGGGCTACATTTCGGTCATAAATTGCTTAGTAATACATCTATAATTATTATATAGTATAATATTGTTAGTGTTAAAATATTGTATATCATATATTCTAAATGTATCACATTTAATTATTAATACTATGTCCACAAGACTCCTTTGACTACTAAAATATGCAGTATTGCGTCATTTCCATTTGTTGGATCAGTGTGCACAGCATAAATATATAGTATATATGGAAGACTAGATACATGAGAACTGTACAGTTCTCCAATAGTTTTCAAAAGTTACAATGCAAATAGTACAAATGTATATTGGTGGAAATGTTTCAAATAACTAAAACCTTTTCATAATATTGGAATGTGTATGTGTGTATAAAAGAACATCAATTGTACATTCAAACCTGCACAATATAAGCAGTAAATTCACATTTAAAAAAATACTTTACTATGATAAAAAAAAAATAAAACCTAGCATCTTAAATACAATAAGCAATAATGACATGAAAAGACTCCAACCTGAAGAGTGCTGAGTGTCTCATCCAGTGCAGCAGCAGTAATTGTGCAGATGATGACAGTTTTGGCATTTCCACCCAGGGAGTTCTGAAGTATGCGGGTGAGCTTACTGTCTCTGTAATTTGTGAACCCCCTGGAAACATAGGGATATTATGAAATATTGGATTTTGCCCAATGTACATTAACAACAATTAATGGCAAACTATAACCACTACTTCACTATTTAGTAAAGTCTAGAGAAGTGTTTTTCAACTACTGTGCCACGGCACACTAGTGTTCATATCAAACAATTGCATCAGGTATTTGATGTGAAAAACAACTTTATATTGTCAATATAGGCTACTGAGTTTCATTTAACATTTTCTGCTGGTGGTGTGCCTCTGGATTTTTTCAATAAAAAAACGTGCCTTTTCTCAAAATAGGTTTTTGTGATCATGTACAATCACTCTCCCGCAAACAACTTAAAATAGCAAAACGTAAAATAACCTGTTCAGGAACCACAGCTATTTTAAAGTGGACGAGATCTGCCAACATTTGATTTTAGCAATCTGCATTTATGCATAAAAATCTCCTTATTCATGTGGACGTGGCCTGAGAGCTCTATAATTTCCGGCAGTCTGTGAGGGCGTGTGTGTGGATGTGAAGTCAGCTACATGTTGAGAAGATGTTTGTGGCCAATGGTATGTCCTAATTGTTTCGATAAAGAGATTGTTGCTCGACCACACAAAAACTTCACAATCCGGGAGACTTAACCTCACACTCATTCTTCTCGACCGCTCTGCTGCGATCGACACTATTGACCACAGCATCCCCCTTCACCATCTCCAGCACTTCAGTGGCCTTTCTGACACTGCCCTTCACTGACAGAACAGAGTTAGTGGTCCTGGGGGATGCTAAATCCCGTCCTCACACAGTCACCTTTGAGGTCCCCCAAGGTTCTGTACTCTGTTCAACCCTCTTCAACATCTACATGATTCCCCTCGGGTGTGTAGCCAGCAGGCATGGAATTAATTTCCACTGCTATGCTAACGACACAACTCTGCATCAAGGTCTTCCCCTCTGCCACTGTTGATAGTCTGAGCTCCGAGCTGCAGAGAAGCTTATCCATCCCTTTTCTCCTCCAGGTTTGATTACTGTAACACACGTCTCATCTGAATCCCTGGCAGGAGCCTCCAAAAGCTCCAGTATGTTCAGAACAGCGCTGCCAGGGTCCTGATGAGGGTGAGGAAATACGAGCACATCACCCCCATCCTCCGCACACTTCACTGGCTCCCCACCTATGGGCGCATTGAATACAAGGTCCTCTTGCACACCCACCACTGTCTGCAAGGTGATGCCCCCATTTACCTCACTGACCTGCTCACACCACACACCTCAACCAGAACCCGGGACACGGCTCAAAATTATGGGGGACAAGGCTTTTGAAGCTGCCACTCTGCGTCTGTGTAATACCCTTCCTGACCACCAAATACCATTCAACCCCAAGCCATACAAGGTCATCTCAGTGACAATGGTCACCGCAAAAAGACAGGGACATGAAGTCGCCAGGCACAGGTGCCTGTATAAGCTTCTCAAACACCAACCATTTGTCCCACTGAATTGTGACAGTGACAGCAGTGATGATGATGAGGAGAGTACAGGTAATCAGATTCATGAACAGGATCAACAACGACAACAACAAGGTCCGGATCAAGACCAGAGGAGATACCCTGTCAGAGCAGACAGACGACTCCCAAGGAGACTCTTGGACTGAATTAACCTTTGAATTTCTGTTTGCTCCTGTATACTAATGTCAGGAGGCATTTGTTATCCATTTCAAATATTTGTATTGTATTGTCATTGTGAAAGTTTGAACTGGCAAAATCTTTAGTTTGACTTAAGTTAAGTGTCACCACACAGTCCTTTTTTCAACAGAAACAAGGACATTTAATTTGAAAGAAAAGGAGGGATGTAATGTGAAAATGGGCACGGCCCCTTTAAGAGACTGAGTTCTCGAGTCTCTCACGTGATCCCGGAAGTTGGATGTTGAGAGCGGTACCGATGCCAGTAAAGAGTACAGCGGAGTATGATTGATGTTTGAAGGTGTTCATTAAACACAGTTCTATAAAGCAAGAGTGGACATTACATTTCTACAGTTTCTATACACTTCACAATAAATACATTGACGGCAAACTCCGTACCTTGCTAGCTTGTGTGCTTTAACTTTTTTTAAACTCTTATTTTGTTCGCGCAGGCAGGATAGAGCAGCACTTTATTGTGAAGACAGGAACTGTGCAGTCGGTCTTTAAGCTTTTGACAGCAGGTTTCTTGCCTTCCTGCCGGTTGCTTTTTTCTTCATACTGAAGTCACTGCAGCCAGCGTCATCTTACAAGTTCCTCGGGTGCCGTGAATGTCAATTAAGTGCCGAAAGTTACGTCATTTGTGAAGATTGATGGTCGCTAATTTTTAGGTCTGTTTTTTTAATGCCTGGCTGGCGATCGACTGACACACCCCCCGCGATCGACGTAATGGTCACCCTTGGTCTATACTGTTATTTACATACCTCTGGCTTTCTTCACTAAGTTTTTTTATCACTTGGCCGAGTGTGAAAAGGCTGCGATTGATATTGCAGCCTTCTTTGAAGCGGGCTCCTGTGACAATAAAATAAGCCAAAATTAGTGTTTAGTCAAGTAAACAAAGACAAAGATTTTCAGCTTCAACACTAAAAAAGTATTTGAGCTGAAATTTACCTTCAGCCCCCGTTTGGCTCGCTCTCTCTGATCCAGCCAAGTCAACTAAATTCTAAAATAGAGAAATAAGAATTATTAAAGGAAAACTGTAGTAAAAAAAATAACAAAAATTCTAATGATAAAAGAAGCCATCTTACCAAATGGGAAACAATAACTGCTCCATCTGAATTTTCACCTGATGCCGGGTCACTTCTTTCACTCTCTAGGATCTAAAGAGAACGCAAAAGATGTGTGATTATTTTGGTAGTAAATTAAGCATAATTATTTGATTAGAATAAACCAATCATTGTCATTTCGCCAATGGATTCGTCCCCCAAATAGTGTTCAAAACGTGTACAACACACTCCAAACCAATCAAATGTATCCCTGCAATGGCATTCATCACCCACCCACCTTACATTGAGATGTCAATCTGTGATGATAATCTCTCATCGTCTCATTTACCAACAAAATCACAGCTATAAATTGTTAACGCTTCGCCAATGTTTTCAACAAAAGCGAGGGTGAACGACATGCAATGTGTGGAACAGAGTTTGATGGACAAGCACTTTTTAAACAGAGCAAGATTGGTGTAACACATCCTGTCAGGCCTACAAATTAAAACAAACCCCTTAAAATAACAATTGCACCATAGTCAAGTGCAAAAATGGCAGCTAATGTAACATCTGCACTTGAGGCTCGCAGACAAATCATGTGTAAAGTAAAGGCGGGCAGCAGATACGTTTTTCCTTCTCTCACTTCTGTCTGACAAAAGTCGAAAAGAGAATGCTTTACCAACTCACTGAGACCGAGATAATTAAGGTGGTAAAATTTCAACATAACTCCCCACATAAATTTTTATTAAATAAAATATAAAGACTTGTAAATACAAATACCATACATTACTTGTGACCACACATTACAATGTCAGTTACAAATATTTTTTTAAATTGAAGCAGCGTCCCCTAAATCAGGCATTTTTCAGCCGCATAAATCACAAAACCCCTACACCACGTAAGGGCTGCAAAAAACATTAAAAAGTCAGTATGTCTCAATAATACAAACGGAATATGTTTTACAATTCAAGATTCAAGATTGTTTATTGTCATATGCACAGTTACTTTGCTAGTCCACCCTTCAACAAGTCACACGGTACTTAGCTAAAATAAAAATAAAAATACAAGGCACAGTAAGTAACATTATATTATTGTACATTCTGATTGACAGTCAACAGTATAAATATGGAGGTGACCTTGGGTCACAGCAGCAGTTAAAGTGTCTTTAGTGATCAAAGGTGAAAAGTGTCTACAGTGATGGTTCACAGTTCGGGGGTGGTCATGGTAGCTGTCTTTTGTTCAAAAAGATAGAAGACAATAAAACAATACTTACCATTCGAAAAATCGTGTGTGAACGGCTGCTCCGTTGGTTCATTTTAGTCTTTTCATAGTGACGATTCTCTGTAAGGTTAAACACACATTGGTCATTAAAAACAATGCATAGTGTTAAAGGCCTACTGAAATGATTTTTTTTTATTTAAACGGGGATAGCAGATCCATTCTGTGTCATACTTGATCATTTCGCGATATTGCCATATTTTTGCTGAAAGGATTTAGTAGAGAACAACGACGATAAAGTTCGCAAGTTTTGGTCTCTGATTAAAAAAAGCCTTGCCCCTACCGGAAGTAGTGTGACGACACCGGAGGAAGGACTGCTCACATTTTCCTATTGTTTACACTAGCAGCGAGAGAGATTCGGACCGAGAAAGCGACGATTACCCCATTAATTTGAGCGAGGATGAAAAATTTGTGGACGAGGAACGTGAAAGTTCAGGACTAGCGTGCAGTGCAGAACGTATCTTTTTTCGCTCTGACCGTAACTTAGGTACAAGGGTTCTTTGGATTCCACACTCTCTCCTTTTTCTATTGTGGATCACGGATTTGTATTTTAAACCACCTCGGATACTATATCCTCTTGAAAATGAGAGTCGAGAACGCGAAATGGACATTCACAGTGACTTTTATCTCCACGACAATACATCGGTGAAGCTCTTTAGCTACTGAGCTAACGTGATAGCATCTGGCTTTACTGCATATAGAAACAAAACAAATAAGTCCCTGACTGGAAGGATAGACAGAAGATCTACAATACTACCAAACTCTGGACATGTAAATACACGGTTAATGCTTTCCAGCTTGGCGAAGCTTAGCAATGCTGTTGCTAACGACGCCATTGAAGCTAACTTAGCTACGAAACCTCGACAGAGCTATGCTAAAAACATTAGCTCTGCACCTACGCTAGCTCTCATCTGCTCATCACGACCCGTGCTCACCTGCGTTCCAGCGATTGACGGTACGACGAAGGACTTCACCCGATCATCGATGCGGTTGGCGGCCCGGAGTCGGAGGAAGTCAAGGTGAGGTCGTTCGGCTAGCGCGTCTGCTATCCTCAAAGTCCTCCTGGTTGTGTTGCTGTAGTCCGCCGCTAATACACCGATCGCACCTACAGCTTTCTTCTTTGCAGTCTCCATTGTTCATTAAACAAATTCCAAAAGATTCACCAACACAGATGTCCAGAATACTGTGGAATTTTGGGATGAAAACAGAGCTTTTTTGTATTGGATTCAATGGGTCCGAATACTTCCGTATCAACCGCTGACGTCACGCGCATACGTCATCATATCTAGACGTTTTCAACCGGAAGTGTGGCGGGAAATTTAAAATTGCACTTTATAAGTTAACCCGGCCGTATTGGCATGTGTTGCAATGTTAAGATTTCATCATTGATATATATACTATCAGACTGCGTGGTCGGTAGTAGTGGGTTTCAGTAGGCCTTTAACCACCAAAGAAATCTTCTAGATGAGCTAAAACCTCAGACTTACTTTCTCCTTTACGAATCCAAGCAAGCGCTTGTGCAGGAGAATTGACCACTTCTTCCGTCAGGTCAGCAACATAGATGTTTTTCTGCATACAGCATGTTCAACATTTCAATTTGGAATTTACAAAAAAGGACAGAAAGCACTGCTGTGCATTCTGAAACAATTTCTCTGTAGATTTGATATAATTATATAATTCTGATGGGGACATCAAATGTGTGCATCACAAAAATGAAAAATCTGAAAATTCAAAGATTCAGTGTAACGTCACAGTCAGGGACAGAACTTATGCATAACTGCATTTGGATTGTATGACCAAAAATAAATTAAAATCAAGTTTCCACTACGTCTGAAAAATTCATGCAGGGCAGTTAAGTCTGCAAGGTGGGTCGCTGCAAGGATGTCTCTTTCAAGAGTCAAGTTTCCATGTCCTTGAGTACTTAAGGGGTCATATGATTAAAACACTTCTCTGTGGTCTACATAACATGTCATACTGGTTCTTTGTTCAAAATTTTGCCTAAGTTATGTTTTACAGAACATCTTTAAGCCGCTTTCTGACTGTCACTTCAGGATGTGCCGTTTTGTGGGCGGTCTTATTTACGTGCCTCCATTTCCATGTCAGGTCTATTAACAGATACGAGTTCAAACAATACGCTACTTTGTATTAGAAATGGGAACTCCATTGTTTTCCACCAGTTAAAAGTTTAATTTGCGGACCCCTCAGATGTAAAGACATGATGTCTCCAAAGAAAAATGTGGTCGAGCCGAGCAGTAATATCTATTTCAGTGAATAATGGTTTAAATCTTTTGAAAATTATTTTTCTTAAGAGTGTGAAAATCCACTCAGAATCAGAATAACTTTATTGTCATTGTATGGAAACAACGAAATTGGACAGCAATCCAGCTCAGTGCTTTTAAAACAAACCTACATAAAATAGTGTTAAGACAACAACAATAATAAAACAATTTAAAATTTAAAAACATAATAAAATGTTAAAAAAACATATTGCACAGTAGATCTTTATCAGAGGTAAGCAAGTAATAAAGTGGTGAGTGTTCAGGTAAGTGCAGAGTTTAGGGCAATAACAGCTCTAGGATAGAAACTGTTTTTTAGTCTATTTGCCCTTGCTTTGATGGTCTTATAACGCCTCCCATTTCAAATATTTTTTCATGATCGCTTATGTATTTGCCTATAAACCTTTCAGAATATAGCCAAATTTGCACAGATGCAGGCAAATAAACCGTAGCCTGACTCCAGACCACCACCTGAAACGTGGAAGTGCTTATAGGTCACGCGATTGCAATCCAGCAATATAGTAAGTTAATACAAATCAGGGGCCGTACTTATCAAGCTTCTTAGAATTACTCCTAAGAAGTCTGCTAAGAGTTGACTTAAGAGTAAATAAATATCTCCGCTGAAAGCTGCACTTAAAAGTTAGTTATCAAGCGTCTTACTCACACTTTCAGCGAAGTGTAGGACTGAATCTTAAGTGTCACACTCAGAGCTGAATTACGACATTACTATGTGCCGTAAACGGAATTTTAGGTGACGTCATTTCTGTGTCCATAGAAATGACCAATCACGGAAGGGAATCCGTTGTCTAAGAATAAAGAAATATCTTGGAAATATTTAAGTGGACAATGGGAGTGTATATTTTGACAATAAACTACAAAATAATACAAAACAAACTAGTCCCCGCCGGCACTCACGCTACCGCTCCCTCTCTTCTCTCGCCCACACACTCACTGACGTCACTCACCTCACGGCCACACACATACGCTACTGTCATAACATTTTCTTTCCAATTCATTAATTAGGCAACTAATTTGAAACTGGTGTGGGTGGCTCTATATATACTAGCCCACTGCAGACACATGCAGAAATCAACAAGGAATCGAAAAGTATTAAATCTGTGACAAAAATAATATCCGCTCTGTCTAAACGATACCGTTTGATCAGCTGCTCGTCATCAAAAAAAACCAACATTGTTCCGTTCCCTGAACGTTCGCGCACGTCTCTCTCGCCCAAGTGCCATCCCCTGCTGGCAACTTCTAACCACTTAAGACACCTCTGAAGGTCTCTTAAATATCGTGGAGAGTAGGAGTGATTCTTAGACTTAAGAACGTTGATAAAAAGCTTTTATTCTTAAGTTTGAGAGTAGGACTAAATTTCGCAAATTCTCAGGACTTAAGTGTAAAATGGCACTCTGAGAAGCTTGATAAGTACGGCCCCAGGAGTATACCACTCTGCTGTTCCGGCACTAAAAGACATACAGATTACTGACACTGCATGTGATGCTCCAGAACAGTGAAATGTTACAATTACTTGTTTTTTTCCCCCCCAAAATAAATTCAACTCACATTGAGTGTCTCTCTGACTTCTAGAGGTTTTCTTTTCCAGCTGCCAACAAGGAGATCAGTCACAGTTTCATTGTAGATTTCCATATAAGATACCCTCAGAAGAAACTTCTTATTCGGACACTGCAGATCAAAGGCAAAACATCAGTAAAAAAATATGTTAAATTATGCAATACAGCATATTTCACATAAAAATGTACAATATATTTTACATTTTTTTTAATGGTTTGGAACACATCTTCAACAGCCATTGGTATGACACCAGGGGCGTGGCCACTCCCCATCATAGTGAATGTCTTTCCTGAGGATGTCTGTCCATAAGCAAATATGGTGCCTGTTGGGAAAAAACAGACAATGTAATGAATTACTTACAGTGCCTTACAAAAGTGGGCCACCCCTTACATTTCAGCAGCCATGTTATTACATCAAAGGACAATACTATTAGAAATAAAACTATTTAAGCCTCATAAGTGTACTGCTTGTTTAGTACAATACATTTCAAATCCACCTTCACATTCCCATGCAAATCTAGACAAGTCACTTCTATCACCTTACTTGATTGAAAGCAAGGCCATTAATTATCTTGCTACTCACTCACTTTGCAAGTTACTTAGACAATAACTGCTGTGTTTTAACACATTTTCAACTGATATTTTATGTATACCGTACTCTCTGCACTTCTATGGTATTGTCCCTGCTGTAATAAAAATGGTTGCGATGTAAAGGGTGCACTCACTTGTGTTACTGTCTGACTTACAGACACGTTACAATCACATACCGTTGTATCCTTCGACAGTTGAAACAACCAACGGCTTTGCGATAGCCTGGTAAAGTTGATCGGTTGTTTGTTCCGCGGTGAACACCCGGTCTATTCAAAACAAACACAAGTGTAAACTAGATTGTGCTACAATTCTATTCTACTCAACGTTCTCAGATGATTTAGGCAGGAAACCACACCAAAACTGAAGCTCTTTGTTGAGTTGCCATCATCAATCTGATAAATTGATTTCTTATCAGCTTTCCAGAAAAGTTGCACAGGCTCTGTCGTATCTGAGTCAACACTTTCCTCTCTGTAACAAAGACAATTTATTAGAGATTCTTAAAAGCAAAAATACAAGTGTGAAAAAAGCAGAAACCAGAGGAGCATGTGTAAAGTGCTTTGAACAAACATCTGCTAATAACTGGGGCTTTACAGATTAAAATATGCTCGTGACAGACCTGATTGCGTTTTGTAAATAGTATGTAGGACTTTTAGGTCCTTCAAAGCAAAGGTTTGACTGTAGCTGATCAGTGGATTGACATTTTTTACTTGGAACGGAAGTAGTACAGTACACGTTTCTCAGTTGCCTATCAAAAAAAATCCAAAAAGATATATTTACCAACGTTTCTTGTTTTGGTTGCAATTTGCAGTGGTGTACGAGTGATATCTTGTCACACAATTTTTCGCGTTTGAATTTTGTGAACGGAATTTTTGCATTTTTTTCGTGCTTATTCAATATAGATTTGAGTAAAGTGAGTGTTTAAAAATTCAGTGTTTTAAGTGTTTTAAAATTTGGTTTATAATCCCATGCATACCCTCCATGTGATGCATACTATGGGGCTGTTTTGACATAACTGACTGGCAGGTGCTCACGGAGCCTCATGGAGAGGACATTGACAGGCTCACAGAGCGCATCACAGACTATATCAACTTCTGTGTTGACTCAAATGTCCCATCAAGGACGGTCACCTGCTACCCAAACAACAAGCCGTGGGTGACCAAGGACATCAAAGCCCTACTGAATGAGAAGAAGAGGGCATTCAATGCTGGTAACAGGGAGGAGGTGAAAAGAGTTTAGGGGCTGCTGAAGACCAAACTGAGGGAGGCCAAGGAGAACTACAGGAGGAAGCTGGAAGGGAAGCTGAAGGACAACAACATGTAAGCGGTTTGGAGAGGTATGCAGACCATCACCGGCCTCAAACCGTCGGGGGGTAGGGGGATGGACGGAGACAAAGAGAGGACCAATGAGCTAAACCAGTTCTTTAACAGGTTTGACACAGTGGCTCCGACAAGCTCCTACCTTGACCCTGACACCCCTGATTTAGAGCTTCAATCAATATGTGTTTTAGAGTATAATTACACTAATAAACCATTCCTTTATAATACACTACTGCTGTGATTCTATAAACGGGGGTATGCCAAAGAATCACTTGATTAAAATAGTGTTTGATTTTCCTATATCTAAATGTAGTATTACTGTTAAAACGGTGGTCAAAAAAATGAAATATACTGGCTAAATAAAACCTCTGCCTTGTTTTAATGAATACTTTGGTCGACTACAATACTGTATTTTAATGTTGTCATTATAGTGGTACTTGGAGAGCACAGTCTCTTCTGAGTTGGGACTTGGTGAAAAAGTTTGTGAACCACTGCACTACTGGTTGTGTAGCGTTACGCGACAGGTCCACTGGTGTCGCTATGACAGGAGGCTTAAAATTCCATGACTTTTCCAGTTTTTATTATTCTCTTACAAACCCTTATGTTACAACTTCTACTGGGTACAACACTGATTAGAATGGACACTGCTGCCATATCACTGTTATTAGCCTTTACTTAGGTCGGGGGTCAGCAACCCGTGGCTCTTTAGTGGCTCCCTGGAGCATTTAAAAAAAAAAAGGATTAAATGGAAAAAGATGGGGGGGGGGGAAACAATGTTTTTGTTTTAGTATGTTTTTTGTTTGAGGACAAACATGAGACAAACCTTCCCAATTGTTAGAAAGCCCACTGTTTAATATGTTTGTGTGTATGCTTCACTGATGAGAGTATTTGGTGGGGACAGTGTGGCACGGTTGGGAGAGTGGCCGTTCCAGCAACTCGAGGGTTCCTGGTTCGATCCCCAGCTTCTACCAACCTAGTCACGTCCGTTGTGTCCTTGAGCAAGACACTTCACCCTTGTTCCTGATGGGTCGTGGTTAGCGCCTTGCATGACAGCTACCGCCATCAGTGTGTGAATGCGTGTGTGTGTGTGTGAATGTGGAAATAGTGTCAAAGCGCTTTGAGTACCGTATGTTCCGCACTATAAGGCGCACCTAAAAACCTCCAATTTTCTCAAAAGCTGACAGTGCGCCTTATAATCCGGTGCGCCTTATATATGGACCAATATTGAGCCACAACAGGTCTCGCAACTACGGGATGCATAACGTAACCCCAGCCTCTACTGTAGCGTCTATTCTATGTGCCTTATAATGCGGTGCGCCTTATATATGAACAAAGACATAAAATAGGCCATTCATTGAAGGTGCGCCTTATAGTGCGGAAAATACGGTACCTTGAAGGTAGAAAAGCGCTATACAAGTATAACCCATTTACCGTTTTGGTGAACATCATTTTGCCCTACTAATTCCAGCGGTTCTTGAACTCACCAAAGTGTGGACTCTTTGTTTACATGTAAACTCTTCCACTCCTTTGCCTCATTTTGTCCACCAAAAGTTTCATGCTGTGCGTAAATGCACAAAGGTGCACTTCTTTGATGTTATTGACTTGTTGGGAGTGCCAATCAGACATATTTGTTCACTGCATGACTGCAAGCTAATCAATGCTAACATGCCATTTAGGCTAGCTGTATGTACATATTGCATCATTATGCCTCGTTTATAGGTATATTTGACCTCATTTAATATCCTTTACTTTGATCCTCTTTGTATTAATTTAGTTTTGCATGTCTCATGACACATTACCTGTATGTAATATTGGCTGCATTTCAGATAGTTGTTTTGTGTGCCATGTTGTTCCAGACCACAGCAAAAATTACCTAAATCTATAAAAAGAAGACAGCTTGCCGTTTCCTTTAACTTGGACACACACATTTATACATTTGGCAAATAAAAGCCAGTAATTTGCAGGAGTTATCTCACCTTCTGAGTAGCCTCTGATTTACTAATGGTTTCCAATGTTGTAAAAATGTGTAGAATAAATGTTAAATTTCAACATCGAAATCGTAAAAGAGAATACATTTTTGGGAGTAATAATTGATAGTAAACTATCATGGAAACCTCATGTCAGACACATTAAAACAAAAATCTCCAAAAGCCTCTAAATTATAAACAAAGCAAAACTATACCTCAATGAAAATGCACCCTGTACTCTATACTGCACCTTGGTACTACCATACCTTACATACTGTGTTGAAGTATGGGGAAATACTTACCACAACACAATTCATCCTCTGATCATATTACAGAAAAGAGCAGTGCGGATCATTCACAACATTGGTTATTTAGAACATACTCATAATCTGTTTATGCAATCAAAGTTGCTCAAATTTGATGACCTTGTTAAATATAATACATTGATAATCTTATATAAAGCATTTAACAAATTATTGCCGCGTTTTTTAGAAGACGAGTGCAGGCTCATAACTTGAGAGGCTTTGGGTATTTCTTATTGCCGAGAGCTCAAACCACTCGTAAACGTTTTTGTGTGTCTGTATGCGGAGTAAAACTATGGAACAAACTGGATTTACAACACAAGCAATGCCAAACTATTAATCGATTTAAACTATTATACAAACATGGGGTCTGGTTCAAATATAGAGATGAGGGTCTTTAATTTGACCTGCTGCTATACTCTGTCTCAAAGTGTTAACATGTGCTCAATGTTTCCTTACCATTATTGCTATAGTCTATTACCATTGTTGGTATATTCATTATTCCTACATTGTTGATACAAATTATTGTTACAGTGTAATAATTATTGTTACCTGTGGTAATGCCACTATGATACAACATCTGTATTATAATCCTTGCACAAAGTAAGAGTGAAAATCATGTGAATAATCACTGAATGGAGAACTGGGGGTGGGATTAAATAAATGATCTTCTTCCCACTCCCTTTCAGGCAAAACTGGACAAACATGCACTATATTAATTTATATTATTATGTGTTGTCAACTTGTACTTATTTATGTCATTGCCTGAAATAAATAAATAAATACATGAATATATATATATATATATATATATATATATATATATATATATATATATATATATATATATACTGTATATATATATAACATTTCTGTCAACGAAGATTTGCTTCAGCCTGCGACACAGTCATTTTGATAGTAGGCTATTATAGCTAATATAGACAATTACGTCACGTGTTGCCTTCATTATAAGACTTTATAAGAGGTTTTTCGTTATTTTTGCGACTCTATACAGATTTTTTTTTTTGTATTTTTGGTCCAATATGGCTCTTTCAACGTTTTGGGTTGCCAACCCCTGACTTCGGTTGATCATAAGGTAAAAGCAAAGTTTACACTTTACACCAAATGGCATTTTTAGTTGCATTTCACCCACACTAAACAAAAAACTTACCTCTCAATTGTTGGACGAACCCGAACACAAACCTTAACCGCCGATTCTTCGGCCATTTTCCAGTTTTGAAATCAAATACTTTTTAACCGTTGATTATTTGCCTGCCGCGCTCAAAACAACTCTAACTTTGAATTCACACACGGGCGGCGTCTGCCTCCCTTTCTACTCAAACTTTGCTCCCTGATTGGTCAATGTAGCTACTGGGCGAAACCATTCACAGACGGGGGTGTTATAACAAAAACTCCGCAAAATTGTGCGGAAATAGTTTAATATATGTTGTGTATTTGCATGTTTTATGTACAAATAGGGTGCTATATTACAGTAAAGTATGTTTTTGTTTATATTACCAAAAGGTTTAATTATTTGGAACACTTCATGTAAGCGGAAACGGAAGTCGACGCCTTTTCATATAAAAGGGCAAATTCGGAGCACAGTAGCTCACGTTTAACGTTCCCTAGTCAACAGTGCGAAATAAGTTACCAAATAAAAATAAAACATTACAGTATTTGTTGTCATTTAAATCCTTTGGCTTTTTGTGCCGGGGCCTTCAAGTGGCCAAAAACGTATCGATCACATCAAACTGGCGTTGACCCAACATCGGCCGGAATTTGGATCGATACAGCCACCCTTCAATGTTTTTTTTTTATTTTTTCCTTTTTTTATTTTGATAAACCTTTTTTATAATATGCAACATTTACATACAAGCAAAGACATAATAATAATCAAAACAAGTACAGAAACAGTACAAAACAGCGCCAGGGGGTTGTAAGCTCAATAAATTAACTAATATATATATATATATGTAACAAAGTGTAAAGCCATAGGCTCACACATAGTTTTCATAGCTTTTTGATTGTTAAGAAGTGGAAAGCGTTTTAAAGTAAATTTAAAATTATTTTTTAAAGGCACAAAAAACAGCTCGGGTATTGAGAAACTTACATTTATGAATATAAAACTTAGCCAATAGTATAATGAGGTTGCAAAGGTAAAATTCATTTTCAAATGTGTTCTCATACCGTGTAAATCCAAATAGCACATATTTAAAACAAAGCACACATTTGTCATATTGTCCAGGATGAAATATACAGGGCAACATCCCTAAGACTTAAAGAGCACAGTAGGACACATTTAACGTTCCCTAGGCAACAGCGCGAAATAAGTAAACAAAATAAACAAACATGACAAAATATTGGCGTTTTGTCCCCGAGTCATCCTGTGCCCAAAACCGTATCGACCACATCAAGCTGGCGTTGACCCCACATTTGTATTGTACGTTTGCTGGTATCGAAACAACCGGTATTTGGATCGACCCAGCCACCATTCAATGTGTTTCTCGGCCGCCGACAATCTTGACGATGACGGTGACGTCACAAAGGTAGCACCTGGGTCTGCCAGCGTCAGGACTCTAGCCATTAGTCTTGCATTCATTCTTTTAACTGCAACACCTTTTGAGTTTGACTAGAACAACCTATTTTGCGTATGCATGTGTGTAAATATGAAAATATATCTATAAGATAATTTGGCAAATTTGACCTTCGGCCAGTAAAAAGTAGATTGATGACATATATGATTGTGGTGTTATGGATACAAATCCTGCTCAGGATGCTTCTAATCAGGTTTGCTGTTTTTTTTTAAAACTTTTCTCAGATATAATGCTGTTGTTTTTGTTTAAAAAAAAAACCAAGTCTCTTAAATACTGTATTGCAATTTTACACCTTGAACCAGGTGTCCCCAAACTATGGCCCGCAGGCTCAAGTTTAATATATACCTGTATATATATATATTTTTTTAAATATGCCCTGTACATCGTTCAGGCAAATCATATTGTTGATGTAGATGCCAATATCTGCTGTACAGATTTACTTTACAAAAATAAGTGTTGGATACTTGTCTTGTTCCTTTATTTGTATTTGACGTTGTTAAATGTTTGGATGAATTTAGTGTTTTGCGCAGGGGGGGATATGGAAAAAAGGAGACAGAACGTGAAATTGTGGTGACAAGAGGGGGCGGGGGACAAGGCAACAACAACACAGAATGTACAAAACCCAAAACCAGTGAAGTTTGCACGTTGTGTAATTCGTGAATAAAAACAGAATACAATGATTTGCAAATCCTTTTAAACTTATATTCAATTGAATAGACTGCAAAGACAAGATATTTAATGTTCGAACTGAGAAATGTAATTTATTTTTTTGCAAATAATCATTAATTTAGAATTTAATGGCAGCAACTCATTGCAAAAAAGTTGGCACAGGGGCATTTTTACCACTGTGTTACATGGCCTGTCCTTTTAACAACACTCAGTAAACGTTTGGGAACTGAGGAGACCAATTTTTGAAACTTTTCAGGTGGAATTATTTCCCATTCTTGCTTGGTGTACAGCTTAAGTTGTTCAACAGTCCGGGGTCTCCGTTGTGGTATTTTAGGCTTCATATTGCGCCACACATTTTCAATGGGAGACAGGTTTGGACTACAAGCAGGCCAGTCTAGTACCAGCATTGTCTAGCTGAAATAAGCAGGGGCGTCCATGATAACATTGCTTGGCTGGCAACATATGTTGCTCCAAAACCTGTATGTACCTTTCAGTATTAATGGTGCCTTCACAGATGTGTAAGTTACCCATGCCTTGGGCACTAATACACCCCCATACCATCACAGATGCTGGCTTTTGAACTTTGCGCCTACAACAATCCGGATGGTTCTTTTCCTCTTTGATCCGGAGGACACGACGTCCACAGTTTCCAAGAACAATTTCATATGTGGACTCGTCAGACCACAGAACACTTTTCCACTTTGCATCAGTCCATCTTAGATGAGCTCGGGCCCAGCGAGAGCCGGCAGCGTTTCTGGGTGTTGTTGATAAATGGCTTTGGCTTTGCATAGTAGAGTTTTAACTTGCACTTACAGATGTAGCGACAAACTGTAGTTACTGACAGTGGTTTTCTGATGTGTTCCTGAGCCCATGTGGGGATATCCTTTACACACTGATGTCGCTTTTTGATGCAGTACCGCCTGAGGGATCGAAGATCTGTAATATCATCGCTTACGTGCAGTGATTTCTCCAGATTCTCTGAACCTTTTGATGATAATACAGACCGTAGATGGTGAAATCCGTAAATTCCTTGCAATAGCTGGTTGAGAAATGTTGTTCTTAAACTGTTGGACAATTTGCTCAAGCATTTGTTCACAAAGTGGTGACCCTCGCCCCATCCTTGTTTGTGAATGACTGAGCATTTCATGGAAGCTGCTTTTATACCCAACCATGGCACCCACCTGTTCCCAATTAACCTGTTCACCTGTGGAATGTTCCAAATAAGTGTTTGATGAGCATTCCTCAACTTTGTCAGTCTTTTTTGCCACTTGTGCCAGCTTTTTTGAAACATGTTGCAGGCATCAAATTCCAAATGAGCTAATATTTGCAAAAAATTAAGTTTTCCATTCCGAACGTTGAGTATCTTGTCTTTGCAGTCTATTCAATTGAATATAGGTTGAAAAGGATTTGCAAATCATTGTATTCTGTTTTTATTTACCATTTACACAACGTGCCAACTTCACTGGTTTTGACATTCTACATGCGCTTCTTCACGCACAACGGGCCCCCCCCCCCTTGCATCATGTGTCCTTATGCACAACCCATGTTCTGAGTTTGGGGCACTGCCAGCACAGCGAAAATCTGCATCATTTTATGAATATTATAACATTTGTTACAAAAAAAAAAAAAGCATTGGCGGCGAGAAACTAGTGAAATACTTGTTGTTTACATGTGCAGGATGAGGAGAACACAGACGACAACAAGAAGTTACTACCTGTTGACCTGTACTACGATTATGAAGAGCTTTACTCCAAGCCCTTCATCACACCGGAGTCGGAACTACCCGAGAACCTCATCCTCCTCTCGTAAATTATTTTGTAAATCTTTCACAAAACGCCATCGTTTCCCTTTACGCCGTAAGAACAAACTTTCACCTGACCTCATTTCCTTTTTCTGGAAGGCACTCGTTTGGCTACGACTGTCAGCGCAGAGAAAACCTGCAGCTGCTGGACGATACAACTCTGATCTATATAGCCGGTCAGCTGCTCGTCCTGCTGGATGTTTCCACCAGGCAGCAGAGATACCTGCGCTCCTGCAGTGGTGGAGGAATCGGCGCAATCGGGGTAAGAAAACATCGTTCTTAGCTCCGACGGTAGTGCGGCCGCCCAGAAGCTTGAGGGTTCCTGGTACGAATCCAGCTTCCGCTTTCCTAGTCACTGCCAATGTGTGCTTGAGCAAGACACTTCACCCACCTTTCCTCCAGTGCTGCTCACATTGGTGCATGAATGCAAACAAATACTTGGTAGTGGTTGGCGAGGCCATTGATGCAAATTGGCAGCCATGTTTCCGTCAGTCTACCCCAGGGGTCACCAAAGCGGTGCCCGCGGGCACCAGGTCGCCCGTAAGGACCAGATGAGTCGCCCGCTGGCCTGTTCTGAAAATAGCTCAAATAGCAGCACTTACCAGTGAGCTGCCTCTATTTTTTAAATTGTATTTATCATTTATTTATCTACTAGCAAGCTGGTCTCGCGTTGCTCGACATTTTTAATTCTAAGAGAGACAAAACTCAAATAGAATTTGAAAATCCAAGAAAATATTTTAAAGACTTGGTCTTCACTTGTTTAAATAAATTCATTAATTTTTTTACTTTGCTTCTTATAACTTTCAGAAAGACAATTTTAGAGAAAAAAAACAACCTTAAAAATGATTTTAGGATTTTTAAACACATATACACTACCGTTCAAAAGTTTGGGGTCACCCAAACAATCTTGTGGACTAGCCTTCATTTCTAACAAGAATAGACTGTCGAGTTTCAGATGAAAGTTCTCTTTTTCTGGCCATTTTGAGCGTTTAATTGACCCCACAAATGTGATGCTCCAGAAACTCAATCTGCTCAAAGGAAGGTCAGTTTTGTAGCTTCTGTAACGAGCTAAACTGTTTTCAGATGTGTGAACATGATTGCACAAGGGTTTTCTAATCATCAATTAGCCTTCTGAGCCAATGAGCAAACACATTGTACCATTAGAACACTGGAGTGATAGTTTCTGGAAATGGGCCTCTATACACCTATGTAGATATTGCACCAAAAACCAGACATTTGCAGCTAGAATAGTCATTTACCACATTAGCAATGTATAGAGTGTATTTCTTTAAAGTTAAGACTAGTTTAAAGTTATCTTCATTGAAAAGTACAGTGCTTTTCCTTCAAAAATAAGGACATTTCAATGTGACCCCAAACTTTTGAACGGTAGTGTACCTTTTTACCTTTTAAATTCCTTCCTCTTCTTTCCTGACAATTTAAATCAATGTTCAAGTAATTTTTTTCATTTTTTATTGTAAAGAATAATAAATACATTTTAATTTAATTCTTCATTTTAGCTTCTGTTTTTTCGAGAAAGAATATTTGTGAAATATTTCTTCAAACTTATTACGATTAAAATTCAAAAAAATTATTCTGGCAAATCTAAAAAATCTGTAGAATCAAATTTAAATCTTATTTCAAAGTCTTTTGAATTTCTTTTAAAATTTTTGTTCTGGAAAATCTAGAAGAAATAATAATTTGTCTTTGTTAGAAATATAGCTTGGTCCAATTTGTTATATATTCTAACAAAGTGTAGATTGGATTTTAACCTATTTAAAACATGTCATCAAAATTCTAAAATTATCTTAATCAGGAAAAATTACTAATGATGTTCCATAAATTCTTTTTTAAATTTTTTTCAAAAAGATTCGCTAAAAGCTAGTTTTTCTCTTCTTTTTTTCGGTAGAATTTTGAATTTTAAAGAGTCGAAATTGAAGATAAACTATGTTTCAAAATTTAATTGTCATTTTTTTCCTGTTTTCTCCTCTTTTAAACCATTCAATTAAGTGTAAATATAATCAATTATTAATAATAACATAGAGTTAAAGGTAAATTGAGAAAATTGGCTATTTCTGGCAATTTATTTAAGTGTGTATCAAACTGGTAGCCCTTCGCATTAATCAGTACCCAATAAGTAGCTCTGGTTTCAAAAAGGTTGGTGACCCCTGGTCTACCCTATGTAGTTTGTGTGTGTGTTAAGGTAAACCCAGGCAGAGAGTATTTTGCTGTGGCAGAGAAGGGAGTCAAGCCCCTCTTGATAGTATATGAATACCCTTCAATAAAAACATACCGCATCCTCAGAGGTAAGTAGGACCAAGATCCAGCATTGTTGATGGAGTGGTTGTGTGTGGTCATTTGTAAGTGTAACCTATGTGTGTGTAGATGGTACGGATCTCGCATTCAGCTCTGTCAACTTTAACATCGACGGTAGTCTCCTGGCCAGCCTGGGCAGTGCACCTGACTACATGTTGACAGTGTGGAACTGGAGGCAAGAGGAAGTGATGCTCCGGTGCAAAGCTATTTCTCAGGAGGTCTACAAAGTCAGCTTCTCCCCGTACAACCCTGGACTACTGACATCATCGGGATCGGGACACATCAAGTAACGAAAGACACACTGTATACTCCAAACTAGAGATGTCCGATAATGGCTTTTTGCCGATATTCCGATATTGTCCAACTCTTAATTACCGATTCCGATATCAACCGATACCGATACATGCAGTCGTGGAATTAGGACATTATTATGCCTAATTTTGTTGTGATGCCCCGCTGGATGCATTAAACAATGTAACAAGGTTTTCCCAAAATAAATCAACTCCAGTTATGGAAAGAAATGCCAACATGGCACTGCCATATTTATTATTGAAGTCACAAAGTGCATTGTTTTTTTTAACATGCCTCAAAACAGCAGCTTGGAATTTGGGACATGCTCTCCCTGAGAGAGCATGAGGAGGTTGAGGTGGGCGGGGTTGAGGGGGTAGCGGGTAGCGGGGGGTGTATATTGTAGCGTCCCGGAAGAGTTAGTGCTGCAAGGGGTTCTGGGTATTTGTTCTGTTACGGTGCGGATGTTCTCCCGAAATGTGTTTGTCATTCTTGTTTGGTGTGGGTTCACAGTGTGGCGCATATTTGTAACAGTGTTAAACTTGTTTATACGGTCACCCTCAGTGTGACCTGTATGGCTGTTGACCAAGTATGCTTGCATTCACTTGTGTGTGTGAAAAGCTGTTAATATTATGTGATTGATCCGGCACGCAAAGGCAGTGCCTTTAAGGTTTATTGGCGCTCTGTACTTCTCCCTACGTCCGTGTACCACTCCGTTCAGCGGCGTTTTAAAAAGTCATGAATTTTACTTTTTGAAACCGATACCGATAATTTCCGATATTACATTTTAAAGCATTTATCGGACGATGTTATTGGCAGTCCGATATTATTTAAACATACTGTGAGGTGGAGGTAATTCAATTCAAATTCAAATTCTTCAAATAAATGTCATTGAAATTCCAAAAGTTGAATTTTGCACACCGTCAACTTGTGTACAGTCGACTGTGCAGGTTTGGAAGTTTTATCGTTCATGAAATGTCAGTGTCAAAGCTAAACATCATCAGATGTTTTTCCCATCAATAATTCAAAAATCCTCTTTACCCAGGTTCTGGAAAATGGCCAGCACGTTTACAGGTCTTAAGCTGGAGGGGCTTATTGGCCATTTTGGAAAAACTGCAGCTACTGATATTGATGGCTACATAGAACTTCCTGATGGAAAGGTTAGTATGATTCAGTTGGGTGTAGGGTTGTACGGTATAACCGGTACTAGTATAGTATCGCGGTACTTATGAATAAAAAACGGTACTATACTCTGTTTGAAAAGTACCGGTTCCCAATTATTTATTTTTTTGACGGCGCACCGTCACGTCATGACATTGCTGGTTTACGAGCAGAGGAGCGTGTTCGGCAGCGCACAATCAAGGAGTACTTACAAGCAGATACAGTGTGTAGACAGAAAAGGGAGAATGGACACATTTTGGCCTAAAAATTGACGATAAAGGTGAAGTTATAAGACTGAAACACCCTCAAGAAGAGGTGCTTTAAGACATGGCTAGCTAGCTAGCAGCTAATACCCATCCGCAGTCGTCAGTGTTTTAGCTACTTCTAAATCACTAATCCTCGCCTCCATGGCGACAAACAAAGTGAGTTTCTTACAAGTATCATCCCTGCAGGACGAGGAGGATACAATAGCTCACCGGCGTCACCGCTAACAAAAGCTAGCGCGCCTGAATGTAAACAAATGCCATAGGTGGATCTACACCTGACATCCACTGTAATGATATCAAGTACAATAGCGTATCTGTTACGGCGGGTTCGCATGTTAATGCACGGCTCGTTATCCCAAGATGCAGACGGAACTCCGCAGGCAGGGAGCAGGTAGGAAAATTATTTATTTTCCATAAATCAGGCAAAGTACAAAAATACAGAAAAGCGTGCCGATTGCAAGGGAAGCTAAGGAAAAAGCTAACGGGAAAGCTTAGCATAGAATCAGGAATCAGAGTATACCCACGTAACTCGTTGCATAGCGCAAACAAGACAGACGGGAAAGCAGGAATAAATAGCTCTCTGATTAGTGCCCGGGAGCAGGTGAGCGTCCCGAACACTAATCAGAGGCAGGTGAAAATAATCAGCACCCACGGCAAAACACAAACCCAGGGGTGCTGAAACAGAACTAAGGGAGTCTTTAACTAAACAAAACATGATCCGGCCATAGTCGATACTGCTATGATTACATCAATATTTTTTATCATCACAAAATATTTTTTCCTTTTTAAAAAAATCATATTATGTTTATAAACTCAGTAAATATGTCCCATGAGGACTTTGAACATGACCAATGTATGATCCTATAACTACTTGGTATCGGATCGATACCTAAATTTGTGGTATCATCCAAAACTAATGTAAAGCATCCAGACAACGGAAGAATAAGTGATTATTACATTTTAACAGAAGTGTAGATAGAACATGTTAAAAGAGAAAGTAAGCAGATATTAACAGTAAATTAACAAGTGGATTAATAATTCTTTTCTACAGCTTGTCCTTTAATATTTTTGACCAAATAATAGAATGAGAAATGATACGATATGTTACTGCATACGTCAGCAGACTAATTAGGAGCCTTTGTTTGTTTACTTTCTGTTATGTATCAAAGGGAAGGAGGCGACACCAAGGTGGAACTGCGGTTTACCAGGTTTATTTAAACCTTTGATGAATGTGTGGGGTGTGTATGCTACCACAAGTGAATGAGTGCGGACGATGTGTGGAATTAACAATGTGATTTTTACCAGAGGATGTTGTCGGTGCGTGTTGAATGAATCTTTCGCCGAATCCAAGGGAGAAGGCGAAGAGGCAGTCGGGGGCACGATGTCCGTGTCAAAGCAGGGGCCGAGGATCGAGGGAGGCAAGCAGAGATCCGGGAGGAGGTCGTGAGGCGAGACACGATCACAGGCAACAGGGAAGACACTGTGGAAGACACAAAGGACATCAAAAACGGGAACGAGGAAGAGCACAAGGAAGGCGAGCAAGGAACGAGGGAGGGGGTGCCAGACGTGATGCTTACTCAGGGTGATTGGCTACGTTCTGGCGAAGGTCTCTTGGGTCCGCTGGCTTTTATGCCGCTCCCTCTCATCAGGTCCAGGTGCGCTGATGCGCAATTGCCTGCAGCCTTGTCAGAATCAAAAGAATCAGAAGAGTTTTTATTGCCATTGTTTGAGAACGGGTTCACAAACTAGGAATTTTACTTGGCGCAATCGTGCAACATAAAACACATATAACACAGAATAGAATAACATGAGCTGGAACTGAGCTATCAGATCTTGTTATTGTTCATGTGTCTGATGGCCGAGGGGAAAAAACTGTTCAGGTGGCGGGAGGTGTGGGTCTGGATGGACCGTAGTCTCCTGCCTGAGGGGAGAGGGGAGAATAGTCTGTGTCCAGGGTGAGAAGAGTCAGCTGTGATCCGACCCACACGCCTCCTGGTCCTGGAGGAGAACAGGTCCTGGAGGGGTGGGAGTTTGCAGCCAATCACCTACTCAACAGCACGTACCATGTGCTGCAGTCGATGCTTGTCCCGGACTGTGGCGCCGGGGAACCACACGGTGACGGAGTAGGTGAGGATGGACTCGATGATTGCTGAGTAGAACTGCACCAGCATCTCGGTCAGCACCTTCAGTTTTTTCAATTGCCGCAGGAAGTATATCCTTTGCTGGGCCTTCTTGATGTCGATGCGTGGGCGTGCTGCACCCAGCACGAGCAGGGGCGTGTCCAAGCGTGTTGCCAGCAGAGGTCCCGGCAGCTCCAGCTGCCGAGGAAAAGTGGGTTCGAGTCCGTGCCGTGACACTTTCCACAAACCCCGTTTCCATATGAGTTGGGAAATTGTGTTAGATGTAAATATAAACGGACTACAATGATTTGCAAATCATTTTCAACCCATATTCAGTTGAATATGCTACAAAGACAACATATTTGATGTTCAAACTGATAAACATTATTTTTTTTGCAAATAATCATTAACTTTAGAATTTGATGCCAGCAACACGTGACAAAGAAGTTGGGAAAGGTGGCAATAAATACTGATAAAGTTGAGGAATGCTCATCAAACACTTATTTGGAACATCCCACAGGTGAACAGGCAAATTGGGAACAGGTGGGTGCCATGATTGGGTATAAAAGTAGATTCCATGAAATGCTCAGTCATTCACAAACAAGGATGGGGCGAGGGTCACCACTTTGTCAACAAATGCGGGAGCAAATTGTTGAACAGTTTAAGAAAAACCTTTCTCAACCAGCTATTGCAAGGAATTTAGGGATTTCACCATCTCAGTCCGTAATATCATCAAAGGGTTCAGAGAATCTGGAGAAATCACTGCCTAAGCCCGTGACCTTCGATCCCTCTGGCTGTACTGCATCAACAAGCGACATCAGTGTGTAAAGGATATCACCACATGGGCTCAGGAACACTTCAGAAACCCACTGTCAGTAACTACAGTTGGTCGCTACATCTGTAAGTGCAAGTTAAAACTCTCCTATGCAAGGCGAAAACCATTTATCAACAACACCCAGAAACGCCGTCGGCTTCGCTGGTTCTGAGCTCATCTAAGATAGACTGATACAAAGTGGAAAAGTGTTCTGTGGTCTGACGAGTCCACATTTCAAATTGTTTTTGGAAACTGTGGACGTCGTGTCCTCCGGACCAAAGAGGAAAAGAACCATCCGGATTGTTATAGGCGCAAAGTTGATGGTATGGGGGTGTATTAGGGCCCAAGACATGGGTAACTTACACATCTGTGAAGGCGCCATTAATGCTGAAAGGTACATACAGGTTTTGGAGAAACATATGTTGCCATCCAAGCAACGTTACCATGGACGCCCCTGCTTATTTCAGCAAGACAATGCCAAGCCACGTGTTACAACAGCGTGGCTTCATAGTAAAAGAGTGCGGGTACTAGACTGGCCTGCCTGTAGTCCAGACCTGTCTCCCATTGAAAATGTGTGGTGCATTATGAAGCCTAAAATACCACAACGGAGACCCCCGGACTGTTGAACAACTTAAGCTGTACATCAAGCAAGAATGGGAAAGAATTCCACCTGAGAAGCTTAAAAATGTGTCTCCTCAGTTCAGAAACGTTTACTGAGTGTTGTTAAAAGGAAAGGCCATGTAACACAGTGGTGAACATGTCCTTTCCCAACTACTTTGGCACGTGTTGCAGCCATGAAATTCTAAGTTAATTATTATTTGCAAAAAAAAAAAAAAAGTTTATGAGTTTGAACATCAAATATCTTGTATTTGTAGTGCATTCAATTGAATATGGGTTGAAAATGATTTGCAAATCATTGTATTCCGTTTATATTTACATCTAACACAATTTCCCAACTCATATGGAAACGGGGTTTGTACTAAAAGACAAGTTGTCTAGTATGTTCACTATTTTATGTAAGGCCAAAATTGTTCTTTGATTGCAATAAGAAACATATGTTTAATGTACCGTAAGATTTTTTGTTAAAATAAAGCCAATATTGCAATTTTTTTGTGGTCCCCTTTATTTAGAGAAGTATCGAAAAGTATCAAAATACATTTTGGTACCGGTACCAAAATATTAGTATCGGGACAACCCTAGTTGGGTGTATATAGTACAGTGTAGTACACAGGATGCAACTCACAATGACATGCTGATATGCTGTGATTTCCTCTCAGGTGGTCTCTGGCTCAAACTGGGGCAACCTGCTGCTGTGGGATGGAAACGCCATCAAAGTGGAGCTCTGCAGCACCGGAGGACAAAACTGTCATGCAGGGGTTGTCCAGCCCTTTTCCTTGGAGGATGGACAGCTGATGACATTTGGCTCTGATGGAGCTATCCGGGTAAAATGGAAATGAGCGGCATATTTCAAAGGCTTGAATAGTCCTGGTTACTGTCAGTATGATGTGGGGACCATTTTTTTGACACGCCAGAGCTGGGATTTTGAGACCATTGACAGCGCTGACAGTAGCAGCGACAACAGCAAGTTTGAGATGGAAGCCATAAATGAGTTGTTGGTGGGACACCATGTCGGCTTGTCCTCAATAGTGAAAAGCTCCAAACCTGACTCTACTATGTGGTTTGCTCAGGTGCAAAGGACAAAAATCACCATGCATGTTTAAAATGTTTCATACAGCCTCGGTGACTGCTTTAAAACACATTTTTCTTCTCTGTGCTTTGGCAGGACTCCAATGGGGCCATTTGGAAACTGGATCTTTCTTTCACGTACTCGGTGAGGTTCCCCTACTGCAGACCTGGGCAATTAATTTGACTCGGGGGGCCACATTTAGACAAAAAATGTGTCTGGGGGCCGGTGTATCTATTTTTAGGAACACTAATACAAAACCTCGCAATAATGTCTGATTGAATGCTAAAAACGTTATGACAGACCGCCTTAAACGGAATGGAATTTTCCACTTTGCATCAGTCCATCTTAGATGAGCTCGGGCCCAGCGAAGCCGGCGGCGTTTCTGTCAGGTTCAAACACCGATGACATCTAACAATCAGACAAGAAGCAAGGAAACACGCAGAAACAGAGTTCAATTTAGCTCGAGGAGACACATGTTTTGGGCTGTACTCTAGTTACAGATCCAAACTACGTTCTAAAAATCAAGCCCGCGCGCCTCCTCTATTTATTAGGAAATGGCCCTATTACATCACGGTGACTGAGGGAAGGGGGGTAATCTCGACAACTCCAGTTAGACACAATATATGATTATACAAAAATGCTAATATGTTGACACTTGGTGCTATCGCCCAGTCTCTGATTTGTCTGCGTCCCGGAACCCAATGTTCGGCCTTGGCAGCCAGCAGGCCGAGTACTGGTGCTATCGCCCAGTCTCTGCTTTGTCTGGTCCCGGAACCCAATGTTCGGCCTTGGCAGCCAGCAGGCTGAGTCTGGACACAACACTGATAAAGAGGCTAGCAATCTCTTGGATTGCTAGCTCTGCACAAATACAAAAATACCCAGGGCCGGCCCGTGGCATAGGCCGTATAGGCAAATGCTAAGGGTGCCGTCCATCAGGGGGCGCCATGCCAGTGCCACAAATGTTGGAGGAAAAAAAAAAAAAAAAGTTGGTACCATTATTTCTAAATACAAAAAATAATCCCACGTTAATTAAAATGCAAAGTAAAGCCTATTTAATAGAAATATTATTTGTTACAACATTACGCCCCCCCATTCCCCCGCACGGTGCGGCCCCTCCCTTCCCGTATCATGACTCTTACCACATCAAAAAATCAACACAAGATGTCAAAACGGCCAAAACTGTCAGGTGCACAGGGAAGAAAAAAGAGAAAAGAAGAGGAGAAACGAGAAAAAGACAGAGGTAGCAGGTAGGTAACGTTAGCCTACATGAAATTATTTGTCTGTTACAGAATGTGATAGTAACCTGGCTTTTTAGCATTAAGCTAATGTTACATGATTCTGCAATTGCTAATTAATAAATAGCTAGTTCTGTTTTAACGTCGGGTTAATATTGTGGAGGGGGCTAAATTGTTATGGAAAATAATAATGTAACGTTAGGTAATTACAGTACTCCCACCTTACATTCCTCAGGGACATTTGTATTAGATCTTTTAAGCAGGTGTTTTTTGTTTACATTGTTATTGCCTTCTGGTTAGCTAATGTTTACCCTGCAGGTAATAGTCACTTTTCCACCCCTTTATATATTAGGTGTAGTTGTAAGCCTAGTTGTTAAAGTGCACATCATTAATGTTAATTAAGCAATATCACATGAGAGGGAATGCTGTTTTTTAATTTGAGCACTGCTGTGATTCGGTTGAAGATAATCATAACATAACATTCTCATATAATATGTTAATTTGCTTTCTTTAAGTAAAAAAAAAAGGTCAAAGACAAAGCTATTCGGTTTCTTGTGAGTATATACACTTCACTGCCGATGTGTGTGTGGGGGGGGCGCCACCTAAAATCTTGCCTAGGGCGCCAGATTGGTTAGGGCCAGGCCTGAAAATACCATTGCAGCACAAATTGACAATACTTTATAGTAACGGCCCTTAAACATAAAGTTATAATGATAATATATACATAATTATTCTAACAGTTTCTGGGTGTCGTTGATAAATGTATTTCGCTTTGCATAGCAGAGTTTTAACTTGCACTTACAGATGTAGCGACAAACTGTAGTTACTGACAGTGGTTTTCTGAAGTGTTCTTGAACCCATGTGGTGATATCCTTTACACACCGATGGCGGTTTTTGATGCCGTACCGCCTGAGGGATCGATATCGACGCTTACGTGCAGTGATTTTTCCAGATTCTCTGAACCTTTTGATGATATTACGGACCGTAGATGGTGAAATCCCTAAATTCCTTGCAATAGCTGGTTGAGAAATGTTGTTCTTAAACTGTTCGACAATTTGCTCACGCATTTGTTCACAAAGTGGTGTAGGCATCAAATTCCAAATGAGCTAATATTTGCAGAAAATAACTAAGTTTTCCAGTTTGAACGTTAAGTATCTTATCTTTGCAGTCTATTCAATTGAAAATAGGTTGAAAAGGATTTGCAAATCATTGTATTCTGTTTTTATTTACCATTTACACAACTTGGTTTTGGGGTTTGAACAAACATTTTTCAATATGCATTAAAACCCATATTTTTTTCCAGTGCAAATTGCCAACACTGATAATAACATCTCTGTGAGCAGACTCCTGATCCCGAGTGCCTGTCTTACTTCCATGCCGGGCCAATTAAGGGTCTGGATGTGTCAAAGAAAAGTCATCTTATGGCCACAACTGCTCTGGATCGTGAGTCACTAATTTTATTTTCCTATAACACGCTTTATAACACACATGCTGTCTACAGACATTACCTTTTTTTTTTCAGATTCTGTCAGGGTCTTTGACTTTCTGGCAAAAAAAGAAGTCACCTGCAGCCGCTTCAATCAGGGTGGAACTGCTCTCCACTGGGCCCCTCCTTTGGTGGGCGTGACAGTGCAGGAAATTCTATTAACGTCCTGATAATGTGATGGATTAAACCTCTGATGTTCGTGTCCAGGTCAACGAGACAGGAAGTTTGCTGGTGACCGGCTTTGAAGATGGGGTGATCCGCTTACTGGAGCTTTTTGACCCTCGGGTCTGCAAATAGTAACCAGGCACAAAGCAGATGGCCAGCTGCGGCTCAAACAGGCCTTCAAACCTCACGATGCTCCTGTAACTGCTGTTGCATATGAGTGCAAGATGGAACAATATTAGCCACAGCGGGTAAGGTGGTCATTATCGACTGAAATAATAAGTATTGTCATTGGTTTTTCTGATCTTACCTTTTATGCTCAGAGCTCAGACTGCACTGTGTTCTTCTTCACTGTCGGGGAAAAGTACGAGCCAATCGGATTCATCTCCGTTCCGTGGACCAGTCGTGCTACTGGCGCCGTCGCCTCATTCCCACGTAAGTTTTTATTTTTGTTTGAAAATGGCAACCAACTGCACTGCAAAAAGTCAGTGTTCAAAAAGAAGAAAGAAAAAAAAATACAAAAATGAGGGGTATTTTACTTGAACTAAGGAAAATTATCTGCCAATAGTACAAGAACATTTGGCTTGTCAAGACTTTCCAAAACAAGTCAAATTAGCTAACCTCAATGACCCAAAAAATACCTTAAAATAAGTATATTCTCACTAATAACAAGTGCACTTTTCTTGATAGAAAAAAAAGAGACCTTTTTTGTCAATATGTTGAAAAATATTCTTAAATTAAGTAAATGTTAGTGCCATTATCTTGACATAATGATATGCGCCTGGCATTACATTTCTTGAAACCAGCAAACTTACAATAAAAACTAGTTTATTTTTCTTAATGGAAAGGCAACATGGCAACCGCTTGTTACTCTCGGGGTCTCCTAGCCGCTCAGGCAAATCATATTGTCTAAAAATGCATTTTTTTCCATCGATAACAGGACATCATCGCGCCAAGTGCGTGCTCTTTCAGTCAATTAGTGCGCGAGGAATATATAGAATATTATATATATATATATATATATATATATATATATATATATTATATATATATACTATATATATATATATATACAGCCAGGCCCCCAGCCACATTTTTTTATTGTAATTTTGAAGAATTCATCTGAATGTGCATGAACTATTTCTGTTCAAAATAGTTTGAAATGTCACATGTTAAATGTTTAAATAGTAACTGTCCGTTCACCGTACTGTGCCAACTGTACTAGTACATGAGTACGTATTTTCTCTTGTTTCATTGAAAATAAAACAGCAAAGTCCATTTGGCTGTCATCTGTTTTAATTATGAGACACAATTGTGTCAAAGTCATGATTTTTTTTGTTCATGCTTGAAATAAGAAATTATGACTTTGAAAAACCAGTTTTATACTTTTGAGTGTTGATGACACAGCTTTGCAACAGTTGATATTCTAGTTTCAAGCATGTTTTACTCAATATAGGTCATAAACTCTCAGCAACAAGCTGTAATATCTTACTGAGATCATTTAGGACCAAAACACTTAAAACAAATAAAACACTCTAACATAAAATCTGCTTAGTGAGAAGAATGATCTTACCTGACAGAAAATAAGCAAATATCACCCTTATTTGAAATATTCAATCTTACTTAGATTTCAGTTTTTGCAGTGTGGCAATGTGTGTTCACACAGAAATAGGACTCAAACATTTCACACTTGTTTCATTTTCCAGAGTGAAAATCGTTTGCTCATCCTGTGTCAAAGTGGTCATGTTGTGGAGGTCTCCTATCCTGATCCAAAAACCTGCAAACCAACTAAATCCTACGAACTGCTTGAACTGCCCAGAAAATCATTCTGCTTTCGGAGCATCAAATCTCGAATCAAGGTCTTTTTTAATAATTTCTAATATGGGTTTTACCTAATATGGCAGTTTATTAACCTGACCAACTCATCAAGTCATGGCAATCTTCTCATCACCATGTACATGTTGACCGCTTTTGTCAACATATTATTTAAGACCCAAAAGAATGACAACATGTGTTATGGTATTGTTAACTTTGTTGTTATCGCTCAGCAGCGTTAAACGACAACAGGAACATACCGTATTTTTCGGACCATATATATATATATATATATATATATATATATATATATATATATATATATATATATATATATATATATATATATATATATATATTTATTTATTTATTTATTTATTTTATTATACATATAAATAAAATAAATACTTGAATTTCAGTGTTCCGGAGGCTATCCAGTAGATGGCAGCATTGTCCTGTTTAACTTCTCCGTTCATGACTGAGTATATCATTTCGGCCACCGTGTTCAATGGAGAAGTCTGTTCTACAAAATGTACAGGCAACATAATTACATACCCCTTTCCCTTTGAACTGTCCTGGATGAACTGAAATTCTTGTTTCCATTCCTGTTTTTTTAGCAACCGCTTATGTCGACATCAAATATTTTCGACTGTGTTCTTGTTACAAGTCTTTCAACATTTCATGACTTGCACGCATGCGTGGGTTTCAGAGAGAGGAGGAAATCGCAAGACGACAAGCTTTGAAGGAGAAGCTAGAGAAAGAGCGAAAGGAAAAACAGATCAAAGACGAAGAGGAGGAGGAGGAGGAACCCGAGCCGTTGCCCCCCATCTACATCCCCGCCCCTCCTTGTCCTCTCTACTGCGGGTTCTATTCCCAGCCTGGGCAGTTCTGGCTCTCAATGGTACGACTCTGACGACACACTCCGGTCCTATGATCCTCACCTTGTTCAGACAACTGATATCCGACTACAACACGTTGCTGTCTTTCTTGAAACCGGAACAGGTCCAGGTTTTAGCCACCACTATCAGCGCTATAGTTATCTGCTGTATTTTTGTATCCAGACGCCACGTAATGGAGATGAATGCCAAGTTTAGTGCTGCATGAATGTAGGGGATTCCAATTTATTTGTGCTCAATGGTATAGGCTATTTGCTCATCAGATCAAGATATGTTTTTTGTTTAGGGGCGCCCTGTACAGTCGGGGTATATATACACTACCGTTCAAAAGTTTGGGGTCACATTGAAATGTCCTTATTTTTTAAGGAAAAGCACTGTACTTTTCAATGAAGATAACTTTAAACTAGTCTTAACTTTAAAGAAATACACTCTATACATTGCTAATGTGGTAAATGACTATTCTAGCTGCAAATGTCTGGTTTTTGGTGCAATATCTACATATGTGTATAGCATACTTGCCAACCTTGAGACCTCTGATATTGGGAGGTGGGGGGGGCGTGGTCAGGGGGGCGTGGTTAAGAGGAGAGTGTATATATATATATATATATATATATATATATGTCTTAATTAGATTATCCAAAAAATAGTGCTCGATACCGTGGTAGAGCGTAATATGTATGTGTGGGAAAAAATCACAAGACTATTTCATCTCTACAGGCCTGTTTCATGAGGGATTTCCTCAATCCTCAGGAGATCTCCTGAGGATTGAGGAAATCCCTCATGAAACAGGCCTGTAGAGATGAAATAGTCTTGTGATTTTTTCCCACACATACATATATATATATATATATATTTATATATATATATGAAATACTTGACTTTCAGTGAATTCTAACTATATATATATATATATATATATATATATATATATATATATATATATATATATATATATATATATATATATATATATATATATATATATATATATATATATATATTTATTTATTTTATTATACATATAAATAAAATAAATACTTGAATTTCAGTGTTCCGGAGGCTATCCAGTAGATGGCAGCATTGTCCTGTTTAACTTCTCCGTTCATGACTGAGTATATCATTTCGGCCACCGTGTTCAATGGAGAAGTCTGTTCTACAAAATGTACAGGCAACATAATTACATACCCCTTCCCCTTTGAACTGTCCTGGATTAACTGAAATTCTTGTTTCCATTCGTTTTGGAACTTGCAAGCGTATTTCTTCATCTTGCTCGTCGACGGCGTCGCCATGTCTGTAACTTCCTCGTTCTTCTGCTTTGTCTCCTTGTTGTGTGCGCAGTTGTGCACTCTACTCTCTAAAAGCCGTAGATGTTATGACGTCATTGGGCAGGCAAGCTGTTTATATTGTGGGAAAGCGGACGTGAGAACAGGCTGTCCCCACTCAGGTCCGCATTGAGCTGGAGGGGGCGTGGCCTCCAGCTCCGGCTGAATACCGGGAGTTTGTCGGGAGAAAATTTCTGCCGGGAGGTTATCGGGAGAGGAGCTGAATACCGGGAGTCTCTCGCTAAAAACGGGAGGGTTGGCAAGTATGGTGTATAGAGGCCCATTTCCAGCAACTATCACTCCAGTGTTCTAATGGTACAATGTGTTTGCTCATTGGCTCAGAAGGCTAATTGATGATTAGAAAACCCTTGTGCAATCATGTTCACACATCTGAAAACCGTTTAGCCCGTTACAGAAGCTACAAAACTGACCTTCCTTTGAGCAGATTGAGTTTCTGGAGCATCACATTTGTGGGGTCAATTAAACGCTCAAAATGGCCAGAAAAAGAGAACTTTCATCTGAAACTCGACAGTCTATTCTTGTTCTTAGAAATGAAGGCTATTCCACAAAATTGTTTTGGTGACCCCAAACTTTTGAACGGTAATGTATATATATATATATATTAGAGATGTCCGATAATACTTTAATGCGTGAATGCTTTAAATGTAATATCGGATATTATCGGTATCGGTTTCAAAATTATCTGGATCGTTTTCAAAAAGTAAAATTTATGACTTTTTAAAACTTCGCTGTGTACACGGACGTAGAGAGCAGCACAGAGCGCCAATAAACCTTAAAGGCACTGCCTTTGTGTGCCGGCTCAGTCACACAAGTGAATGCATTCAAACTTGGTCAACAGCCATACAGGTCACACTGAGGGTGACCGTATAAACAACTTTAACACTGTTACAAATATGCGCCACACTGTGAACCCACACCAAACAAGAATGACGAACACATTTCGGGAGAACATCTGCACCGTGACACAACATGAACACAACAGAGCAAATACCCAGAACCCCTTGCAGCACTAACTCTTCCGGGACGCTACAATATACAATTTTTCCTGACCTAACGTATATTCTGCTCTACCCCGGTATTGAGCACTGTATAACGGATAAACCACAGAAACCTATATATATATGTATATATAAATATATACCTGTATATGTATATATGTATATGTTTATATATGTACTGTACAGTATATACTGTGTATGTATGTATATATGTGTATATATACAGTATATATACATATATATACATATATATATTTTTATATATACTGTATATATATATATATATATATACTGTATAAATCTCCTTCTCACCCTGGTGGGGTGGTATCTGTGTCATCCTCAAGCTCGGGTCCTCTACCAGAGGCCTGGGAGTTTGAGGGTTCTGCGCAGTATCTTGGCTGTTCCTAGGACTGCGCTCTTCTGGACTGAGGCTTCAGATGTTGTTCCTGGGTTCAGAGAAGAGATGTTATATCGAATATGTGGATGTTTTTTACCCTTTGCATTTATGTTTCACCGTGTTTCTTCGTTGCTCTAGCTCCACTATACAAAATATAGATTTAGGAGCAACATTCATTTATTGTTATATTCAGTTTTTTATCGTTCACAGTTAATATTGTAAATCTCACATTCTGTATTTCCATTTCGTTTTTTAATTTCGTTTTTTTAGATGGTCAGTCATAATGTTTTTGGTAATGCGTAAGTGTTTTAACCATCGTCTGATCCGCTTTGATCCTTTTTACGGAATATTGGGATTGTTTCATTAATGCACAGCAACCTTTATTGTTTGAAGTGTTCATAAAAAGGAATACAAGCATTTACAGCAGATTACATAACCGGATTTCTTACTTAACACAAAGTGAGTTTTTTGATGCAACAAATATTTCTGCACGGGGGTTACGTCAGAAATAAGTCACAGAAATTGTCTAAAATTACAACAAATTTCATAATTAATATGTATAACATTAAGTATATCCCAGCCCAAGAGTTTAAGACCCTGTGAAACTATGAAAGTGTTAAATAACAAAAACGAGCAAATTTTTAGTGAGGTTAGTGATTGATGAGCGATACCAGATTTTTTAAATTTGGTACAATGCTGATTTCTTCCCTATGATACTGATATTTATTTTTTAACCCAATAAAACACATGACAAATACAGGCAATTTCTCAAAAAGGGTATGGTTGGTCTAGCACAGAGCATAGAACAGATGAAGATCTGACTATCCTGGAAACTTTTGCAGGATTCCTCCTTCCACCGAGGTCAGCCCTCTTTTTGTGCCCTTGTGTGCACGATCCTTTCCATCCTTACCCTTTCCAGCCTTTGTAACTGAGCTACTGTGTGGAACAATTTCCCTTGTGGATCGTTAAAGTTTGTCTAAGTCTATCAGCAGTGAAAAGCTGCCCTTCATTGTATGAATAGTTCAAGGGATTGTTGTTACAGAATAAGAACGTTTTTGAGCTAACTTGGTGATTGATACTTTTATTCTGCCGTGACGGTGTAAATTGACGTTGTTTCTCTTCTCCAGGGTGAATATGACTCAGGCTTCTTATACCACTGTAAGTTTTCTGAGAATCAGGATGAAGACCCTGTCAAACGTAAGGATGAGCCTTTTGAGTTTGTGGTTGTTCACTGCACAGACGATGACTCCATATGCTCTGTCATATTCAGGTATGTCTTAATGTTGGATGTCTTGTAGAAATAAGCATGACGTCAACAAATATTCACTACTGTATTTTCCGGACCATAGGGCGCAACGGATTATAAGGCGCACGGCTGATGAATGGACTATTTTCAATCTTTTTTCATGTATAAGGCGCATTAAAGGGGTCATATTATTATTATTTTTTTTCTAAATGGAAAACACTTCCTTGTTGGCTACATAACATGTAATGGTGGTTCTTTGGTCAAAATGTTGCATAGATTTTGTTTTACAGATCATCTTCAAGGTGCTTTCTGACAGTCCATTCAGGATGCGCCGTTTTCTGGGCGGTCTTACTTACGTGGCTCACCTTCGACAGCGTCTTCTCCCCGTCATCTTTGTTGTGGCGGTGTAGCGTGCAAAAAGTGTCAAAAGATGGAGCTAACTGTTTTAATGACATTCAGACTTTACCTAAATCAATAACGGAGCAGCATCTCCTCACCCGCCGGAAATGTGACCCGTGAAAAACCGTCCGACCGAAACTCTCTAATAACTAAAATTACTTGGGTGAATAATGTAAACTCACTACACCGGTATGTTTTAGCGCTTTAATGGCGAGTTTACTGACAGATATAAGTAAGAACTTTACACTACTTTATATTAGAAATGGCAACAGCGGAGGATGAATGTCCCATAACAAGAAGATAGAGAAAAAGTAGACGCTAATCGACTACCAAATTTTCAGGACTTATGCAGGGCCCAAATACAGATCAGCAGGTACCAGAAGGTAAGAAAAGTTGCTTTTGCATAATATTGCGAAACAAAACGCCAGATAATACGTCTTACCTTATACACACACACTGCAAAAAGTCTGTTTTCAAAAACAAGAAAACACATTTAAAAAATGAGGGGTATTTTATTTGAACTAAGCAAAATTATCTGCCAATAGAACAAGAAAATTCGGCTTGTTAAGACTTTCGAAAACAAGTCAAATTAGCTAACCTCAATGAACCCAAAAATACCTTAAAATAAGTATATTTTCACTAATAACAAGTGCACTTTTCTTGTTAGAAAAAAAAAAGACCTTTTTGCTCAATATGTTGAAAAATATTCTTAAATTAAACAAATGCTAGTGCCATTATCTTGACATAATGATATGCACTCGGCATCACCATTTTTTTTTTCATTCTTTAAGTAAGAAATTATTACTTTTAAAAAGTAGTTTTATACTTGTGAGTGTTGATGACACAGCTTTGCAACAGTTGATATTCTAGTTTCAAGCATGTTTTACTCAATATAGGTCATCAAATCTCAGCTACAAGTTGTAATATCTTACTGAGATCATTTAGGACCAAACCCTTAAAACAAGTAAAACACTCTAACATAAAATCTGCTTAGAGAGAAGAATTATCTTATCAGACAGAAAATAAGCAAATATCACCCTTATTTGAGATATGTAATCTTACTTAGATTTCAGTTTTTGCAGTGTACGGACTACAAAGGCGGACTCGCGCAATTTTGCAGGACTTATGCAGATCCCAAATACAGATCAGCAGGTACCAGAAGCTAAGAAAAGTTGCTTTTGGAAACAAAACGCCAGATAATATGTCTTACCTTATACACACACCATAATAATATTCGTATGTTGAAGTGCAGTACAATCCATCAAGCGGTGCGGCTTATAGTTTACCAAAGTCGTACTAAAACATTTTGATAGATTTTTAAGCGCTGTGTGTAATGTTCTATATTTTCAATGGAACATATACAATGTTGGTGTTGCTTACTTGAGTCATATCGCAGTATACATGTATCTCTTATGTTTGACTGCCATCTACTGGTCACATTTATCATTACACCATGTACCAAGTAAAATAGCTTCGAGGTCGGTAAGCAAAACCTGAATTATTCCTTACATTAGGCGCACCGGGTTATAAGGATTTTAAGTGCGCCTTAAAGTCCGGAAAATAAGGTAATTATTTTCATCTGTTGCATGATGCTCATGTTTGGTTGTTTGTGTTGCAGCTCCAACAGGCAGCTGATGCTTTGTGGCATGTGCTCAGGCGCCATCAGAGTTTATTCTCTGGAGCCTGATGACCACTCCCTCACCTCCATGCAGGCGTACTGGGAACTGAGCTTTCACGACAGCAATTATGGACACGTGCGGAACATTTGCTGCAGCCATGACGACCATTTTGTATTGACAGCAGGCGATGACGGGAACATCTTCTCCTTCAGCCTGCTTTCTCATGACGAGATGCCGAAAAAAAAGGCTAAGGTTCCTTTACCCCGGGTGAGTCAGCACTTTCCAGGCGAGTTGAGCAATTGCTCTGATTTGACGGTTTTTAGATGTCTCCTTTATAGGTGTGGACAAATGAAAAAAACGATTCCCCTTGTAAGATATTTTGCAAACTGTCAAGCAAAGCAATGGATTGATGAGATTAATAGTTGGGTGTTTTTCTTTAAAATGCCCTTTTTTTTTTTTACAAAAGCAAATAGAGAAATGTTTGGAAAATATTACAAAGTGAGGAGTAGATGTTATTTTATAGTATTTTGGCACGAGTCGTTGCAATATTGTATTAGGTTGCATGCTCCCTTCAAGGTGCTCAAAGTCAAAGTCATCTTCTACTACGAAATGGACAGCAATAACTAAGCAGCCAGGTTTCATTATTAAAACTTCAAACTGTTGCGTACGACCAGTCTTCTTCTCAGGGGATAAAACACTTTTAGATGACATATATGTTGAGTAAGAAGTCCCACCGAGACAGAATAGTACTTGGCCAAGTTTTACTAAAGCTTTAGGAGACCAGCCCTTACAACTTTATAGGGAAAACAACAGACCACTTGACACGAACCCGGGTTCATCACTGATGATTCATGTCCCAAGTATCACCAGGTGTATTGAAGCACTATTTTTATGTCACTAAGGAATAGCCATTTACCAGTTATTTTCATCAACAAGGATCCTGAAATGCACAAATGTAATTTAAAAGAGTTCAAAACCGGCATGGGAATACATAAAACAATTTACAACATGCTTTCTCAATACATTTTGATGATTGGCTTTTTTCAAATATATAGAGAGTGGCCGTGCCAGCAACCTGAGGGTTCCTGGTTCAATCCCCACCTTCTACCAACCTAGTCACGTCCGTTGTGTCCTTGAGCAAGACAGTTCACCCTTGCTCCTGATGGGTCGTGGTTAGCACCTTGCATGGCAGCCCCCGCCATCAGTGTGTGAATGTGTGTGTGAATGTGGAAATAGTGTCAAAGCGCTTTGAGTACCTTAAAGGTAGAAAAATGCTCTACAAGTATAACCCATTTACCATATTATTCTTTAACAGGTGGGTCTTGAGAATGAGGTGCTAGCTAAAGACATTGACGACCCTACAGCCTACAGGTGATGTATACATCTTTGTTATTTATTTTGAACACAACAATATAATATATATATACCATCGAGATAGATTTGAACAAACAAACAAAAGAACATTACTGATGTAGTAATGTCATCTGTATATCCTCCTAGGACCCAGATAAAAAAAAATTCTGGAATCAAATGGTCGTTTTTGGTAAAAAGGATTTTGTTATTTTGTTTGAGTTTTTGTTATCTAAATTAAGCATTTTCAAGCATAAATATGAACCAAAGATAGCAATGCTACAGCAGTATAGGCCACTAGAAGAGACCATGGCTCCTTCTATCATTTTGTCTATTATATTGGATTAAACAACAGTAAAAGTGACTGTGGGTGTTATTCCATGTCTGGAGGGCTCTTATAATGTTTAAAAATAATTGTTTCATTGAATTTAGTGGGTCTTAAACAGGTTTTTTATGCTTTACGTCTGAAAATATAAAATTTATAATTCCTACTTTGTGAAAACCAATTAACAGCGATAAACCAGGGACTACTGCAACATACTTCTCTTGCGCTCCGAAGACGTGAAGACAGATTGTCTATTTCATTTGAAAAACCCCAACAAATCACGTCATTTGGAACGTCGGGATTGCGTTCGAAATAAGGCTGTGAAAGACTTGTTCCTTACTGAAGGCAACAATGCATTGCCCGGTCTCGTGAGAATATGACACTTCACATATTTTTTTATCTTGGTAAATGTATTCATTCATTCTGAACCCCTCCAGCATAGAGACTGCCAAACAGAAGCTGGAGAAAGACCGCCAGAGACGAGAAGCTGCAAAGAAGATAGCAGCTAAACGAAATAGGCTTGTTGAGATCCAGAACATGTTTAAAATGCTACTGAACGACAACCTGGGCCTCCCGGAGCATGTTGGACTGACTCCTGAGGTAAACACAAATCAAATCCAAATAAAATATAAATATAAAATATAAATTTAGTTTGGTGTTTACAGTGCCCTACAATATCATAACATGCCAACTTTATTTGTTAAGTACTTTAAAAACATCCACTGTTGAAAAACAAAGGGCTGTATACCACAAACTAGTAAAAATACAGAAAATCAGAAAAGCAAAGGCATAAGACAGACTAAAATATATCATTTAAGACATAGGTAATATATGTATACCGGTTTACATACATATTTACAAATATCAGGAAAAAACACAGAGGCTATTTCATCCCTACAAGCTTGTTTCGCAGGTTTCCCTGCTCTTCAGGGGATTTTTTCCTGAAGAGCAGGGAAACCTGTGAAACAGGCTCGTAGGTTTAATCTGCAAAACCAAAACAACATATTTGGTAACACTTTAGTATGGGGAACATAGTCACCATTAATTAGTTGCTTATTAAAGTAACAAAGACTTTAATTTAGAGTTATTTGGACACTAGGGGAACGTATAAGGGTTAGGATTAGGGTTAGGGTTACTAATAAGTAGGGATGTCCGATAATGGCTTTTTGGCGATATCCGATATTCCGATATTGTCCAACTCTTTAATTACCGATACCGATATCAACCGATACCGATATCAACCGATATATGCAGTCGTGGAATTAACACATTATTATGCCTAATTTGGACAACCAGGTATGGTGAAGATAAGGTACTTTTTAAAAAAATTAGTAAAATAAGATAAAAAATTAAAAACATTTTCTTGAATAAAAAAGAAAGTACAACAATATAAAAACAGTTACATAGAAACTAGTAATGAATGAAAATTAGTAAAATTAACTGTTAAAGGTTAGTGCTATTAGTGGACCAGCAGCACGCACAATCATGTGTGCTTACGGACTGTATCCCTTGCAGACTGTATTGATATATATTGATATATAATGTAGGAACCAGAATATTAATAACAGAAAGAAATAACCCTTTTGTGTGAATGAGTGTAAATGGGGGAGGGAGGTTTTTTGGGTTGGTGCACTAATTGTAAGTGTATCTTGTGTTTTTTATGCGGATTTAATTAAAAAAAATAAAATAAATAAATAAAAAAAAAACAATCAATCAATCAATCAATGTTTATTTATATAGCCCTAAATCACAAGTGTCTCAAAGGGCTGTACAAGCCACAACGACATCCTCGGTACAGAGCCCACATACGGGCAAGGAAAAACTCACCCCAGTGGGACGTCGGTGAATGACTATGAGAAACCTTGGAGAGGACCGCATATGTGGGTAACCCCCCCCCTCTAGGGGAGACCGAAAGCAATGGATGTCGAGTGGGTCTGACATAATATTGTGAAAGTCCAGTCCACAGTGGATCCAACACATCAGCGAGAGTCCAGTCCACAGCGGGGCCAACAGGAAACCATCCCGAGCGGAGACGGGTCAGCAGCGCAGAGATGTCCCCAACCGATGCACAGGCTAGTGGTCCACCCGGGGTCCCGACTCTGGACAGCCAGCACTTCATCCATGGCCACCGGACCTATGCAACTCCCCCTCGCAAGGGACAGGGGAGAAGAGGAGAGAAGAAAAGAAACGGCAGATCAACTGGTCTAAAAAAGGGGGGTCTATTTAAAGGCTAGATTATACAAATGAGTTTTAAGATGGGACTTAAATGCTTCTACTGAGGTAGCATCTCTAACTTTTACCGGGAGGGCATTCCAGAGTACTGGAGCCCGAATAGAAAACGCTCTATAGCCCGCAGACTTTTTTTTGGCTCTGGGAATCACTAATAAACCGGAGTTCTTTGAACGCAGATTTCTTGCCGGGACATATGGTACAATACAATCGGCGAGATAGGCAGGAGCTAAACCGTGTAGTATTTTATACGTAAGTAGTAAAACCTTAAAGTCGCATCTTAAGTGCACAGGAAGCCAGTGCAAGTGAGCCAGTATAGGCGTAATATGATCAAACTTTCTTGTTTTTGTCAAAAGCCTTGCAGCCGCATTTTGTACCAACTGTAATCTTTTAATGCTAGACATAGGGAGACCCGAAAATAATACGTTACAGTAATCGAGACGAGACGTAACGAACGCATGAATAATGATCTCAGCGTCGCTAGTGGACAAGATGGAACGAATTTTAGCGATATTACGGAGATGAAAGAAGGCCGTTTTAGTAACACTCTTAATGTGTGACTCAAACGAGAGAGTTGGGTCGAAGATAATACCCAGATTCTTTACCGAGTCGCCTTGTGTAATTGTTTGGTTGTCAAATGTTAAGGTGGTATTATTAAATAGATGTTGGTGTCTAGCAGGACCGATAATCAGCATTTCCGTTTTCTTAGCGTTGAGTTGCAAAAAGTTAGCGGACATCCATTGTTTAATTTCATTAAGACACGCCTCCAGCTGACTACAGTCCGGCGTGTTGGTCAGCTTTAGGGGCATGTAGAGTTGGGTGTCATCAGCATAACAGTGAAAGCTAACACCGTACTTGCGTATGATGTCACCCAGCGGCAGCATGTAAATACTAAAGAGTGCAGGGCCAAGAACCGAACCCTGGGGAACTCCGCACGTTACCTTGACATAGTCCGAGGTCACATTGTTATGGGAGACGCACTGCATCCTGTCAGTAAGATAAGAGTTAAACCAAGACAAGGCTAAGTCTGACATACCAATACGTGTTTTGATACGCTCTAATAAAATATTATGATCGACGGTATCGAAAGCGGCGCTAAGATCAAGAAGCAGCAACATAGATGACGCATCAGAATCCATCGTTAGCAATAGATCATTAGTCATTTTTGCGAGGGCTGTCTCCCTACGATACCGATAATAAAAAAAAACGATACCGATAATTTCCGATATTACATTTTAACGCATATATCGGCCGATAATATCGGCAGGCCGATATTATCGGACATCTCTACTAATAAGCAATCATTCTGAGGTTATTGAGGGAAGACTTAGTTAATGGCTTACTGGTTGTATAATAAGGCCATGAAGAAAAAGGCATTAATAAGTACTTAATAATGTTACATGTTTGCATGTTAATAAGCAACTAATTCATGGTGAATATGTGTTCCCCATACTAAAGTGTTACCACATATTTATAAGTTGAGGCTCGTAACGTAAATGTAAAGTAATGTCGTAGTAATGGTCAGGCCCAAAATCTAATATTTTTTTCTCTATACCATTTCAGACATTTTCTGAAAGTTTCATGAAAATCTGCCCGTAACTTTTGGAGTTATGTTGCTAACTTACTAACTGCAATGATTATATAGTTTATAATAATAGACATATGACATTTCTAAACGGTTTTTAAAGGTGCATATGTTGGTTTAGGTCAGGGGTACTCTGAGCGGTACAGCTCGGTTGGTAGAGTGGCCGTGCCAGCAGCTTGAGGGTTCCAGGTTCGATCCCCGCTTCCGCTATCCTAGTCCCTGCCGTTGTGTACTTGGGCAAGACACTTTAACCGCCTGCTCCCAGTTCCACCCACACTGGTTTAAATGTAACTTAGATATTGGGTTTCACTATGTAAAGCGCTTTGAGTCACTAGAGAAAAAGCGCTATATAAATATAATTCACTTCACTTCACTACTCAAAACCATTATAGGGTTCAATCCAGGATTTTGACGTAAGCTCTGTCTAATGTTCAGCTCAGGGTTAGCAAATAGGCAGATCCAGACCGTGGAATGTTTGAGGGCCATCAGTTTAGATTTATTTTTTTTGTCAGTTAGTAATGTAAAGTAAAAATTGCAGCATGCTCAATTGTACGCATATGTTTGTAAGTATAGGAAATGCTACTGGACCAACGTTTTGAAGAGCAGGCTGAGATGGAGAAAACCCGGCGACTGGAGGAAGTCCAATTCCAGATGAGCTGGGAAGAGGAGCACTCCCATTTAGCACTGAACAAACTACAGGACTGGTACTCATGCCTTATATGGCTTGAATGGCTTTTATTGTGTTATTTAATAAACATTAAACAGGTTGTATTTTCTGAGAGATTCTGAGATTAGAGGTTTCAGTCATCATCAGCGTAACTGTGAAAAATTATACTGTAAGGCGCACTTAAAATCCTTTCATTTTCTCAAAACTCGATTTTTCGGACTACAAAAGTATCATCATTTATCAGTTGAAAATGTACACTGTTTAATATACCTTATTTTTCGGATTATAAGGCGCACTTAAAATCCTTTCATTTTCTCAAAACTCGACAGTGCGCCTTATAACCCGGTGCGCCTATTGTATGGAATAATTTTGGTTGCGCTTACCGACCTTGAAGCTATTTTATTTGGTACATGGTGAAATGATAAGTGCGACCAGTAGATAGATGGCAGTCACACATAAAAGATATGTGTAGACTGCAATATAATGGCAGTCACACATAGGAGATATGTGTAGACTGCAATATGACTCAAGTAAACAACACCAAAATGTTATATGTTCCATTGAAAATATAGAAGACTACACACGGCACTAAAAAATCTATCAAAATGTTTTAGTACAACTTTGGTAAGCTATGAAGCCGCTCCGCTTGATGGGTTGTACTGTGCTTCAACATACGAGTATTATTATGGTGTGTGTATAAGGTAAGACGTATTATCTGGCGTTTTGTTTCGCAATATTATGCAAAAGCAACTTTTCTTACATTCTGGTACCTGCTGATCTGTATTTGGGCTCTGCATAAGTCCTGAAAATTTGGTAGTCGATTAGCGTCTACTTTTTCTCTATCTTCTTGTTATGGGGCATTCATCCTCTGCTGTTGCCATTTCTAATATAAAGTAGTGTAAAGTTCTTACTTATATCTGTCAGTAAACTCGCCATGAAAGCGCTAAAACATACCGGTGTAGTGAGTTTACATTATTCACCCAAGGAACTTTAGTTATTAGAGAGTTCCGATCGGACGGCTTTTCACGGGACACACATTGTTATTGTACTAGTGAGCCAAGGATGAAGAGATGCTGCTCCGTTATTGATTGAAGTAAAGTCTGAATGTCATTAAAACAGTTAGCTCCATCTTTTGACACTTCTTCCACTCCCGTCCTTGCACGCTACACCGCTACAACAAAGATGACGGGGAGAAGACGCTGCCGAAGGTGAGCCACGTAAATAAGACCGCCCACCAAACGGCGCATCCGGAAGCGACTGTCAGAAAGCGACTTGAAGATGATCTGTAAAACATAATCTATGCAACATTTTGACCAAATAACCACCATTACATGTTATGTAGACCACAAGGAAGTGTTTTCTATTTAGAAAAAAATATATATCAATATCAAATATCAATATTAATCCAGTGCGCCCTATGGTCCGGAAAATACGGTAATGTGTTTTAGCAGATAGAACTTGTTGCGATAAGAGACTAGATCTCATGTCCTTGATCTCGGTTCCAAAGTGGTCTGCCAAAGAGCTTCAGATTGTTGTAAAAACTTTTACAACCAGCCTTCAACCACAAGAAAAATCCTGAATGGTGTGTTTTGCTTTCAGGTTCAACGGCTACACAGATCCTGACATCGTCACCGTGTTTGCCATCCGCACGAACCACAAAGTCTCCACCTACCATATTCTAGCACTTTCATCAACCCAACCTGAACAGCAGACCACATCCAGCGAGTTTGATGTACATGGAACCCCTCTGGTTGAACGCAGAAAGCCCAGAGACCAGCCTGCAAAAGAAAGTAGCAGTGAAACAGATGGTGAGGCAGTATCTTTACCTGTCAAATATTATACATAAATAATTACCTTGTGATCCTGTGCACCCCAGAGGAAGATGTAGCTCACGCCCAGGCTCCTCGTCCTGCCGCACAAGATCGGCAGGTTGAGAGGCTGCAAAAGGCTACAGAGAAAGCTGAACAAGCCCGAGCCAAAATTGCAAAGAGGAAGCAGGAATGGGATAAACTGTGAGTGTGGCAGCCGACAACATCTATACTTAGTAGCTGAGTGGACCAATGTTGGCATGGATCACAGCAAAAATCGGGGGTCGAAAATGTCCCGGTTTTTATATACCATCCAAGCAGTGTTAATTTTGACAGCTGTTTTTAATTAGTTTTAGTTATAGTCTTTTAAAATAAATATATAAAATATAGCGGACAACAGTGGGGAGTGCTCAGAGAGTATGAGGTATTGTCTGATTGTGGCGGTCCGCTCCCTGTATGATCGGTGTCAGAGCTTGGTCCGCATTGCCGGCAGTAAGTCGGACCCTTTTCCAGTGAGGGTTGGACTCCGCCAAGGCTGCCCTTTGTCACCGATTCTGTTCATAACTTTTATGGACAGAATTTCTAGGCGCAGTCAGGGCATTGAGGGGGTTCCGGTTTGGTGGCTGCAGGATTAGGTCTCTGCTTTTAGCAGATGATGTGGTCCTGATGGCTTCATCTGGCCAAGATCTTCAGCTCTCACTGGATCGGTTCGCAGCCGAGTGAGAAGCGACTGGGATGACAATCAGCACCTCCAAGTCCAAGTCCATGGTTCTCGCCCGGAAAAGGGTGGAGTGCCATCTCCGGGTTGGGGAAGAGATCTTGCCCCATGCGGAGGAGTTCAAGTACCTCGGAGTCTTGTTCACGAGTGAGGGAAGAGTGGATGGTGAGATGGACAGGCGGATCGACAGGCAGATCGGTGCGGCGTCTTCAGTAATGCGGACGGTGTATTAATTCGTTGTGGTGAAGAAGGAGCTGAGCCGGAAGGCAAAGCTCTCAATTTCAGTCTCAGTGTTTTATCTGTTTTGATAGCTAATCTTTTATTGTTGTACTATAAGTATTGGTTTGTACATTAGCACTTTAGTGAAGTGAAGTGAATTATATTTATACAGTGCTTTTTCTCTAGTGACTCAAAGTGCTTTACATAGTGAAACCCAATATCTAAGTTACATTTAAACCAGTGTGAGTGGCACTGGGAGCAGGTGGGTAAAGTGTCTTGCCCAAGGACACAACGACAGTGACTAGGATGGCGGAAGCGGGGATCGAACCTGCAACCCTCAAGTTGCTGGCACGGCCACTCTACCAACCGAGCTATACCGCTCGGTTTAAGATTTATTTAAATGAAAAGTGCATAACAAATTAAATCTTTCCTAATTATGTATCACTTCTGATGCGCGTTGTGTCTGTCCTTCTCTGTTCAGTGGTACTTGAACGCACCATAAAAACCTTGCAAGCGGGATGTTCCAAATAAGTGTCTGATGAGCATTCCTCAACTTTCTCAGGTTTTTTGCCACTTGTGCCAGCTTTTTTGAAACATGTTGCAGGCATCAAATTCCAAATGAGCTAATATTCGCAAAATATAACTAAGTTTACCAGTTCGAACATTAAATATCTTGTCTTTGTAGTCTATTCAATTGAATATAGGTTTTCATTGTATTCTGTTTTTATTTGCGATTTACACCACGTGCCAACTTCACTAGTTTTGGGTTTTGTATATCCCTGCCAGAAAAATGTATGTTTCCTGGTCACGCTTATTAAAGCTGTATATAAATTATATTTACTGTTGTCTCAGTTATGCAGATAAGCCACACAAGGACTGCGAAGATCCACGAGATGTGCAGGCCATCTACGTAGCCAAAGAGACCACTGGAGACCTGAAACTTAAGACGGATAAAAACTTCACCGTACCAAAGCACCTGCGAATGAGTGCGGACAGAAAGAAAGCCGAGATGATTAAGTTGGAGAACAAGGTAAACAAACATAATACATAAGTCGTTTTCTTGTAAATATTCTCATTGATCTAAACTGAAACCTTGTTTCGAAAAACCTGGAGTCTGCATCCTGGTGCATTGAATCTGTCGCAACTGGACGGGCTTTTCAAAGACTAGATAGTACAGATAATCTTTGAACAGTCCAGTTGCATTTAATGTAAGGCCCTTAGAACAATAGTCCTTTTTACATTTAAAAGAAAACTTCACTTTTTATGGGAATATTGCCTATCACGCACAATGCTTATATGTGAGACAAAAACCAGTGCCTTGTAGGGTTGTACGGTATACCGGTACTAATAACGTATCGCAGTACTAATCAATTGAAATTGGTACTATACCATCCTTGAAAAGTACCGGTACCGCTCTTTCATCTGAGTGCCGAGGCACATACACAAAGTGCATACAAGTAATAACATCTTGTAGAGGAAAAATGGCAAAAAACTACAATTCTACCGGTTAATAAAGAGGGTGGTGAAGTACAATATGGAGGTAATTGGACTTCAAAATAACAATAAAGGTGGCGCTTTAAACAGGGAGGCACCGCATTGCAAGTACTGTTTTACACCTTTCCTGCTTGTCGGCTCCCAGACCGTGGTCGAGGAGAGCAGGGGAGACCTTTCACTTCACAATGAATTGAATTGATTACGTGGACCCCCGACTTAAAGAATTTGAAAAACTTATTCGGGTGTTACCATTTAGTGGTTGTGGAAGACCCTCGCTTCCGGGTGGGTTCGCCGGACCATCAAAGGACGACATCGTCGTGAGCAGGTTTAGACTTTTTTTATTTTTCAATAATAAAAGTCTGTCTCGAGCTTTTCAGCACTTCCACCTGCTCCTCGCTCCGCCGCCTGCTTTTAGCTTTTCAGCCGGCCGCGTCTTCGTCTGCGTCTTGCTGTCGGTTTCTCTCGCTCCTCCAGTACTCCGGGCTCTCCACCTCCTTCCGCCCCGTCGTCCTCGGCCGCCGCCTTCTTAAACACCGCGAGGGGATCATCAGCTGATTGTGACCAGGTGCGCGATCCCCGCACCTGGTCACGATTGCCTCGCCGCTTGCTCGCCGTTCCCGCCTCCTCGCCTCCATCTTGGAGCGGGCTTCGGTGCAGCACGCCCCGCCGTCGGCCCTCCGGCTCCGCCTCGCCACAGTCCTCCATCGCCGGACAAGCCTACTCCCCTCCCCCCATTTAGAGGGAGCGGGAAGTGGGGACGGCCCGGTCCTCCTGTGGCCCAGGTCTTCTCAACGTCTGTGTATTTTTCTTCTTCTTTACCTTGTTTGCCTTTGTCTTTGCCTTTTCCTTCTTTGTCTTTGTCCACTTCATCCTCTTCTTCCCCCCAATCTTCGCCATCATCTTCATCCCAATCTTCGTTGTCAATTTCCTCCCCACCTTCGTCATCAGCTTGTTCTTGCTGAGCACATGGATGGTTTTCCTCTTCTTCTTCCACCACTTCTTCATCTTCTTCTTCCACCACTTCATCTTCTTCTTCTACCACTTCATCTTCTTCTTCTACCACTTCTTTGGGGGACCACTCGCCGCCGACCCCCGCCTGGCCCGCTAGCACCTCCAGGAGCTTCAGTTGTTGGCGGGACTCTTCAAGTCGCTGGCGGCTGCCTTCCGCCAGGTCCGTGAGCGCCCCCACGAGAGCCCACAGTAGCTCGTCCTCCCCCGCCTCCGATGGTCCTTCCCGATTGGGCGCCAAATGTGGAAGACCCTCGCTTCCGGGTGGGTTCGCCGGACCATCAAAGGACGACATCGTCGTGAGCAGGTTTAGATTTCTTTATTTTTCAATAATAAAAGTCTGTCTCGTGCTTTTCAGCACTTCCACCTGCTCCTCGCTCCGCCGCCTTCTTTTAGCTTTTCAGCCGGCCGCGTCTTCGTCTGCGTTTTGCTGTCGGTTTCTCTCGCTCCTCCAGCACTCCGGGCTCTCCACCTCCTTCCGCCCCGTCGTCCTCGGCCGCCGCCTTCTTAAACACCGCGAGGGGATCATCAGCTGATTGTGACCAGGTGCGCGATCCCCGCACCTGGTCACGATTGCCTCGCCGCTTGCTCGCCGTTCCCGCCTCCTTCCCTCCATCTTGGAGCGGGCTTCGGTGCAGCACGCCCCGCCGTCAGCCCTCCGGCTCCGCCTCGCCACAGTGGTCAATTGTACGGAATATGTACTGAACTGTGCAATCTACTTATAAAATTTTCAATCAATCAATCAATGGGTCCGTAAAGCTCCGCTCTTTGGTCGGAATGACGAGACCATCAATTAGTTACAACTTTATTTATAATTTCCACAGGGCACAACCGCACATCCACCATGCTATTAACACTCCTGCACATGCTAGCGCTACGTCTCCTAACTTGCCCACTCACTCACTCACCCCACATACTGCCACTCTTAAAGGGGCACACACACACACACATACGCTACTCTCACAACAGCTGCTTTAAAACACGCCTCGCCAAATGTGGAAATTAGTATTACCACCTTTGCTTCAAACTTAGGTAAACATTTAAATAATAAGCATTCAGATCTACGCAAGGAGTTATAAAGAGTGACAGGTAATAATGTAGTTAGTACACCTGTCCTGCTGTTCGGTCCGGTGCAGACTGTAGTCGAGGAGCACAGGGAAGACGTTCCCTTCAGGGTCGATACCATTTCAATGCCTTTTAATTTATATTTTAACCTTGTAAAATTGTTCTTTGATTGTGAGTGTTTAATGTAGTGTAAGATAGTGTGTTAAAATAAAGCCAATACTGACATTTTTCGTTGTTCCCTTTATTTGGAAAAGTATAGAAAAGTATCGATATACATTTTTGGTACTGGTACTTAATTATTGGTATCGGGGCAACCCTAGTAACTTGTCTAGGGGGTGGCTTGCGGTGGCACATGCCACCCCGAGAATCCGATAGGCCACCCCAGGTCCACCCCACTAAGAGGTGGAACGAGGATGCAGGAGAAAGAAAGACAAAGCGCAGGTAAGAGAAGTGTTGTATTTTTTGGAAGAAAAGGCGCCCTTAAATTCCTTTCATTTTCTCAAAACTTGACAGTGCACCTTATTTTGGTTGTGCTTACCGACCTTGAAGCTATTTTATTTGGTACACGGTGAAATGATAAATGTCACACATAAGAGATACGTGTAGGCTGCAATACGATGGCAGTCACACATAAAGAGATATGTGTAGACTACAATACGACTCAAGTAAAAAACACAAACATTTTATATGTTCCATTGAAAATATAGAACATTACACACGGCGCTCAAAAATCTATCAAAATGTTTTAGTACGACTTTGGTGAGCTATGAAGCCCCACCGCTTGATGGAAGTGTTTTCCATTTAGAAAGAAATCATAATATGACCCCTTTAATGCACCTTATAATCCGGTGCGCCTTATATATGAAAATAGACCTGAATAGACCCGCTCATCGGCAGTGCGCCATATATTCCGGTGTGCCCTATGGTCCAGAAAATACGGTAAATGGAGCATTGAAAGATGTTTTTTAGGCCATGTCTACAGTAAGTCGTTTAACCCCTTAAACAAATAATTATTTAGCCTAAGCCCCGTTTCAGCCACACTAAACCTGCGTTTAAGGTCCTCCTCCTCAGACAAATTTTTACACGACTAAGTGCGACATGTATTTCTTGAATCTCCGGCACTGAGCTTTGTATGGACTCATTGATCGTTTACAAACTGAGTTCGGGGAAGGAAGTGAAGCCAGAAAGACCGCGCCCACACAGGAAGTGATGTCAGAAAGACCGCGCCACAGCCAGCTTCATAACAAAGATGGAGCCGGATCATCCACACGTGCCGTGTTTCTCCTTCTTCTACATGTACAGACGCTTTCGGAAACCACAAATCAATACCTTAAGAGAAGGCAACGGGCGATTGCAGCTATTTGGGATACAACACATCTCAGACGGCAAGAGACCTTTCCAATGTCCGGGTCAGCTGTGATTCTACTTAGCGAAAAACTTCGTCCCTTCCTCCCGTGGATGAGATACAGGCAGTGTGTGACTACAAATATTGCTGTACGGATGTTACTGTGAAATGGCCAGGCAGCGTGCATGATGCCCGTATCTTCGCTAACTCCGCCATTCGCACGCAGCTGAAAGATGGAACCATCCACTCGAGTTCCAAACAGCTGCTGGAAGATGAAGATCTAGTCCCTGTTTTTCTTTTAGGTGACCCAGCTTATCCCCTGATGCCATATCTCACGAAATAATACCCCAATGGCGGAGTCAACCCACAACAACAATACTTTGGGTATTTTCTGTCTAGATCACTGGTTCTTAACCTGGGTTCGATCGAACCCTAGGGGTTCGGTGAGTCGGCCTCAGGGGTTCGGTGGAGCCTCCACCGCGGAGGTCAGGACACACCCGACTTATCGTGTAAATAAAAACTTCTCCCTATCGGCGTCCTGCTTTGGAAATAATTTGTACCCCGTTCAGATATTGCATTTAGTTCCCACTAAAACATTCACATGTTGCACAATGAGATGTAAACATGGGATCATTCCTGTAACTTTCTGTTTGTAAAAAAACATATTGATTAGTATTTCTTTAATATAATAACATCATTTCATGATTCATATTTATAAATTCAGATTAAATTAAGAAAAAACATGTGTTTTTCTCTAAAGAAGGGTTCGGTGAATGAGCATATGAAACTGGTGGGGTTTGGTACCTCCAACAAGGTTAAGAACCAATTGTTGCAAAATGTTCTTTATGGCATTGTCTACTTTCTCATGTTGATTAAAGATTTGATTAATGTATGATGGCTCAGGTGTGATTCACTACAATAGGGCCCATCAGCACACTGGATTCTAGTTCATTGAAATACCACAACACTGGATATTGTTCAAAGGAGATACATTTTAATTTAAAAACTTGCACATAAAACACAGTAAACAAATGTAAAATGCACAGCAAACTTTTTACAATATAGCTCTTTTCAATCAATCAATCAATCAATCAATCAATCAATCAATGTTTACTTATGTAGCCCTAAATCACGAGTGTCTCAAAGGGCTGCACAAGCCACGACGACATCCTCGGCTCAGATCCCACATCAGGGCAAGAAAAAACTCAACCCAATGGGATAACAATGAGAAACCTTGGAGGGGACCGCAGATGTGGGGACCCCCCCTGGGCGACCGGTGCAATGGACGTCGAGTGGATCTGGCATAATATTGTGAGAGTCCTGTCCATAGTAGATCTAACATAATAGTGTGAGTCCAGTCCATAGTGGATCTAGCATAATATTGTGAGAGTCCAGTCCATAGTGGATCTAACATAATATTGTGAGAGTCCAGTCCATAGTAGATCTAACATAATAGTGTGAGAGTCCAGTCCATAGTGGATCTAGCATAATATTGTGAGAGTCCAGTCCATAGTGGATCTAACATAATAGTGAGAGTCCAGTCCATAGTGGATCTAACATAATAGTGTGAGAGTCCAGTCCATAGTGGATCTAACACAATAGTGTGAGTTCAGTCCATAGTGGATCTAACATAATAGTGAGAGTCCAGTCCATAGTGGATCTAACATAATATTGTGAGAGTCCAGTCCATAGTGGATCCAACATAATATAGTGAGAGTCCAGTCCATAGTGGATCTAACATAATAGCGTGAGAGTCCAGTCCATAGTGGATCTAACATAATATTGTGAGAGTCCAGTCCATAGTGGATCTAACATAATATTGTGAGAGTTCAGTCCGTAGTGGATCTAACATAATATTGTGAGAGTCCAGTCCATAGTGGATCTAACAAAATAGTGTGAGTCCAGTCCATAGTGGATCTAACATAATATTGTGAGAGTCCAGTCCATAGTGGATCTAACATAATAGTGAGAGTCCAGTCCCTAGTGGATCTAACATAATAGTGTGAGAGTCCAGTCCATATTGGATCTAACATAATAATGTGAGTCCAGTCCATAATGGATCTAACATAATAATGTGAGAGTCCAGTCCATAGTGGATCTAACATAATATTGTGAGAGTCCAGTCCATAGTGGATCTAACAAAATAGTGTGAGTCCAGTCCATAGTGGATCTAACATAATATTGTGAGAGTCCAGTCCATAGTGGATCTAACATAATATTGTGAGAGTCCAGTCCATAGTGGATCTAACATAATAGTGAGAGTCCAGTCCCTAGTGGATCTAACATAACAATGTGAGTCCAGTCCATAGTGGATCTAACATAATAGTGTGAGAGTCCAGTCCATAGTGAATCTAACATAATAGTGTGAGAGTCCAGTCCATAGTGGATCTAACATAATAGTGTGAGAGTCCAGTCCAAAGTGGATCTAACATAATATTGAGAGTCCTGTCCATAGTGGATCCAACATAATATTGTGAGAGTCCAGTCCATAGTGGATCTAACATAATAGCGTGAGAGTCCAGTCCGTATTGGATCTAACATAATAGTGTGAGTCCAGTCCATAGTGGATCTAACATAATAGTGTGAGAGTCCAGTCCATAGTGGATCTAACATAATAGTGTGAGAGTCCAGTCCATAGTGGATCTAACATAATAGTGAGAGTCCAGGCCATAGTGGATCTAACATAATATTGTGAGAGTCCAGTCCATAGTGGATCCAACATAATAGTGTGAGTCCAGTCCATAGTGGATATAACATAATATTGTGAGAGTCCAGTCCATAGTGGATCTAACATAATAGTGAGAGTCCAGTCCATAGTGGATCTAGCATAATATTGTGAGAGTCCAGTCCATAGTGGATCTAACATAATAGTGAGAGTCCAGTCCATAGTGGATCTAACATAATAGTGTGAGAGTCCAGTCCATAGTGGATCTAACACAATAGTGTGAGTTCAGTCCATAGTGGATCTAACATAATAGTGAGAGTCCAGTCCATAGTGGATCTAACATAATATTGTGAGAGTCCAGTCCATAGTGGATCCAACATAATATAGTGAGAGTCCAGTCCATAGTGGATCTAACATAATAGCGTGAGAGTCCAGTCCATAGTGGATCTAACATAATATTGTGAGAGTCCAGTCCATAGTGGATCTAACATAATATTGTGAGAGTTCAGTCCGTAGTGGATCTAACATAATATTGTGAGAGTCCAGTCCATAGTGGATCTAACAAAATAGTGTGAGTCCAGTCCATAGTGGATCTAACATAATATTGTGAGAGTCCAGTCCATAGTGGATCTAACATAATAGTGAGAGTCCAGTCCCTAGTGGATCTAACATAATAGTGTGAGAGTCCAGTCCATATTGGATCTAACATAATAATGTGAGTCCAGTCCATAGTGGATCTAACATAATAATGTGAGAGTCCAGTCCATAGTGGATCTAACATAATATTGTGAGAGTCCAGTCCATAGTGGATCTAACAAAATAGTGTGAGTCCAGTCCATAGTGGATCTAACATAATATTGTGAGAGTCCAGTCCATAGTGGATCTAACATAATATTGTGAGAGTCCAGTCCATAGTGGATCTAACATAATAGTGAGAGTCCAGTCCCTAGTGGATCTAACATAATAGTGTGAGAGTCCAGTCCATATTGGATCCAACATAATAATGTGAGTCCAGTCCATAGTGGATCTAACATAATAGTGTGAGAGTCCAGTCCATAGTGAATCTAACATAATAGTGTGAGAGTCCAGTCCATAGTGGATCTAACATAATAGTGTGAGAGTCCAGTCCAAAGTGGATCTAACATAATATTGAGAGTCCTGTCCATAGTGGATCCAACATAATATTGTGAGAGTCCAGTCCATAGTGGATCTAACATAATAGCGTGAGAGTCCAGTCCGTATTGGATCTAACATAATAGTGTGAGTCCAGTCCATAGTGGATCTAACATAATAGTGTGAGAGTCCAGTCCATAGTGGATCTAACATAATAGTGTGAGAGTCCAGTCCATAGTGGATCTAACATAATAGTGAGAGTCCAGGCCATAGTGGATCTAACATAATATTGTGAGAGTCCAGTCCATAGTGGATCCAACATAATAGTGTGAGTCCAGTCCATAGTGGATCTAACATAATATTGTGAGAGTCCAGTCCATAGTGGATCTAACATAATAGTGAGAGTCCGGTCCATAGTGGATCTAACATAATATTGTGAGAGTCCAGTCCATAGTGGATCTAACACAATAGTGAGAGTCCGGTCCATAGTGGATCTAACATAATAGTGAGAGTTCAGTCCATAGTGGATCTAACATAATAGTGACAGTCCAGTCCATAGTGGATCTAACATATTAGTGTGAGAGTCCAGTCCATAGTGGATCTAACATAATAGTGAGAGTCCAGTCCATAGTGGATCTAACATAATATTGTGAGAGTCCAGTCCATAGTGGATCTAACAAAATAGTGTGAGTCCAGTCCATAGTGGATCTAACATAATATTGTGAGAGTCCAGTCCATAGTGGATCTAACATAATATTGTGAGAGTCCAGTCCATAGTGGATCTAACATAATAGTGAGAGTCCAGTCCCTAGTGGATCTAACATAATAGTGTGAGAGTCCAGTCCATATTGGATCCAACATAATAATGTGAGTCCAGTCCATAGTGGATCTAACATAATAGTGTGAGAGTCCAGTCCATAGTGAATCTAACATAATAGTGTGAGAGTCCAGTCCATAGTGGATCTAACATAATAGTGTGAGAGTCCAGTCCAAAGTGGATCTAACATAATATTGAGAGTCCTGTCCATAGTGGATCCAACATAATATTGTGAGAGTCCAGTCCATAGTGGATCTAACATAATAGCGTGAGAGTCCAGTCCGTATTGGATCTAACATAATAGTGTGAGTCCAGTCCATAGTGGATCTAACATAATAGTGTGAGAGTCCAGTCCATAGTGGATCTAACATAATAGTGTGAGAGTCCAGTCCATAGTGGATCTAACATAATAGTGAGAGTCCAGGCCATAGTGGATCTAACATAATATTGTGAGAGTCCAGTCCATAGTGGATCCAACATAATAGTGTGAGTCCAGTCCATAGTGGATCTAACATAATATTGTGAGAGTCCAGTCCATAGTGGAGCTAACATAATAGTGAGAGTCCGGTCCATAGTGGATCTAACATAATATTGTGAGAGTCCAGTCCATAGTGGATCTAACACAATAGTGAGAGTCCGGTCCATAGTGGATCTAACATAATAGTGAGAGTTCAGTCCATAGTGGATCTAACATAATAGTGACAGTCCAGTCCATAGTGGATCTAGTGTGAGAGTCCAGTCCCTAGTGGGGCCAGCAGGAGATTATTTTGAGCAGAGACAGGTCAGCGCCGGCGGACGGAGACTGGGAGGGGGGTCTTAAATGGTGGCATTGTTGCGTGTGGTCACGGATAAGGTTAGGTGAGATTTGGTCGGCAGCATGATTCTGACCCGGTGGCCCAGCTGCAGGTCCAAGGGTGAGTGGGGGACAAAAACCTGGTGCGGTCCTGAAGATCTCCCTGATCTCACACTTGGAGGGAAGGGAACAAACACATGTTTTTACTTCCAAATAGTTTAGTTCAAAGATGTCAAAGTGGTTTTCATTGAGGGCCACATGGCAGTTATGGCTCCCAGTCTGTGGAACGCTCTCCCTGACCACCTGAGGGCACAACAGACTGTGGATGCTTTTAAAAAAGGCTTTAAAACCCTTCTTTTAGCTCAATGTAAAGTGCTTTTACAAATAAAATACATTATTATTATTATTATTACCCTGGATAACCTTAGTGTAAACGGGCCTTAGATGGTTTTACGGTGGAAATGGATGATTATCATTAGCTGCCTTGTTAGCAGCCTGTGTGTTCTTGTCTCACGTAAGGATTGTGGATGATAGGCAAGATTTTTTTTTAAGTGCTGTTTTCATTTAACTACTAGCATTCTTCATTTGTTCAAACTTTGAACACTGATCCTACAGATGTGGTTTAAGGCAAAAACAATTCTGTCAAAACTTTCAGATACGCGAGGAACAGACTGAGATGAACACAGAGATCTTGGCTTTGCGGGACTCAAAACTTCGCCTGATTGCACAACTGCGGGCGCAAGCTCAGCAACTCCAGAGGATCCAGGGTCCTTTACCGACTCATCTCCACTGCCGTCCACCCTCTCTGCCCACCACACGACCGGAGGAAGTCCCAGACAAGGGGCAGCGTTGTAGCCCGGCTATCCTGGACAAATACAGAGTGCTGAGGGAGCAGAGGTGCTGGAGCTTCATTTATTATTAGTCACAATATTTATATTCTCAGAAGAGACTTTTGCCAGTTCAGAGATGTGAAGTTGCGGGATTTGTACACAGGGTTAAGTTAAAAAAAAGCGTGCAAAACAACGCTAGGAAAACAACAAAAATTATAGGAAAACAATTAAGAACAAAGTAACAAATAAACCTATAAACGCCAATTCGCGGATTTTGAGTTGTGAGGATCACTAAATAGTTTACACCATTCCCTACCAGAAGGTAAAATCAAATGTTCCGTTTTTGTATTGCGACCCCACTCATCCACAAGCAGTAGATATGGAATTTTCTATTAACCTTTTATTCAAAGCAACTCACTGTCCCACTTACACATCTGATGTCATCTCTCACATCTTGATGAAACTTTGACTGTCAATACCATCCCACTTATACATCTGATGTCATCTCTCGCATCTTCATGCAACTTTGACTGTCAATACTGTCCCACTTACACATCTAATGTCATCTCTCACATCTTGATGCAACATTGACTGTCAATACCGTCCCACTTACACATCTGACGTCATCTCTCGCATCTTGATGAAACTTTGACTGTCAATACCATCCCACTTATACATCTGACGTCATCTCTCGCATCTTCATGCAGCTTTGACTGTCAATACTGTCCCACTTACACATCTAATGTCATCTCTCACATCTTGATGCAACTTTGACTGTCAATACTGTCCCACTTACACATCTGACGTCATCTCTCGCATCTTGATGAAACTTTGACTGTCAATACCATCCCACTTATACATCTGATGTCATCTCTTGCATCTTCATGCAGCTTTGACTGTCAATACTGTCCCACTTACACATCTAATGTCATCTCTCACATCTTGATGCAAGTTTGACTGTCAATACCGTCCCACTTACACAGCTGTTGTCATCTCTTGCATCTTCATTCAGCTTTGACTGTCAATACTGTCCCACTTACACATCTGATGTCATCTCTCACATCTTGATGCAAGTTTGACTGTCAATACCGTCCCACTTACACATCTGATGTCATCTCTCGCATCTTCATGCAGCTTTGACTGTCAATACTGTCCCACTTACACATCTGACGTCATCTCTCGCATCTTGATGAAACTTTCACTGTCAATACCATCCCACTTATACATCTGATGTCATCTCTCGCATCTTCATGCAGCTTTGACTGTCAATACCGTCCCACTTACACATCTAATGTCATCTCTCACATCTTGATGCAACTTTGACTGTCAATACTGTCCCACTTACACATCTGACGTCATCTCTCGCATCTTGATGAAACTTTGACTGTCAATACCATCCCACTTATACATCTGATGTCACCTCTCGCATCTTCATGCAACTCTGACTGTCAATACCGTCCCACTTACACATCTGACGTCATCTCTCGCATCTTGATGAAACTTTGACTGTCAATACCATCCCACTTATACATCTGATGTCATCTTTCTCATCTTCATGCAACTTTGACTATCAATACTGTCCCACTTACACATCTGATGTCCTCTCTTGCATCTTGATGCAACTTTGACTGTCAATACTGTCCCACTTACACATCTAATGTCATCTCTCGCATCTTGATGCAACTTTGACTGTCAAGACTGTCCCATTTACACATCTAATGTCATCTCTCGCATCTTGATGCAACTTTGACTGTCAATACTGTCCCATTTACACATCTAATGTCATCTTTCGCATCTTGATGCAACTTTGACTGTCAATACTGTCGCATTTACACATCTAATGTTATCTCTCACAACTTGATGCAACTTTGACTGTCAATACTGTCCCATTTACACATCTAATGTCATCTCTCACATCTTGATGCAACTTTGACTGTCAAGACTGTCCCATTTACACATCTAATGTCATCTCGCATCTTGATGCAACTTTGACTGTCAATACTGTCCCATTTACACATCTAATGTTATCTCTCACAACTTGATGCAACTTTGACTGTCAATACTGTCCCATTTACACATCTAATATTATCTCTCACAACTTGATGCAACTTTGACTGTCAATACTGTCCCATTTACACATCTAATGCATCTCTCGCATCTTGATGCAACTTTGACTGTCAATACTGTCCCATTTACACATCTAATGTTATCTCTCACAACTTGATGCAACTTTGACTGTCAAGACTGTCCCACTTACACATATAATGTCATCTCTCGCATCTTGATGCAACTTTGACTGTCAATACTGTCCCACTTACACATCTAATGTCATCTCTCACATCTTGATGCAACTTTGACTGTCAACACTGTCCCACTTACACATCTGATGTCATCTCTCACAACTTGATGTAACTTTGACTGTCAATACTTTTCCATTTGCACCTCTGAGGTCGTCTCTCACATCTGAGGCAACTTTGACTGTCAATAACTGTTCATGTATGTTAATATAATAGAAGAGGTGCTGACATGCACAAATATCTACTTGCAGTTCATGTATGTTGCTGTGTAAAAATGATCTCCTAGGCAGTGAGATTGCTGACATTGGATGTGTAAGTGGGACAATATTGACGGTCAAAGTTGCATCAGATGTGTAAGTTGTACAGTATTGACAGTCAAAATTGTATCACATGTGTTAGTGGTACAGTATTGACAGTCAAAGTTGCATCAGATGTGTAAGTTGTACAGTATTGACAGTCAAAATTGCATCAGATGTGTAAGTGGTACAGTATTGACAGTCAAAATTGTATCAAATGTGTATGTGGTACAGTATTGACAGTCAAAGATGCATCAGATATGTAAGTGGTACTGTATTGACAGTCAAAGTTGCATCAGATGTGTAAGTGGGACATTATTGACAGTCAAAGTTGCATCAAATGTGTAAGTGGGACAGTATTGACAGTCAAAATTGCATCAGATGTGTAAGTGGCACAATATTGACAGTCAACATTGCAGCAAATGTGTAAGTGGGACAGTATTGACAGTCAAAATTGCATCAGATTTGTAGGTGGGACAGTATTGACAGTCAAAATTGCATCAGATGTGTAACTGGGACAGTATTGACAGTCAAAGTTGCATCAGATGTGTAAGTGGGACAGTATTGACGGTCAAAATTGCATCAGATGTGTAAGTGGTACAGTATTGACAGTCAAAATTGCAGCAAATGTGTAAGTGGGACACTATTAACAGTCAAAATTGCATCAGATTTGTAAGTGGGACAGTATTGACAGTAAAAATTGCATCAGATGTGTAAGTGAGAAAGTATTGACAGTCAAAGTTGCATTAGATGTGTAAGTGGGACAGTATTGACAGTAAAAATTGCATCAGATGTGTAAGTGGGACAGTATTGACAGTCAACATTGAAGCAAATGTGTAAGTGGGACAGTATTGACAGTCAAAATTGCATCAGATGTGTAAGTGGGACAGTATTGACAGTCAAAATTGCATCAGATGTGTAAGTGGCACAGTATTGACAGTCGACATTGCAGCAAATGTGTAAGTGGGACAGTATTGACAGTCGAAATTGCATCAGATTTGTAGGTGGGACAGTATTGACAGTCAAAATTGCATCAGATGTGTAACTGGGACAGTATTGACAGTCAAAGTTGCATCAGATGTGTAAGTGGGACAGTATTGACAGTCAAAATTGCATCAGATGTGTAAGTGGGACAGTATTGACAGTCAAAGTTGCATCAGATGTGTAAGTGGGACAGTATTGACAGTCAAAATTGCATCAGATGTGTAAGTGGTACAGTATTGACAGTCAAAATTGCAGCAAATGTGTAAGTGGGACAGTATTGACAGTCAAAATTACATCAGATGTGTAAGTGGGACAGTATTGACAGTCAAAATTGCATCAGATGTGTAAGTGGGACAGTATTGACAGTCAAAATTGCAGCAAATGTGGAAGTGGGACAGTATTGACAGTCAAAATTGCATCAGATTTTTAAGTGGGACAATATTGACAGTCAACATTGCATCAGATGTGTAAGTGAGACAGTATTGACAGTCAAAATTGCATCAGATGTGTAAGTGGCACAGTATTGACAGTCAAAGTTGCATCAGATGTGTAAGTGGGACAGTATTGACAGTCAAAATTGCATCAGATGTGTAAGTGGCACAGTATTGACAGTCAAAATTGCATCAGCTGTGTAAGTGGGACAGTATTGACAGTCAAAATTGCACCAGATGTGTAAGTGGTACAGTATTGACAGTCAAAATTGTATCAAATGTGTAAGTGGTACAGTATTGACAGTCAAAGATGCATCAGATATGTAAGTGGTACTGTATTGACAGTCAAAGTTGCATCAGATGTGTAAGTGGGACATTATTGACAGTCAAAGTTGCATCAAATGTGTAAGTGGGACAGTATTGACAGTCAAAATTGCATCAGATGTGTAAGTGGCACAGTATTGACAGTCAACATTGCAGCAAATGTGTAAGTGGGACAGTATTGACAGTCAAAATTGCATCAGATTTGTAGGTGGGACAGTATTGACAGTCAAAATTGCATCAGATGTGTAAGTGGCACAGTATTAACAGTCAAAATTGCATCAGCTGTGTAAGTGGGACAGTATTGACAGTCAAAGTTGCATCAGATGTGTAAGTGGGACAGTATTGACAGTCAAAGTTGCATCAGATGTGTAAGTGGGACAGTATTGACAGTCAAAGTTGCATCAGATGTGTAAGTGGGACAGTATTGACAGTCAAAGTTGCATCAGATGTGTAAGTGGGACAGTATTGACAGTCAAAATTGCATCAGATGTGTAAGTGGCACAGTATTGACAGTCAACATTGCAGCAAATGTGTAAGTGGGACAGTATTGACAGTCAAAATTGCATCAGATTTGTAGGTGGGACAGTATTGACAGTCAAAATTGCATCAGATGTGTAAGTGGCACAGTATTAACAGTCAAAATTGCATCAGCTGTGTAAGTGGGACAGTATTGACAGTCAAAGTTGCATCAGATGTGTAAGTGGGACAGTATTGACAGTCAAAGTTGCATCAGATGTGTAAGTGGGACAGTATTGACAGTCAAAGTTGCATCAGATGTGTAAGTGGGACAGTATTGACAGTCAAAGTTGCATCAGATGTGTAAGTGGGACAGTATTGACAGTCAAAGTCGCATCAGATGTGTAAGTGGGACAGTATTGACAGTCAAAGTTGCATCAGATGTGTAAGTGGGACAGTATTGACAGTCAAAGTCGCATGAGATGTGTAAGTGGGACAATATTGACAGTCAAAGTTGCATCAGATGTGTAAGTGGGACCGTATTGACAGTCAAAGTTGCATCAGATTTATAAGTGGGACAGCATTGACAGTCAAAGTTGCATCAGATGTGTAAGTGGGACAGTATTGACAGTCAAAGTTCCATCAGATGTGTAAGTGGGACAGTATTCACAGTCAAACTGGTTTTCATTGAAGGCCACATCGAGGTAATGGCTGCCATCAGAGGGCCACTTGTAACAGCCAATAATACATGATTTATCCTCTGCATTTGATTATATTTGTAACGTATAGTATATTGTTAAAATAAATCATCTTTAGATTTTAAAGCAAAAAACTGGCAACTCTACCAGAATTTTATTGTTACTAGCAATGTGCCCCGGCCCTATGGTTTGGTTAAACACTCGTCTAGAACTCACTCATTGTGTGTGTGTGTGTGTGTGTGTGTGTGTGTGTGTGTGTGTGTGTGTGTGTGTGTGTGTGTGTGTGTGTGTGTGTGTGTGTGTGTGTGTGTGTGTGTGTGTGTGTGTGTGTGTGTGTGTGTGTGTGTGTGTGTGTGTGTGTGTGATATCTGAACAGGTTACTCAACTCAGAGCAGGAGGAGCAGGAGGGAGGCGTAAGTGTGATCGACGAGTTGGAACAAAAGATGGGACAAAAGGTGTGTGTGTATGTGGACGATGAAGAAGAGGCCACGGGGGAGGAAGAAGCCGAGCTGACCAAAGAAGAGCTCCAGAAGATGGATCGGGACTCATTGCTCAACATGCGGGATACTCTTCTGCGGCACGTATGTTTAACTTCGTAGATATTTTAGTTTTATCAATAACATCTGATAAATCATTGTCTTCAGTACTGATCATCTTAAGATGGTCAATAACAGCTGTGGATGTACTGATTCTTCTAGATGGAGAGCTCGGTGCATCAGTTTGACAAGGAGCACCTGATGTGTCTTAAGAAGGTCCAGATGCTGGACTGGAAGCTGAAACTGGGCAACCTTCGTCAGCTGACGCTCTACCAGGAGCTGCTGCTCCTCAAGGAGGTGGACAAGAGTGAGAGGATTCTGCAGGACAAGCTCAACACACGTCTGAAGGAGGAGAACAACTTGAGGGTGGGAAACCTTTATATTCGAGTGCAGTGATTCCCAACCACGGTGCTGCGGCATATTAGTGTAGTTTATCCTCATCTGTAGTTTTAACCCTTGGTGGCCTTATACCTGCAGACCTAACAGTAGCCATTCGGTAGCCAGAGGGTTGCCTGTCAAAGCACATGTGTGAAGTTGAAAAGGAAAGGATGCGCGGTATAATTCTGGTTGTGCTTACCGACCTCGAAGCTATTTTATTTGGTACATGGTGTAATGATAAGTGTGACCAGTAGATGGCAGTCACACATAAGAGATACGTGTAAACTACAAAATGACGCCAGTAAACAAAACCAAAAACTTTAAATGTTCCATTGAGAATATAGAACATTACACACGGCGCTCAAAAATCTGTCAAAAATGGTTTTAGTACGACTTCGGTAAGCTATGAAGCCACACCGCTTGATGGATTGTTGGCGCATTAAACATACGAGTATTATTATGGTATGTGTGTAAGGACCGCAAAATGGCACCTATTAGCAGACATATTACCTGGCGTTTTGTTTCGCAATATTATGCAAAACCAACTTTTTTTTACCTTATAGTACCTGCTGATGTGTGTTTGGGATCTGCATAAGTCCTGAAAATGTGCGCACGTCCGCCATTGTAGTCCGTGCCGACGCCATAGTCGATAAGCTTCTTCTTTTTCTCTACTTTCTTATGTGGCATTTGTCAGGTTCAAAAACGGATGACATCTATTAAACAAGACAAGAGGCAAAGAATTAAACAAAGGCAGAATTCAATTTGGACTCAATTTTTGAGGAGAGTCGCCTGTACACTGTACCCTTGCATAGTATCTCAGCACGCTCTGGCGAAAGATTGTACTCCTCCTTCTTTATTTGACTTTCTCCGACCACCTGACCACCGCTGCTTCCAGAGGGAAGTGGGTCGTAAACAGCTTTGCCTTTGGTTACCGAACAGTTCAAAAGGAGAGGTCGTAAAATAGTTCAAAAAGACGTTCGTAAACTAGTTCAAAAAGGAGGTTCAAAAAGAGGTCGTCTGGAAATTGGGCAGATCCTGTATTCTCTCCGCTTTGAAGTCCTGGGGTTAGAACAATATCTTTCTGTTGATTACCATACATGAAAGAACACAGAAAACCCTTCATGTGGCTTTCCCCCCTACACAGTGGAGTTTTACGAGCCTTCTTCTTGGTAGGTTTCAAAGACAGCTTTTGCCTTCTCACCGGGCACTCAAAGTTTTTGTGATAATTTACAAACATTTATTCTAACATATTCATAGTTGCCATTTCTAATATAAAGTAGCGTAAAGTTCTTACTTATATCTGTCAGTAGACGAGCGATCAAAGCGCTAAAAACTGTAGTGAGTTTACATTATTCACCCACGGAACTTTAGTTATTAGAGGGTTCCGGTCGGACGTTTTTTCACGGGACACATTTCCGGCCTTGTTGTTCCACGAGTGAGCCACGGATGAGGAGATGCTGCTCCGTTATTGATTGAAGTAAAGTCTGAATGTCATTAAAACAGTTAGCTCCATCTTTTGACACTTCTTCCACTCGTTATTGCCAACCTTGAGACCTCTGAATTCGGGAGATTGGGTGGGGGTGTTGGGGGGCGTGGTTGGGGTGCAGGCAGCATACCCCTTCCCCTTCGAGCTGTCCTGGATGAAATGAAATTCTTTTTTCCAATCATTTTGGAACTTGCAAGCGTATTTCTTCTTCTTACTCGTCGTCGCCATGTCTCTTCTTCGTTCTTCAGCTTCGTCTCCTTCTTGTTGTGTGTGCAGTTGTGCACTGAGCTCCAAAAGCCGTAGATGTTATTGGAGCGTCCCGGAAGAGTTAGTGCTGCAAGGGGTTCTGGGTATTTGTTCTGTTGTGTTTATGTTGTGTTACGGTGCGGATGTTCTCCCGAAATGTGTTTGTCATTCTTGTTTGGTGTGGGTTCACAGTGTGGCGCATATTTGTAACAGTGTTCAAGTTGTTTATACGGCTACCCTCAGTGTGACCTGTATGGCTGTTGATCAAGTATGACTTGCATTCACTTGTGTGTGTTTTGCTTGAAATTAACGTTATCATCAAACCAGTTAAAAGATCATACAACGTGTCAGCATTTCTTGACATCTTCGAGTAAAGGCCATTGTTAAACTCGTCCAACGCTACATTATTATGTGACCGGGCCAGCACGCTGTTTATATGGAGGAAAAGCGGACGCCTGGACAGCATGCGGCTGTTAGGGGGTGAAGGTTTCAGGTGAGACAGGATGCTAAGGGCAGTGCCTTTAAGGCACGCCCCCAATATTGTTGTCCGGGTGGAAATCGGGAGAAATTCGGGAGAATGGTTGCCCCGGGAGATTTTCGGGAGGGGCACTGAAATTCAGGTATCTCCCGGGAAAATCGGGAGGGTTGGCAAGTATGCTTCCACTACCGTCCTTGCACGCTACACCACTACAACAAAGATGACGGGGAGAAGACGGTGTCGAAGGTGAGCCACGTAAATAAGACCGCCCACAAAACGGCGCATCCTGAAGCGACTGTCAGAAGCGACTTGAAAATGATCTGTAAAACATAATCTATGCAACATGTTGACCAAAGAACCACCATTACATGTTATGTGGACCAACGGAAAGTGTTTTCAATTTAGAAAAAAATCATAATATGACCCCTTTAATGCGCCTTTTAATCCGGCGCGCCTTTTGTATGAAAATAGACCTGAATAGACCCATTCATTGGCCTATGGTCCGAAAAACACGGCAGTTAATGGTCTGGGGCCGTACTTATCAAGCTTCTTAGAATTACTCCTTAGAAGTCTGCTAAGAGTTGACTTAAGAGTAAATAAATTCTTTGCTGAAAGCTGCACTTAAAAGTTAGTTATCAAGCGTCTTACTCACACTTTCAGCGAAGTGTAGGACTGAATCTTAAGTGTCACACTCAGAGCTGAATTACGACATTACTATGTGCCGTAAACGGAATTTTAGGTGACGTAATTTCTGTGTCCATAGAAATTACCAATCACGGAAGGAAATCCCTTGTCTAAGAATAAATAAATATCTTAGAAATATTTAAGTGGACAATGGGAGTGTATATTTTGACAATAAACTACAAAATAATACAAAACAAACAAACAATATTGGCAGTGAATCAAAAATAAATGTTTCCTTTTTGTTGCACCTTCCTGCTTCCTGCTCCCAGACCGTAACAAAGATGCAGGGGAGACACTTCTCCAGGATGTATGCTCGGGGCAACACCCTTCACTTTACCCGGCAGTGGGTCTCCACAGCGGACGACTTTAGAGTGAATGATGAGTCCGGCGATTAGTTGCAAATCTTGCTTTATTGATTGCTTGCACACAGCCAATCCAACACAAAACAAACTAGTCCCCGCTCGCACTCACAATACCGCTCCCTCTCTTCTCTCGCCCACACACTCACTGACGTCACTCACCTCACGGCCACACACATACGCTACTCTCATAACATTTTCTTTCCAATTCATTAATTAGGCAACTAATTTGAAACTGGTGTGGGTGGCTCTATATATACTAGTCCACTGCAGCCACATGCAGAAATCAACAAGGAATCGAAAATTATTAAATCTGTGACAAAAATAATACCTGCTCTGTCTAAACGATACCGTTTGATCAGCTGCTCGTCATCAAACAAAGATGAACGTTCGCGCACGTCTCTCTCGCCTCAGTGCCATCCCCTGCTGGCAACTCCTAACCACTTAAGACACCTCTGAAGGTCTCTTAAATATCGTGGAGAGTAGGAGTGATTCTTAGACTTAAGAACGTTGATAAAAAGCTTTTATTCTTAAGTTTGAGAGTAGGACTAAATTTCACAAATTTTCAGGACTTAAGTGTAAAATGGCACTCTAAGAAGCTTGATAAGTACGGCCCCTGGCCCTCTGGCAAGAATGGATTGTCTCTCCATTAGGATCATGCTGTCCATATCCTTAAAGACCTAACTTATACACCTTACTCTATATCATGTTTTGTTGGTAACTGGACTCTTCTTATGCACCTCCTGGTACCCCAGCACCTCCAAAACCCTCAAATCTAGACTCCAAACATCCCAGAACAAACTAGTCAGGTTACTTGTAGACCTCCACCCCAGATCACACCTCACTCCTACCCACTTCTCCAAAGTGGGCTGGCTCAGGGTGGAGGACAGAGTAAGACAACTTGCACTGAGCCTAGTCTATAAAATCCGCGACACCTCCCTGATACCGAAGTACATGTCAAACTACTTCCTTAACGTAAATGACCGCCATAACCACAACACCAGGGGGAGCTCCACTAACCACGTTAAACCCAGATTCCGATCTAACAAAGGTCTTAACTCATTCTCCTTCTATGCCACATCAATATGGAATGCACTCCCAACAGGTGTAAAAGAAAGGGCATCTCTATCCTCCTTCAACCCTAGACTAACACCCTCCCCCCACCACATCCCACCTCCCCGGAGTGTAAATAATCAAATGTATATACTTGTTCTTATGCTTTCTGAACTCACTATGTTCACTGCTCGCTGTACATATCCTACCAAGTCAGACCAACACTGTTTCAATGTCCATTTCTCTGATGATATAATTGTTGATGACTGAAGTGTTGATAGCAACCAAACCTAACCCCCTCCACATCCCACCCCCGGATTGTAAATAATGTAAATAATTAAATGTATATACTCTGATGATTAACTTGTGTGATGACTGTATTATGCTGATAGTATATATTTCTACCATGAATTGATTAACGTGGACCCCGACTTAAACAAGTTGAAAAACGTATTCGGGTGTTATCATTTAGTGGTCAATTGTACGGAATATGTACCGTACTGTGCAACCTACTAATAAAAGTCTCAAACCATAACCTGGGTGTTTTAGAATATGCACACCTTTAATACATGCTTCTATTTGGTTTCCTAGTCCAAACTGGAGGAGTATCGGGAAGAGCTGGAACAGAAGCGTAAAGACATAGCCAAGGTGCATGAGAAAGAGAAAGGTTTGACCGCCGCCTTCCAGACCGCGCTCGGCGACGACAACAACTTTGAGGAGTACCTGACCAAGGTTTTTAAGAAAAAGATCAAACGTACCAAGAAAAAAGACCCGACAGGAAGTGACGGTGAGGGAATGATTTGATGACAGAATGGGGCAAGAGGTGGTGCTAAGTGCTGAGGGTGATGTCTTGCAGAAGAAGACGAAGACAGCAATGATGACTTTGATGATTTTGAAAACTGGGACGACGATGACGACGATGATTGGGATGGATTGGAGGGAGAAGGTGCTGCGGAGGAGTGCCCTGCAGGTCAGTACACCACCATGAGTTTATCTCTTCGGGTGAGTAAACTAAGGTGATCAAATGGATTATGTTTTGTTTTCTCCAATTGAAAATATACAGTGATGAAAATATTCAGTTTGAACTGACTTTTTAAACTGAGTTATCTAATATTAGTAACATCAGATCCAAAAAAAATATGTAAGATTTTATTAATATTACAAACCCCGTTTCCATATGAGTTGGGAAATTGTGTTGGATGTAAATATAAACGGAATACAATGATTTGCAAATCATTTTCAACCCATATTCAATTAAATGCACTACAAAGACAAGATATTTGATGTTCAAACTCATAAACTTTATTTTTTTTGGCAAATAATAATTAACTTAGAATTTCATGGCTGCAACACGTGCCAAAGTAGTTGGGAAAGAGCATGTTCACCACTGTGTTACATGGCCTTTCCTTTTAACAACATTTAGTAAACGTTTGGGAACTGAGGAGACACATTTTTTAAGCTTCTCAGGTGGAATTATTTCCCATTCTTGCTTGATGTACAGCTTAAGTTGTTCAACAGTCCGGGGGTCTCCGTTGTGGTATTTTAGGCTTCATAATGCGCCACACATTTTCAATGGGAGACAGGTCTGGACTACAGGCAGGCCAGTCTAGTACCTGCACTATTTTACTATGAAGCCATGCTGTTGTAACACGTGGCTTGGCATTGTCTTGCTGAAATAAGCAGGGGCGTCCATGATAATGTTGCTTGGATGGCAACATATGTTGCTCCAAAACCTGTATGTACCTTTCAGCAATAATGGTGCCTTCACAGATGTGTAAGTTACCCATGTCTTGGGCACTAATACACCCCATACCATCACAGATGCTGGCTTTTCAACTTTGCGCCTATAACAATCCAGACGGTTCTTTTTCTCTTTGGTCCGGAGGACACGACGCCCACAGTTTCCAAAAACAATTTGAAATGTGGACTCATCAGACCACAGAACACTTTTCCACTTTGCATCAGTCCATCTTAGATGAGCTCAGGCACAGCGAAGCCGGCTGCGTTTCTGGGTGTTGTTGATAAATGGCTTTCGCTTTGCATAGTAGAGTTTTAACTTGCACTTACAGATGTAGCGACGAACTGTAGTTACTGACAGTGGTTTTCTGAAGTGTTCCTGAGCCCATGTGGTGATATCCTTTACACACTGATGTCACTTTTTGATGCAGTACCGCCTGAGGGATCGAAGATCCGTAACATCATCGCTTACGTGCAGTGATTTCTCCGGATTCTCTGAACCTTTTGATGATATTACGGACCGTAGATGGTGGAATCCCTAAATTCCTTGCAATAGCTCATTGAGAAATGTTGTTCTTAAACTGTTCGACAATTTTCTCACGAATTTGTTCACAAAGTGGTGACCCTCACCCTATCCTTGTTTGTGAATGACTGAGCATTTCATGGAAGCTGCTTTTATACCCAATCGCGGCACCCACCTGTTCCCAATTAGCCTGTTCACCTGTGGGATGTTCCAAATAAGTGTTTGATGAGCATTCCTCAAATTTCTGTCTTTTTTGCCACTTGTGCCAGCTTTTTTGAAACATGTTGCAGGCATCAAATTCCAAATGAGCTAATATTTGCACAAAAATAACCAAGTTTTCCAGTTCAAACGTTAAATATCTTGTCTTTGCAGTCTATTCAATTGAATATAGGTTGAAAAGATTTGCAAATCATTGTATTCTGTTTTTATTTACCATTTACACCACGTGCCAACTTCACTGGCTTTGCGGTTCGTACTAAAATAACACATAGGCCAGAATACAGCTATCAGAGCTACTAAACCATCCTATGAAATAGCATATACTGTAGCTATTGACACTATATGAAAACATTTGCGTCATGTCATATTCAATAATATGTTTTTTTTTGGTTTTCACCCACATATATATTTTATAAGCTAAACCACAGCTGGAGACAGTTAAATATTTAAAAAAAGACACTTGTGCAGTTGTACTTTAAGTGTCCGTGTGTCACACAGGCTGTGACCCAGAACTTTTTGAGCATATACTTCAGCTGCGTGAACGACGATTGGACCTGGAAGAACTAATGGCAGACGAGAAGAAGTGTGCTGACCAACTGGAGAAAGAGTGTGACTCCTTGGTGAAGAAGGTTAGAAGATGTTCAAATAACTCACTAGTACTACTACTACTACCGTACCTTTCGGAGTATAAGTCGCACCGGAGTATAAGTCGCACCTGCCTAAAATGCATAATAAAAAAGGAAAAAAACATATATAAGTCGCACTGGAGTACAAGTCGCATGTTTTGGGGAAATTTATTTGATAAAACCCAACACCAAAACTGCGACTTATAGTCCGAAAAATACGGTACTACTACTACTACTACTACAACAATGAGCAAGGCAAGGCAAGTTTATATAGAGCACAATTCATACGCCAGGCATTTAAAAGTACAAATGCATAAAATTACAAGAAGGCAAATACCGTATTTTTCGGACTATAAGGCGCACTTAAAATCCTTTCGTTTTCTCAAAAATCGACTTTGCGCCTTATAACCCGGTGCGCCTAATGTGCGGAATAATTCTGGGTAAGCTTACCGACCTCGAAGCAATTTTATTTGGCACATGGTGTAATGACAAGTGTGACCGGTAGATGGCAGCCACACATAAGAGATACGTGTAGACTGCAATATGACGGCAGTAAACAACAGCAACACTTTAAATGTTCCATTGAAAATAAAGAACATTACACACGGCACTCAAAAATCTGTCAAAATGTTTAGTAAGACTTTGAAGCCGCACCGCTTGATGGATTGTCGGTGCATTACGGCTACCGTAGTCAGAGATACCAGTATTATTATGGTGTGTGTATCAGGACCACAAAATGGCACCCATTAGCAGACATTATCTGGCGTTTTGTTTCACAATATTATGCAAAACCAACTTTTTGTTGTGTACAGAGAAGGGAAGGAGGCGACAACCAAGGCAGAACTGCGGTTCACAAGGTTTAATTTAAACCTTTGATGATTACGTGGTGTGTGTATGCTACCCTAAGTGAATGGGTGTTGGCTATGTGTATAATTAATAGTGTAAATGTTACCAGGGGTTGTTGTCTGTGAGTGTTGGATGTATCCTTCGTCGAATCAAGGGGCGGAGCAAGGCGAAGAGGCAGTCCGTAAACAGGCAAGGGGTCGAGAGGGCAGGAGCGAGGCAGCGTAGTCCGTGTCCGAGCAGGGGGTTGAGGATCGAGGAAGGTGGTCAGGAATCCGGATGGATGTCGAGAGGCAAAACACGGTCGCGGATGACAGGGAAGTCATGGGATGATGAGCGACGTTCTGGTAAAGGTTCCTCAGGTCCGCTGGTCTTTATGCCGCTCCCTCTCATCAGGTCCAAGTGCGCTGATTAGTGATCGTCTGCAGGCTCGTTGCCGCGTGGGCGTGCTGCGCTCAGCGGAGGTGCTCCAGCTGCTGAGGAAACGTGGGTTCGACTCCGCGCCGTGACACTTTTCTTACCTTCTGGTACATGCTGATGTGTATTTGAGATCTGTATAAGTCCTGAAAATTCAATACTCTCGAAGAGGCAGTCCGTAAACAGGCAAGGGGTCGAGAGGGCAGGAGCGAGGCAGCGTAGTCCGTGTCCGAGCAGGGGGTTGAGGATCGAGGAAGGTGGTCAGGAATCCGGATGGATGTCGAGAGGCAAAACACGGTCGCGGATGACAGGGAACTCATGGGATGATGAGCGACGTTCTGGTAAAGGTTTCTCAGGTCCGCTGGTCTTTATGCCGCTCCCTCTCATCAGGTCCAGGTGCGCTGATTAGTGATCGTCTGCAGGCTCGTTGCCGCGTGGGCGTGCTGCGCTCAGCGGAGGTGCTCCAGCTGCTGAGGAAACGTAGGTTCGACTCCGCGCCGTGACACTTTTCTTACCTTCTGGTACATGCTGATGTGTATTTGAGATCTGTATAAGTCCTGAAAATTCAATACTCTCGAAGAGGCAGTCCGTAAACAGGCAAGGGGTCGAGAGGGCAGGAGCGAGGCAGCGTAGTCCGTGTCCGAGCAGGGGGTGGAGGATCGAGGAAGGCGGTCAGGAATCCGGATGGATGTCGAGAGGCAAAACACGGTCACGGATGACAGGGAAGTCATGGGATGATGAGCGACGTTCTGGCAAAGGTTCCTCGGGTTCGCTGGTCTTTATGACGCTCCCTCTCATCAGGTACAGGTGCGCTGATTAGTGATCGTTTGCAGGCACGTTGCTGCGTGGGCGTGCTGCGCTCAGCGGAGGTGCCGGCAGCTCCAGCTGCTGAGGAAACGTGGGTTCGACTCCGCGCCGTGACACTTTTCTTACCTTCCGGTACCTGCTGATGTGTATTTGAGATCTGTATAAGTCCTGAAAATTCAATACTCTCGAATAGTTTATGGAAGTTTTTCCTTAGGACAGGGGTCACCAACCTTTTTGAAACCAAGAGCTACTTCTTGGGTACTGATTAAGGCGAAGGGCTACCAGTTTGATACACACTTAAATAAATTGCCAGAAATAGCCATTTTGCTCAATTTACCTTTAACTCTATGTTATTATTAATAATTAATGATATTTATCTTTGTGGAAACACTGATCATCGTAATGATTCCTCACAATAAAAATATATAGAAACAGATAAATATCAATATGCAACACTTTATTTTTATATTTTCTCTTAGTGCACATTTTTCAAATTGAACATTTTCAAATGATCACTTCTAAGACAGTCTTGTGAAATCAAAATATCCCATTTTAACTAGCTAGCCACTAACATTTTTTAACAAATCATGAATTACTTTGCACCATGTTTGTACAAATAATAACTCATGTAAAATACAAAAGTCAACTCTCAAATTTTTTAATAAATCATGTCACACTTTGAACTGGACACCAAATCTGTTATCCGTTTTTTTGTCAGTTAGTGAAGACCAAGTCTTTAAAATATTTTCTTGGATTTTCAAATTCTATTTGAGTTTTGTCTCTTTTAGAGTTAAAAATGTCGAGCAAAGCGAGACCAGCTTGCTAGTAAATAAATAAAATTTAAAAAAATAGAGGCAGCTCACTGGTAAGTGCTGCTATTTGAGCTATTTTTAGAACAGGCCAGCGGGCTACTCATCTGGTCCTTACGAGCTACCTGGTGCCCGCGGGCCTGTTCTAAAAATAGCTCAAATAGCAGCACTCACCAGTGAGCTGCCTCTATTTTTTAAATTTTATTTATTTACTAGCAAGCTGGTCTCGCTTTGCTCTACATTTTTAACTCTAAAAGAGACAAAACTCAAATAGAATTTGAGTGACCCCTGCCTTAGGATTTCAAATTGTTCATTTCATACGTCCACTGCATCCACGTGCATAATCAGCTATTTGACCCTCAACCAGTACCTCAAGTAGCTGTTTTGTGATGTCAGAGACAGTAGCACCCGGATGGCTACAAGTAACTATTTTGTTTCTTAGACATGGCGCTGAATTCATGCAGAAGAGTGTATTTGACTTTGGCACTTGGCACAGTTTTTCTGTCCATCTGCCGCTTTGTGCTGAATTCATGGATTAGAACCTTGCCGAAGGTTTTGGAGGAGGAAGATGGGTGAGAGGCGGGGCTTGAGGCTTCATAAGAGTTTCAAAAATAGACATTTCTTTGGGACTCTCAATTACACTTGAAGCCTTTGTAACTTTACTTCCCTCCATTTGGAGCTTACCGTTTTGAGTTTTGAACTTGCAGATGAAATCGGTGAAGATCAGTCGTAAGGCAGCAGAGGACGACTTGGAGCAACTCAACAGGGAAAAACAGCAGAAAATGAACCAACTGGATGTTGTGGTTCCTCTCCGGCTGCACCAGGTACACCACAATATTCAATGAAGACCAATAAAGAATTGACCGAAGTCTTTAATTTGAGCTGTTTTTTTTCTCTCTGTCTTGACAACCAGATTGAGTTTAAGATCGATGTCCCGGTTCCTTCGGATCTCGGCCCGGTGCCTTTGGATCTGGGTTTGGCATTGGTGCTCACCAGAACGGAGCTGAAACGTCTGCAGGAGCGAGTGAATGAGCTGGGGGTGGAGAAGAGTCAACAGATGGAGGTGTATCGTCAGGCACGTCAGCAGCACATCAGGCTGATCAAAGAACGCAAGGACATGAACTCTGACATCCAGTGTAAGCCCAACAAGTAAACACCAGGAAGACCCTGGTTCTCTTTGGCAGAAACAAGAACCTGTTGTTTAATCTGTTGATGTTTTTTGTAGCGCTGGAAAAGCTGTGTCACCAGTTGATGATGACAAGGTTTGGGAGAGAGGTGGATATGGAGGTTCTGCAGACGCTGTGCGTGAACAAATCAGTTGGAGAGATGAAGCAGGAAAAGATCTATCAAGAGGCGGCAAACGCCAAAGACATTGCAGAATGGGATGTAAGTCTTTCCCCCATACTTGCCAACCTTGAGACCCCTGAATTCGGGAGATTTGGGGGGGGCGGGGTTGAAGTGGCTGGGTTTGGTGGGCGGGGGTGTATATTGTAGCCCGGAAGAGTTAGGGCTACAAGGGATTCTGGGTATTTGTTCTGTTGTGTTTATGTTGTGTTACGGTGCGGATGTTCTCCCGAAATGTGTTTGTCATTCTTGTTTGGTGTGGGTTCACAGTGTGGCGCATATTTGTAACAGTGTGAAAGTTGTTGATACGGTCACCCTCAGTGTGACCTGTATGGTTGTTGATCAAGTATGCCTTGCAGTCACTTATGTGTCTGCAGAAGCCGCATCCGACATGTGACTCGGCGTAAAAGCGTACGCTAAAGGCAGTGCCATCACGGGACGCACTCAATATTGTTGTCCGGGAGAAATTCGGGAGAATGGTTGCCCCGGGAGATTTTCGGGAGGGGCACTGAAATTCGGGAGTCTCCCGGAAAAATCGTGAGGGTTGGCATGTATGCTTTCCCCCTTGCCATGATGTGTTCTTTACCGTGTTCTACTCTTCCACTGACATACTTTTTTTTCTGTGTGTGCCAATTAGGTGAAAGTGGAAAAGGCCCGTGAGGTCCTAGTGGGGACGACAAGGAGCAACACAGACCGCCTCGGTTATTTGAACAGCCTCTATGAGCAGAAGAAAGAGCTGCAACAGAAACTTTACACAAGACAGAAGAAAATTGTAATCATTTTTAATTGTACCGTATTTTCCGGACCATAGGGCGCACTGCCGATGAGCGGGTCTAGTCAGATCTATTTTCATACAAAAGGAGCACCGGATTATAGGGCGCATTAAAGGGGTCATATTATTTTTATTTTTTTCTAAATTGAAAACTGTTCCTTGTGGTCTACATAACATGTGATGGTGGTTCTTTGGTCAAAATGTTGCATGGATTATGTTTTACAGATCATCTTCAAGCCGCTTTCCGACAGTCGCTTCAGGATGCGCCGTTTTGTTGGCGGTCTTATTTACGTGGCTCACCTTCAACAGCGTCTTTTCTCCGTCATCTTTGTTGTAGCGGTGTAGCGTGCAAGGACGGGAGTGGAAGAAGTGTCAAAAGATGGAGCTAACTGTTTTAATGACATTAAGACTTTACTTAAATCAACAATGGAGCAGCATCTCCTCATCCGTTGCTCACTAGTGCAACAACAACGCCGGAAATGTGTCCCATGAAACACCATCTGACCGGAACTCTCTAATAACTAAAGTTCCTTGGGTGAATAATGTAAACTCACTACACCGGTATGTTTTAGCGCTTTCATGTCGAGTTTACTGACAGATATAAGTAAGAACTTTACACTACTTTATATTAGAAATGGCAACAGCGGAGGATGATTGTCCCATAACAAGAAGATAGAGAAAAATGACTAATTACTATTGACGCTGGTGGGCTCCGAGGTTTTCAGCAACCCCCCCCCAATATATATATATATATATATATATATATATATATATATATATATATATATATATATATATATATATATATATATATATATATATATATATATATATATAAATATTTATGTGTGTGAGTGCACGTGTGCTTGTCCCTGGATTACATTCTGACAACAAAATTGCATTTGTGTCCAAATATTAGGGTTTTTTTCTTCAGCAATATTTATTTATACAAGTGAATAATAACCTGTGATTAATCATGATTAAGCACAATTCAAGAGCGTGATTAATCTGATTTTTTAAGAAAATAATTATATATACACACATACATGTATATATATATATATACAGTGGGGCAAAAAAGTATTTAGTCAGCCACCCATTGATTGTCAATGGGTGGCTGACTAAATACTTTTTTGCCCCACTGTATATATATATATATATATATATATATATATATATATATATATATATATATATATATACATACATGTGTATATATATATATATATATATATATATATATATATACACACACACACATATATATATATATATATATATATATATATATATATATATATATATATATATATATATATATATATATATATACACACATATATATGTATATATATACACACATATATATGTATATATATATACATATATGTATGTATATATATATATATATATATATATATATATATATATATATATATATACACACACACACATATATATATATATACATTATATATATATATATATACATTATATATACATATTCATATATATAGATCTATATTCATATACACATGTATATATATATGCATGTACATTACATATATATATATTCATATGTACATTACATATATATATATTCATATATATATATATATATATTCATATATATATATATTCATATATATATATATATATATATATATATATATATATATATATATATATATATATATATATATATATATATATATATATATATATATATATATATATATGTGAAAAGACCCTAATATTCAGACACAATTGCAATTTTGCTGTCAGAATGTCATCCAGGAACACACACACACACATATATATATATATATATATATATATATATATATATATATATATATATATATATATATATATATATATATATATATATATGTATATGTATATATATATATATATATATATATATGTATATATATATATATACACACACATATATACAGTAAATGCAGTATCTTAGTAGTTTCGTTAGCACAGTAATTTTTTTCAAAAGGTCTAATGAAAACGTTACCCATGAACAATGTAAATCCAATGAATCCATTCTAGACGCCCAAAAATATTAACTTAAAACACATTTTATAGAGAACAATTCTAGTTTTACATGCAGAAAACATATATAAATGATGAATTGAATAGTAAACTCGAGATTTAACATCACGTTTACCTAGACTTCACCACTTCACAAGTTCTTTCTTGAATACATAGGTGTTTCTCACCTTCTTTATCGAAGTCTTGGCACTCTCGCAACTTTCTTTGGCCCCCTGGTATATCATTTTGCAGTCAGACTTAATCATAAAAACACTGATTTGTGCGGACGGTTTGTCACACGCGAGTGTTACGATAATCCAGACGCTGTGCGAAAACGGGAGCAAACTTTTTCAGCAAAAAAAAAAACGAATTATAGGAAATGTGGCGTGCAGGCGAAACTGTAATGTGAGGAATTATTTGAAGTTGTATGTGATTGTGATCCAAACAGCTGATGTTTGTATTTGTGCTCTCAGGGCAAGCATCTCCAGGACTGCAACAGGAAAGCGGACAACGGTCAGCTGTGGAGTCTCCAGGAACTTGTGACCAAACAAGCCGAGCAAATCGACATGCTCACCAAACAGATCACCTTCTATGGACCCAAAGGAGGTCACATGCTGCCCGCCTGCCACGTTCACCTGCCTCCACTCCCTCCTCGCAACACCCCCACTGTCCAGAAAATCAACAGGAAACGGGGACAAGTCCAAACCGGAAAGAAGAACGAGGAGCCAACTGGAAGGCAGAATAATTATTAAAAAATAAGGACTAGAAATCTTTGGGCACCGCATGATTCGATTCGATTCTTGGGGGCAACGATTCTGTCAGGTTCAAACACTGATGACATCTATTGAACAGGACAAGAAGCAAAGAATCAAACAGAGACAGAATTCAATTTGGCTCAGTGAGGAGAAACGTCTTGACACTGTACCCTTGCACAGTGTCTCACCACGCTCCGCCAAAAGATTGCACGCCTCCTTCTTTTATTTGGACCTTCCCTGACCACATGGCAACAGCTGCTTCCAAAGGGACGGGGGTCGTAAACAGCCATCGCCTTTGATTACAAAGGAGTTCAAAAGAAAAGGTTGGTTCAAAAAAGAGGTCGTGAAAGAGTTCACAAAAGAGGTTCGTAAAAGAGTTCATAAAAGAGGTTCGTAAAAGAGTTAAAAAAAGCGGTGCCTGGAGGGGAGTCTGGTCCTGCTTCCTCTTCGCTTTTGTAGTTCTTGGGTCAGACAATATCTTTCTGTTGATTGCAATACATGAAAGAAACAGAAACCCCTTCATGTTGCTTCCCTCCCCTACACAGTGGAGTTTTACAAGCCTTCTTCATGGTAGGTTCAAAGACAGCTTTTGGTCTTCTCGCCGGGAACTCATTTCAACACAAGGTTTTTGTGATAACTTAGATAAAATTATTATTTTATTTGGACTTTCCCTGACCACATGGCAACAGCTGCTTCCAAAGGGACGGGGGTCGTAAACAGCCATCACCTTTGATTACAAAACAGTTAAAAAGAAAAGGTCGGTTCAAAAAAAGAGGTCGTAAAAGAGTTCAAAAAAGAGGTTCGTAAAAGAGTTCATAAAAGAGGTTCGTAAAAGTGTTCAAAAAAGCGGTGCCTGGAGGGGAGTCTGGTCCTGCTTCCTCTTCGCTTTTGTAGTTCTTAGGTCAGATACCTTTCTGTTGATTACAATACATGAAAGAAACAGAAACCCCTTCATGTTGCTTTCCCCCCTACACAGTGGAGTTTTACAAGCCTTCTTCATGGTAGGTTCAAAGACAGCTTTTGGTCTTCTCGCCGGGAACTCATTTCAACACAAAGTTTTTGTGATAACTTAGATAAAATTATTATTTTATTTGGACTTTCCCTGACCACATGGCAACAGCTGCTTCCAAAGGTACGGGGGTCGGAAACAGCCATCACCTTTGATTACAAAACAGTTCAAAAGAAAAGGCCGGTTCAAAAAAAGAGGTCGTAAAAGAGTTCATAAAAGAGGTTCGTAAAAGAGTTCAAAAAAGCGGTGCCTGGAGGGGAGTCTGGTCCTGCTTCCTCTTCGCTTTTGTAGTTCTTGGGTCAGACAATATCTTTCTGTTGATTACAATACATGAAAGAAACAGAAACCCCTTCATGTTGCTACCCTCCCCTACACAGTGGAGTTTTACAAGCCTTCTTCTTGGTAGGTTCAAAGACAGCTTTTGGTCTTCTCGCCGGGAACTCATTTCAACACAAAGTTTTTGTGATAACTTAGATAAAATTATAATTTTATTTGGACCTTCCCTGACCACATGGCAACAGCTGCTTCCAAAGGTACGGGGGTCGTAAACAGCCATCGCCTTTGATTACAAAACAGTTCAAAAGTAAAGGTCGGTTCAAAAAAAGAGGTTCGTAAAAGAGTTCAAAAAAGTGGTGCCTGGAGGGGAGTCTGGTCCTGCTTCCTTTTCGCTTTTTGTAGTTCTTTGACCAGACAATATCTTTCTGTTGATTACAATACATGAAAGAAACAGAAACCCCTTCATGTTGCTTCCCTCCCCTACACAGTGGAGTTTTACAAGCCTTCTTCTTGGTAGGTTTAAAGACAGCTTTTGGTCTTCTCGTCGGGAACTCATTTCAACACAAGGTTTTTGTGATAACTTAGATAAAATTATTCTTTTATTTGGACCTTCTCTGACCACATGGCAACAGCTGCTTCCAAAGGGACGGGGGTCGTAAACAGCCATCGCCTTTCATTACAAAACAGTTCAAAAGAAAAGGTCGGTTCAAAAAAGAGGTACGTAAAAGAGTTAAAAAAAGAGGTCGTAAAAGAGTTCAAAAAAGAGGTTCGTAAAAGAGTTCAAAAAAGCGGTGCCTGGAGGGGAGTCTGGTCCTGCTTCCTCTTCGCTTTTGTAGTTCTTTGGTCAGACAATATCTTTCTGTTGATTACAATACATGAAAGAAACAGAAACCCCTTCATGTTGCTTCCACCCCTACACAGTGGAGTTTTACAAGCCTTCTTCTCGGTATGTTCAAAGACAGCTTTTGGTCTTCTCGCCGGGAACTCATTTCAACACAACATTTTTGTGATAACTTAGATAAAATTATTATAACAGATTCGATTCTTGAATCAAAAAAATTCTCCAAACCATACTTTTTGTTAACATTGGGTGCCAGTTGTATAATTAACTACATTCCTCCATAAAATAGATAAAGCTGTGATCATGCCAGCGAGAGAGCAGGTTAGTCTTTGATAAGTGGCAGTGTTAGTTTGTGATTCATCTCATTTAATGAAATGAAACAATCGCTATGTAGAAATTAGAAGTCGCAATTATTTCTCCCAGTTCCATTGGCAGCAAAACCAGAGCATATACTATACTACCACCACCATGCTTGACTGTAGGCCTGGTGTTCCTGGGATTAAAGGCCTCACCTTTTCTCCTCCAAACATATTGCTGGGTATTGTGGCCAAACAGCTCAATTTTGGTTTCATCTGACCACAGAACTTTCCTCCAGAAGGTCTTACCTTAGTCCATGTGATGTCAGATGAAACTTTGTATGTAAACTTTTGACCACGGCTGTTAGTGCAATATTTACATATTTTGGTCATTTTAGGCATACTACATCGCATTAATTTCAAGACTATTGAATAAGGAGAATGAGTTGCAAGTTTTAGAAACCTTTTACACCCAAGGGCCCCTATATTGAAAGATAGGTGGGCAATTTTGATGTTCTTACACGTTTTATTTTGTAAAAATGCTAAAATATATGTTCCAACAAAAATGTGTTGCATTATTACTAGAGATGTCCGATAATATCGGACAAAATAAATGCGTTAAAATGTAATATCGGAAATTATCGGTATCGGTTTTTTTATTATCAGTATCGTTTTTTTTTGTTTTTTTTTAATTAAATCCACATAAAAAACACAAGATACACTTACAATTAGTGCACCAACCCACCCCATAAAAAGGGTTGTTTCTTTCTGTTATTAATATTCTGGTTCCTACATTATATATCAATATATATCAATACAGTCTGCAAGGGATACAGTCCGTAAGCACACATGATTGTGCGTGCTGCTGGTCCACTAATAATACTAACCTTTAACAGTTAATTTTACAAATTTTCATTAATTACTAGTTTCTATGTAACTGTTTTTATATTGTTTTACTTTCTTTTTTATTCAAGAAAATGTTTTTAATTTATTTATCTTATTTTATTTTATTCATTTTTTTAAAAAGTACCTTATCTTCACCATACCTGGTTGTCCAAATTAGGCATAATAATGTGTTAATTCCACGACTGTATAAATCGGTTGATATCGGTATCGGTAATTAAAGAGTTGGACAATATCGGCATATCGGATATCGGCAAAAAGCCATTATCGGACATCCCTAATTATTACCTATTAATAGTTCAGCCTTTTTGCTCTATTTTTTACTCTTTTTAAAAAAAAAAAAGTATTTCCACCCATGAGATAAGAAAACGACCCGAGAGGGACAAGCGGTAGAAAATGGATGGATGGATGGACCTTGAAATAAACCATAATGCACAAAAGTAGGTAAATATTCATGAAAAAATACCTGCACGCTGCAAATGGACCCCAGGATAACAGGATGACTAATCCTTTGACACCCAAGGGCCCCTATATTGAAAAATAGGTGGGCAATTTTGATGTTCTTATATATTTTATTTTGTAAAAATGCTAAAATATATTTACAGACAACGCTTTGTTGCATTATTACCTATTATTATTTCAGCCTTTTGGCTCTATTTTTTACTCTTTTTTTTTTTTTAAATGTTATTTTCACCCATGGGATACGAAAACGACCCGAGGGACAAGCGGTAGAAAATGGATGGATGAATGGACCTTCAAATAAACCATAATGCACAAAAGTAGGTAAATATTCATGAAAAAAATACCTGCACGCTGCAAATGGACCCCATAATAACAGTGTGACTAAACCTTTGACACCCAAGGGCCCTTATATTGAAAAATAGATGGGCAATTTTGATGTTCTTATATATTTTATTTTGTAAAAATGCTAAAATATATGTACAAACAAAGCTTTGTTGCATTATTACGTATAAATATTTCAGCCTTTTTGCGCTATTTTTTACTCTTATTTTAATTCTATTTCCACCCATGGGATAAGAATACGACCCGAGAGGGACAAGCGGTAGAAATGGATGGATGGATGGACCCTGAAATAAACCCTAATGCACAAAAGTAGCTAAATATTCTTGAAAAATATACCTGCAAGCTGCAAATGGACCCCATGCTAAACAGGATAACAGTGTGACTAAACCTTTGACACCCGAGGGCCCCTATATTGAAAAATAGGTGGCCAATTTTGATGTTCTTACATAATTTATTTTGTAAAAATGCTAAAATATATGTACCGACAAAGCTTTGTTGCATTATTACCTATTAATAGTTCAGCCTTTTTGCTCTATTTTTACCTTTTTTTTTTCTTTTTAAAAAAAAATTGTATTTCCACCCATGGGATAAGAAAAAGACCCGAGAGGGACAAGCGGTAGAAAATGGAAGGATGGATGGACCCTGAAATAAACCATAATGCACAAAAGTAGGTAAATATTCATGAAAAATATACCTGCACGCTGCAAATGGACCCCAGGATAACAGGATGACTAAACCTTTGACACCCTATATTGTGAAGTTAATTATATTTATATAGCGCTTATCTCTAGTGACTCAAAGCGCTTTACATAGTGAAAACCCAATATCCAAGTTATATTTAAACCAGTGTGAGTGGCACTGGGAGCAGGTGGGTAAAGTGTCTTGCTCAAGGACACAACGGCAGTGACAAGGATGGCGGAAGCGGGGATCGAACCTGGAACCCTCAAGTTGCTGGCACGGCCACTCTACCAACGGAGCTATACAGCCCCATATATATTGAAAAATAGGTGGGTGATTTTGATGTTCTTATATATTTTATTTTGTAAAAATGCTCAAATATATGTACAGACAAAGCTTTCTTGCATTATTACGTATAAATATTTCTGCCTTTTTGCTCTATTTTTAAATTTTTTTTAAATTGTATTTCCACAAATGTGCCACATGGGATAAGAAAACAAAGACCTCAAAAAGACAAAAAATATAAATATGAATGTGCAGATATTGTATTAAACAGCTATTAAGAAAGTAAACATAATCCAAAAAATGCGTCCTTCCTGTGAATAATGCTGCCAAAACAATGCCTCGACCCCAGGAGGAGGAGACCCCCATCAAGGTGCGCTCAGCTCCTGCGTCAGTCTCTCCTTCTCCCGCTGGAGCTCCACGATGCTCTGCTTGTTCTGCTCCAGGCGGTCCTCCAGCCACTGCAGCAGCGGCCCGCTCACCGCCGACATCTGGCTGCACAGGTTCTTGGTGAACACCGAGCCGTTGTGGATCTTCGTCACCGGGTCCAAGTGGGCCAGGCTGTGGATCTTGCGGTACGTGTCCTGCTCCTCTTGGCAGAGGATCCGCGGCAGCTCCACCGCCGACTCCAGGCAGACTTTCCCGATGGCCTCCCGCGGGACGACGTGGATGGGGATCTCCACACGCTCGTACTCGGCGCCCTTCTGGGCTTGGACGGACTGGAAGCAGGTGTAGAGAACTCGGCCCGTCTTGGTGTTCTTGTCCTCGATGAAGCAGGAGAAGATGAGCCCCACGAAGCCCTGGTCCAGCATCTGGTACATGGCCTGGGTCCGGACGTCGACGTGCGAGGGCCACACGGTGATGTGCGGGTGGGAGTGATACCAGCCCACCACCCGCATGGGTCTGCCGGTCATGTCCGCCAGACGCTCGGCCTCCGTCGAGGCGGCGGACAGCTGCTCCGGGGAGATCTCCACCCGGTCTTTCCGCTTGTCCGAGCGGCGGAGGATGATGACGGAGTGGATGTGGACGATCCTGCTGGTTTCTACCTCGCCGATGCATAAACCCATCACTTCTTCCTTCTCGGTGCTCAACGCGTGGTTCATGCACACCAGGAAGGCGTCGGACTCCAGGTGGACCGCACTCACCGCCATTTTGTTTTGTTTTCAAATGAGAATAAAGACAAACCCGCCGGAAGAAGAAGCGAGATAACGCGCCACTTCCGTGTTTTGCTGTGCTCCAGTAAAAACAGTTCGATCTGAGGCAACGAACGGTTTGTCAAAAAAGTTCCTTCTTCTCTTTTCTTTTGCTTCTTCTTCTTCTTCTTCTTTAGTTTAATGGCAGCTAAAGGTGCATACATCAGAGTATGTTTTGGTCATTAAATGTTATTTTCATGAATGGTAATTGAAATGGTTTATTTTCATTTCATTTCAAAATAAAAACAATTTCAGTGTAAAATGCATCAACTAGATCTAAGAACAGGTTGTGCAGATGTCCCCATTCTCTATAAAAGAAATCAAATTGAGTATTTTTATAAAGGACTGTAACATGTAAATGTTTGTCAACATTATTGTGCTCCAGGAAAAAAACGTTCTACATAAATGTCGATTTATGAAAGTAAGGCCTACCTTTTCTAATTGGCTTAATGGTTTACAATTATCAATCAAATCTTGGAGGATGATTAAGAGTACAAAAGCCCTTAAATTGATATCTTTGTTAAAAACATTTATGGATTTAGGTAGCCCTTTTTTTTCATATTTATTATTATTTATTAAGATTTAATACTCTATCTGTATTTGATTTTGTTTTCTTTACTTGATGTTGAAAGTGCCTTGACTTTTGTATGTCTGTTGTTCAATAAAAACATTCTAAAAATAAATAAATAATTAGCCCTGCGATGATGTGGCGACTTGTCCAGGGTGTACCCTGCCTTCCGCCCGAATGTAGCTGAGATAGGCTCCAGCGCCCCCTGCGACCTCAAAGGTAATAAGCGGTAGGAAATGGATGGATGGATGGAAATAAATAAATATATAAAATAAATCTTTAGTTTAATGGCAGCTAAGTTGGTTTATTTGAATTTCATTTCGAAATTTAAAAAAAATCAGTGTAAAACGCATCAACTATATCTAAGAACAGTTTTGTTTTCATTTGATATTCTACATAACAAAAATGAAAATCATTAGTCCGCACAAACGAAAACAAAACCGGAAGTTGCTATTAAAGTGCACGGAGTTTTAGGGACAAAACAGAGAAAAACAGTGTTATGTTGTATCTTGCGACATAGAGAAAAGATTACCATGAATTAATAGTGTGTAATTCAACACATCACTGTTTTTTGTTAGTTTTTTTTCCCAAACAGCCTAGTCTGCAGTCTTGTCTTTAAATATCAACTTCCGGTTCCGGTGTCAGACAATGAAGAAAAAAAACTCAGTTTGTAAAATGAACTGTTTTTTTGTTTGTTTTTTACCTAGTTATTGCTCTTCGTCACCAAAGCAAGTATTGGTGTTTTTTTCTTGTTTTTTTTTTAATTTAAAATGAAATTCTAATAAATTTGTCTTTTTTTTTTTCTTTCCAATTTCCATATTGAAAAGGAAATTCAATGACCAAAACATGCGCTGACCGACCTGCTTTATCTATATATAGCCCAAAAGACAAAAGAAACATAACTATGACATTAATACATTTATGACTGATGACAATAGATTGTATTTGATTCAAACAAGCCCCGTGTTACTATTTTGTTACTTTATTTATTAGTACTTAATTTTTGTAAATGTCACGCTAGATTTTTCGTTATCCTACGAGGTCTTGTTTTTTTTAAAATGTTGGTATGTAAATTACTCATTGTGAAATTTGTCAAAGATATTGGATAGCACAGTCTATTGGTATGTTTGAGTTTTATTGTATGTTGTATGGTTTAATTGAAAAAAATAATATCAGCTACAAAATAATTAAAAAATAAATGTTTTGAAATGTAAAAAATATTTTAAAAAATAAATGGTAGGAATGTGTTAGTTTCTGAGCAACTAGTATATACGATTTGTACCTATAATTCCAGGTTGCTACGTTGCTTTAATACTGCCATTTACTGTATTGGATTATGTATAGATAACCTACTTTCGATCAGCCATAAAAATCAAACAACAAAATTGCACATTTTTGGTATATTTGATCATATCAAGAATACCAAATGGGAAATATATGATACAATGAAAAACAAATGCAATCTAAATGAATTCATTTAAATGTATGTTTCCAATATTAATCCTAAATTATATAGTGTAAATTTAGACTGTTCTACTCCTAGTGTTGTTTTCTTTTTCACGAGCACAAATACCTTCCTTACCTTTTCATTTCTGTCCACTTTAGTGGGTTTATGGATCATGTTCACCACAAGATGTCATGCTTGTGTCTTTTTAAAGGGGAACTTGACTTTTTTGGAATTTTGCCTGTCATTCACATTCATTATAAAAGACGGATGTATTTTTTTGATGCATTCTAACTCGTAAATAAAAGTCTGCTTACAATGTGAGGTCCTCTATTCGACCAATAAAACCCCCAAAATAACCTTCCAAAAACTGCCAACAATAATCCATCTACATTTCATGACTTGAATATTAACCAAGTATTAGTGATATTATTATAAGCGTTAATGCAGACAAACTATTTATAGTATTTATACTGCCTATGATGACATCACCGGCTGGTGAGCTGCTTCCTGTTTTAGAAAGACTTTGAAGCCGCACCGCCTGATGGATTGTCGGCCCATTACGGCTATCGTAGTCAGAGATATAAGTATTATTATGGTGTGTGTGTGTGTGTGTGTGTGTGTAAGGACCGCAAAATGGCACCCATTAGCAGACATTTTATTGAAGCTAACTTAGCTACGGGACCTCGTCAGAGCTATGATAAAAACATTATCTCTCCACCTACGCCAGCCCTCATCTGCTCAACACCCGTGCTCACCTACGTTCCAGCGATCGACGGAGCGACGAAGGACTTCACCCGATCATCGATGCGGTCGGCGGCTAGCGTCGGATAGCGCGTCTGCTATACTCAAAGTCCTCCTGGTTGTGTTGCTGCAGCCAGCCGCTAATACACCGATCCCACCTACAGCTTTCTTCTTTGCAGTCTCCATTGTTCATTAAACAAATTGCAAAAGATTCACCAACACAGATGTCCAGAATACTGTGGAATTTTGCGATGAAAACAGAGCTGTTTGTATTGTGATACAATGTGTCCGAATACTTCCGCTTCAACCATTGACGTCACGTGCAAACGTCATCATACATAGACGTTTTCAACCGGAAGTTTCGCGGGAAATTTAAAATTGCACTTTATAAGTTAACCCGGCCGTATTGGCATGTGTTGCAATGTTAAGATTTCATCATTGATATATAAACTATCAGACTGCGTGGTCGGTAGTAGTGGCTTTCAGTAGGCCTTTAAGTAAAGTCTGAATGTCATTAAAACAGTTAGCGCCATCTTTTGACACTTCTTCCACTCCCGTCCTTGCACGCTACGCCGCTACAACAAAGATGACGGGGAGAAGACACTGTTGAAGGTCAGCGCATCATGAAGCGACTGTCAGAAAGCGGCTTGAAGATGATCTGTAAAACATAATCCATTGTTAGAATAATTATGTGTAAGTTATCACACAACTCTTATGCTTAAAGGCCTACTGAAAGCCACTACTACCGACCACGCAGTCTGATGGTTTATATATCAATGATGAAATCTTAACATTGCAACACATGCCCATACGGCCGGGTTAACTTATAAAGTGCAATTCTAAATTTCCCGCCACACTTCCTGTTAAAAACGTTTTATTATGCTGACGTATGCGTGTGACGTCACGAGGACAAGGGAAGTATTCGGAGCCCGGAGAATCCTATACAACAAGCTCTGTTTTCATTTCATAATTCCACAGTATTCTGGACATCTGTGTTGGTGAATCTTTTGCAATTTGTTTAATGAACAATGGAGGCTGCAAAGAAGAACGTTGTAGGTGGGATCGATCGGTGTATTAGCGGCTGGCTGTAGCAACACAACAAGGACTTAGCAGACGCCTAGCCGATGCTAGCCGCCAAACCCACGGATGAAGTCCTGCGTCGCGCCGTCGATCGCTGGAACGCAGGTGAGCACGGGTGTTGATGGGCAGATGAGGGCTGGCTGGCGTAGGTGGAGCGCTAATGTTTTTATCATAGCTCTGTGAGGTCCGGTTGCTAAGTTGCTAAATTAGCCTTAGCGTCGTTAGCAACAGCATTGTTAAGCTTTACCAGGCTGAGAATTATTAACCGTGTAGTTACATGTCCATGGTTGTATAGTATTGTTGATCTTCTGTCTATCCTTCCAGTCAGGGATTTATTTATTTTGTTTCTATCTGCATTTGAGAACGATGCTATCACGTTAGCTCAGTAGCTAAGTGCGTCACCGATGTATTGTCGTGGAGATAAAAGTCACTTTGAATGTCCATTTCGCGTGCTCGACTCTCATTTTCAAGAGGATATAGTATCTGAGGTGGTTTAAAATACAAATCCGTGATCCACAATAGAAAAAGGAGAGAGTGTGGAATCCAATGAGCCAGCTTGTACCTAAGTTACGGTCAGAGCGAAAAAAGATACGTCCTGCACTGCCTCTAGTCCTTCACTCTAACAATCTTCATCCACGAATCTTTCATCCTCATCACTTTGTCGCTCCAAATCTCTCTCGCTCCATTGTAAACAAAGGAAAATTGTGAGGAATATTACCTCCTGTGACATCACGCTACTTCCGGTACAGGCAAGGCTTTTTTTTTATCAGCGAGCAAAAGTTGCGAACTTTATCGTCGATTTTCTCTACTAAATCCTTTCAGCAAAAATATGGCAATATCGCGAAATGATCAAGTATGACACATAGAATGGATCTGCTATTCCCGTTTAAATTTTAAAAAATCATTTTAGTAGGCCTTTAAAGGCCGTTGCTATAGTTATTATCAATTGTGCTGAAGTTTTACTTTTCTATCTGGGCAAAGGGACATGGTCTTGTATCAGTGTCTGTGTCCAGAACATCGAGTGCCGTGACGCAGACAGAGCAGAGACAGGGCGATATCACGAGTGTCAGCACATTTGCATTTCATTAATAGTCATATATTGTGTCTAACTGGGGCTGCTGAGATTACCCCCCCCCCCAACCTCCCTCCCCCTTCCTTCAGCGGCAGCCTCAGTGATGTAACCAGGGACCTCCCAAATAAATAGAGGAGCACGTGGGCAGGATTTTAGAGCGTAGGTTGGTTCTGTAACTAGAGTACAGCCCCAAAACGTCTCTCCTCATTGAGCCAAATTGAACTCTGTCTCTGCATGATTCCTTGCTTCTTGTCTGTTTAATAGATGCCATCAGTGTTTGAACCTGACATCCATGCAACATTTTGACCAAAGAACCACCATTATATGTGTGGAAGACTTGCTCCTCCAGGTCCTTCAGACCACCAAGCATGGACATGACAGCTTTTTTCATGGTTGCGAACAATGCTTTATGTTTCAATAAAGGGCTCTTTTCAGCCATCAAGTTGTGTCAGTCTTTGCTCTCGCTCGTGCTCGTGCTCGTTCTCCACCATCAACCCCCTTCTCTGTTCCAGCTGCTGCCTTTAACAGAGCAACAGGTGATTAGATAAACGCGTTCAGGTGGGCCATCTACGCACCTGTCGCTGATCTCGAAGCCGGTCCTGGCACACCCTGCTTAGCTGCAGGTCTGCAGGCCACGCCACCCCCACAACATGTTATGTAGACCACAAGGAAGTGTTTTACTTTTAGAAAAAAATCATAATATGACCCCTTTAATGCGCCTTATAATCTGGTGTGCCTTTTGTATGAAAATAGACCTGAATAGACCCGCTCATCGGCGGTGCGCCTTATAATCCGGTGCGCCCTATGGTCCAGAAAATACGGTAAAACCCAGGGATAAATGTGAACTTGAACTAAACTGTTTGTCTGTTTATAGGAAATAAGCTTAAAATATAGTTGAGATAAAGAATAACACAAATATGTGCAAAAAATATACATAGCATTTCTGAAGGATGTCAATGATTATATTCCATGGTAAAGTGTCATTTTAAACAGATGTGGAGGTTAGTTTAAAGCTCACCTTTTAAATTGTATTTATTAAATGTGCAATCAGATCAATGTCACAAAAAACATGCATTTTACGGTTAATGTTAGCATGCATTTATACACTACATTGCCAAAAGTGTTTGGCCACCCATCCAAATGATGTGAATCAGGTGCCCTAATCACTAGGCCCGGTGTATAAAATCAAGCACTTAGGCATGGAGACTGTTTCTACAAACATTTGTGAAAGAATGAGGCCGCTCTCAGTGATTTCCAGCGTGGAACTTCCAGCTTGTTTTTCCTCGGGGTGATGGACGGCTGGCAGCGCTTCATAGCAGCAGTCGACCTCCAGGGTCCCAACTCCCCGCCCCTTTTGTTGCGAGTTGTCGTGATTAAATGTAACGTGTTTATGTGTGCATTGCATGGAGGTTTTTCCCCACTCCAGACTAGGCCCCCTTAGGAGCCCAGTCTAGATTGTATTTTTTTTCTCATCTTCTTCCCCAGCGTTTTACCTTTTTCTTATCTTTGGCGACCCATCAGCGTTCCTGTTCTGTCTAATCTTGAACGGGTTTGTGCTGAAAACATAGTTTTGTTGTACTTGTGCCATGACAATAAAGTCCTATCCTATCCTAACTGTCATAGGATGCCACCTGTGCAACAAATCCAGTCGTGAAATTTCCTCGCTCCTAAATATTCCAAAGTCAACTTTATTATAAGAAAAGTGAAGAGTTTGGGAACAACAGCAACTCAGCCACCAAGTGGTAGGCCACGTAAACTGACAGAGAGGGGTCGGCGGATCCTGAAGCGCATAGTGCAAAGACTTTCTGCACAGTCAGTTGCTACAGAGCTCCAAACTTCATGTGACCTTCCTACGCAGAGAGCTTCATGGAATGGGTATCCATGGCCGTGCAGCTGTGTCTAAGCCATACATTGTGAACGCTACATTTCGGTCTGCATTGTGCCGAGTGTGACATTTGGTGGAGGAGGAATTATGGTGTGGGGTTGTTTTTCAGGAGACTACGAGTCTTGTTCACGAGTGAGGGAAGAGTGGATCGTGAGCTCGACAGGTGGATCGGTGCGGCGTCTTCAGTAATGCGGACTCTGTATCGATCCGTTTGTGGTGAAGAAGGAGCTGAGCCGGAAGGCAAAGCTCTCAATTTACCGGTCGATCTACAGTTCCCATCCTCACCTATGGTCATGAGCTTTGGGTTATGACCGAAAGGACAAGATCACGGGTACAAGCGGCCGAAATGAGTTTCCTCCGCCGGGTGGTGGGTCTCTCCCTTAGAGATAGGGTGAGAAGCTCTGTCATCCGGGAGGAGCTCAAAGTTCCTCCACATCAGATGAGGTGGTTCGGGCATCTGGTCAGGATGCTACCCGAACGCTTCCCTGGGGAGGTGTTTAGGGCACGTCCGACCGGCAGGAGGCTACGGGGAAGACCCAGGACACTTTGGAAAGACCATGTGTTAGAATAATCATGTATACCTGTATATATTATCACACAACTTTAGTATGCTTAAAGTCCGTTGCTATAGTTATTAGCTATTGTGCTCAAGCTGTATTTTTCCTATCTATGCAAGGACAAAACTTCTTTTCTGAGGGGTGGCCTCAGCCGCAGATGTTATCTTTGTTTTAGCCCGCTAACAGCCAAGGACTTCAAGGACATCAGCGAAGATAAGACGACAGCACGCAGACGAAGCAGAGACAAGGCGAAATCACAAGGCCCCCAGCACATTCTGTCACGTATTGTGCGTACTGGACCTGCTTTGCATGATGTATGTGACCACTCCTTTTAGAGGCGGCCTCAGTGATGTTGACTGTGGAACTCCTGAATAAATAGAGGGACGCGGGAGCTGTACCTTAGAGCGTAGGGCGAGACTGTGACTAAGTGTGCAGCTCCATGCGTTCTCCTCATGAGCTAAATTGAACTCTGTCTCTGCATGATTCCTTGCTTTTTGTCTGATTAATAGATGTCATCAGTGTTTGAACCTAACACTATGTCTCCCGGCTGGCCTGGGAACGCCTCGGGATCCCTCGGGAGGAGCTGGGCAAAGTGGCTGGGGAGAGGGAAGTCTGGGCTTCTCTGCTTAGGCTGCTGCCCCCTCGACCCGACCTCAGATAAGCGGGAGAAAATGGATGGATGGATGGATGGGCTTGGCCCCTTAGTTCCAGTGGAAGGAACTTCGAATGCTCCAGGATACCAAAACATTTTGGACAATTCCATGGGATGGCACTTCCAGTTCATAAGTGAGTAAAGGCAATATAGTGTACATTTTATTTCCTGTGGACACAAATGGCCCATATACAGTACACCACCCGACTACTGGTAATACAACCCCCTTCCAGTACAATCCCTTGGAGCGATCCAGTGTGTGAATGACATAATCAATGACAGCATCATTGAGAAACTGGACGGCTTCACAGAAAGCCTCGTCGGTGTCTTACAATGCCATTTACACTACAGTATACACCACAAACCACTTATATAAAGAGCAAAAGTCTTATATAATATAGCACCTATAACCCTACATCCATGAAAAAGGCCACACTATTTTCCCACACATGCTATTTCTGTTGACTGATTCTTAGTAAATAGTTTCATGGAATTTTAGTGTGTGAATGTGAGTGTGAATGGCTGTCTGTCTTTCTGTGTTGGCCCTGTGACGAGGTGGCGACTTGTCCATGTAAAACTGTAATGGTTCCCCATAAAAATGTCTTTTGTGTTCATATTTGGAACGGGTCAATTAGATTTGCATCATTTCTTATGGAAAAAAATGCTTTGTTTTTTTGTACGACTCGGTTTTTAAAGGGGACAAAGGAATTTAGGGATTTCACCATCTACGATCTGTAATATCATGAAAAGGTTCAGAGAATCTGGAGAAATCACTGCACGTAAGCGATGATATTACGGACCTACGATCCCTCAGATCAAAAAGCGACATCAGTGTGTAAAGGATATCACCACATGGGCTCAAGAACACTTCAGAAAACCACTGTCAGTAACTACAGTTTGTCGCTACATCTGTAAGTGCACGTTAAAACTCTACTATGCAAAACCAAAGCCATTTATCAACAACACCCAGAAACGTCGCCGGCTTTGCTGGCGCCGAGCTCATCTAAGATGGACTGATGCAAAATGGAAAAGTGTTCTGTGGTCTGACGAGTCCACGTTTCAAATTGTTTTTGGAAACTCTGGACGTCGTGTCCTCCGGACCAAAGAGGAAAAGAACCATCCGGACTGTTAAAGGCGCAAAGTTCAAAAGCCAGCATCTGTGATGGTATGGGGGTGTATTAGTGCCGAAAGCATGGGTAACTTACACATCTGTGAAAGCACCATTAATGCTGAAAGGTACATACAGGTTTTGGAGCAACATATGTTGCCATCCAAGCAACATATTTTTCATGGACGCCCCTGCTTATTTCAGCAAGACAATGCCAAGCCACACTCTGCACGTGATACAACAGCGTGGCTTCGTAGTAAAAGAGTGTGGGTACTAGACTGGCCTGCCTATAGTCCAAACCTGTCTCCCATCGAAAATGTGAGGCGCATTATGAAGCGTAAAATACGATAATTGAACAACTTAAGCTGTACAACAAGCAAGAATGGGAAAGAATTCCACCTGAAAAGCTTCAAAAATGTGTCTCCTCAGTTCCCAAACGTTTAGTGAGTGTTGTTAAAAGGAAAGGCCATGTAACACAGTGGTAAAAATGCCCCTCAACTTTTTTTGGATTGTGTTGCTGCCATTAAATTCTAAGTTAATGATTATTTGCCAAAAAAAAAAAGAAGTTTCTCAGGGGTTCTATGGGTTAGATCTGGCCCGCCACATCATTTAAAATGGCCTGCCACATCATTTTTATGTGGCACGCCACATGATTTTATGTGCCCCATCACGTAATTTTTTTTGGCCCACTATGTCATTATATGGGATAAGCCACGACATTTATTGTGGTCCACTATGTCATTGTACGTCGCCCACTATGTCATTTAATGTTGTGCGCTATGTCATTTTAGGACGCTCGCTACGTCATTTTATATAGTCTGCCACATAATTTTAAGTGGTCTGCCACATCATTTTATGTAGTCTGCCACATAATTTTAAGTGGTCCGCCACATCATTTTATATAATCTGCCACATAATTTTATGTCGTCTGCCACATAATTTTATGTAGTCTGCCACATAATTTTATGTGGTCCGCCACATCCTTTTATGTGGTCCGCCACATCATTTTATATAGTCTGTCACATCATTTTATGTCGTCTGCCACCTCATTTTATGTAGTCTGCCACATAATTTTATGTGGTCCGTCACTTCATTTTATGTAGTCTGCCACATCATTTTATGTAGTCCGCCACGTCATTTTATGTAGTCCGCCACATCATTTTATGTAGTCTGCCACATCATTTTATATAGTCTGCCACATCATTTTATATAGTCTGCCACATCATTTTATGTAGTCTGCTACATCATTTTATGTAGTCCTCCACGTCATTTTATGTAGTCTGCCACATAATTTTATATAGTCTGCCACATCATTTTATGTGATCCGCCACATCATTTTATATAGTCTGCCACCTCATTTTATGTCGTCTGCCACATCATTTTATGTAGTCTGCCACATAATTTTATGTAGTCTGCCACATCATTTTATGTAGTCCGCCACATCATTTTATGTAGTCTGCCACATCATTTTATGTAGTCCGCTACGTCATTTTATGTAGTCTGCCACATCATTTTTATATAGTCTGCCACCTCATTTTATGTAGTCTGCTACATCATTTTATGTAGTCTGTCACATAATTTTATATAGTCTGCCACATCATTTTATATAGTCTGCCACATCATTTTATGTAGTCTGCTACATCATTTTATGTAGTCCTCCACATAATGTTATGTAGTCTGCCACATAATTTTATATAGTCTGCCCCATCATTTTATGTGGTCCGCCACTTCATTTTATATAGTCTGCCACCTCATTTAATGTCGTCTGCCACCTCATTTTATGTAGTCTGCCACATCATTTTATGTGGTCCGTCACGTCATTTTATGTAGTCTGCCACATCATTTTATGTAGTCCGCCACGTCATTTTATGTAGTCCGCCACATCATTTTATGTAGTCTGCCACCTCATTTTATATAGTCTGCCACATCATTTTATATAGTCTGCCACGTCATTTTATATAGTCTGCCACCTCATTTTATATAGTCTGCCACATCATTTTATATAGTCTGCCACCTCATTTTATATAGTCTGCCACCTCATTTTATGTAGTCTGCTACATCATTTTATGTAGTCCTCCACATAATTTTATGTAGTCTGCCACATAATTTTATATAGTCTGCCCCATCATTTTATGTGGTCCGCCACATCATTTTATGTAGTCTGCCACATAATTTTATGTCGTCTGCCACATCATTTTATGTGGTCCGTCACGTCATTTTATGTAGTCTGCCACATCATTTTATGTAGTCCGCCACATCATTTTATGTAGTCCGCCACGTCATTTTATGTAGTCCGCCACGTCATTTTATGTAGTCTGCCACATCATTTTATATAGTCTGACACCTCATTTTATATAGTCTGCCACCTCATTTTATGTAGTCTGCTACATCATTTTATGTAGTCCTCCACGTCATTTTATGTAGTCTGCCACATAATTTTATATAGTCTGCCACATCATTTTATGTGGTCTGCCACATCATTTTATGTCGTCTGCCACATAATTTTATGTCGTCTGCCACATAATTTTATGTGGTCCGTCACGTCATTTTATGTAGTCTGACACGTCATTTTATGTAGTCCGCCACATCATTTTATGTAGTCTGCCACCTCATTTTATATAGTCTGCCACATCATTTTATATAGTCTGCCACCTCATTTTATGTAGTCTGCTACATCATTTTATGTAGTCCTCCATGTCATTTTATGTAGTCTGTCACATAATTTTATATAGTCTGCCACATAATTTTATATAGTCTGCCACCTCATTTTATATAGTCTGCCACATCATTTTATGTAGTCTGCTACATCATTTTATGTAGTCCTCCACGTCATTTTATGTAGTCTGCCACATAATTTTATATAGTCTGCCACATAATTTTATTTGGTCCGCCACATCATTTTATATAGTCTGCCACCTCATTTTATGTCGTCTGCCACATCATTTTATGTCGTCTGCCACATCATTTTATGTAGTCTGCCACATCATTTTATGTGGTCCGTCACGTCATTTTATGTAGTCTGCCACAACATTTTATGTAGTCCGCCACATCATTTTATGTAGTCCGCCACATCATTTTATGTAGTCTGCCACCTCATTTTATATAGTCTGCCACCTCATTTTATATAGTCTGCCACCTCATTTTATGTAGTCTGCTACATCATTTTATGTAGTCCTCCACGTCATTTTATGTAGTTTGTCACATAATTTTATATAGTCTGCCACGTCATTTTATATAGTCTGCCACCTCATTTTATGTAGTCTGCTACATCATTTTATGTAGTCCTCCACATAATTTTATGTAGTCTGCCACATAATTTTATATAGTCTGCCCCATCATTTTATGTGGTCCGCCACATCATTTTATGTAGTCTGCCACATAATTTTATGTCGTCTGCCACATCATTTTATGTAGTCTGCCACATAATTTTATGTGGTCCGTCACGTCATTTTATGTAGTCTGCCACATCATTTTATGTAGTCCGCCACATCATTTTATGTAGTCCGCCACATCATTTTATATAGTCTGCCACCTCATTTTATGTAGTCTGCTACATCATTTTATGTAGTCCTCCACGTCATTTTATGTAGTCTGTCACATAATTTTATATAGTCTGCCCCATCATTTTATGTGGTCCGCCACATCATTTTATATAGTCTGCCAAATCATTTTATGTCGTCTGCCACATCATTTTATGTAGTCTGCCACATTATTTTATGTGGTCCGTCACGTCATTTTATGTAGTCTGCCACATCATTTTATACAGTCTGCCATCTGTCACATCATTTTATATCGTCTGCCACATCATTTTATGTAGTCCGCCACATCATTTTATGTAGTCTGCCACATCATTTTATATAGTCTGCTACATAATTGAGACTTTTGTGATTTAGGGCTATATAAATAAACATTGATTGATTGATTGATAATTTTATATAGTCTGCTACATCATTTTATGTAGTCCTCCACGTCATTTTATGTAGTCCGTCACATCATTTTATATAGTCTGCCACATCATTTTAAGTGGTCCACATCATTTTATGTGGTCCGCCATATCATTTTTTGTGGTCCGCTACGGCATTTTATGTGGTAAGCCACATAATTTTATGTGGTCCGCTACGGCATTTTATGTGGTAAGCCACATCATTTTATATAGTCTGCCACATAATTATAGGTAGTCTGACACATCATTTTAAGTGGTCCTTACGTCACTTTATGTGGTCCTCACGTCATTTTACGTGGTCCTTACGTCATTTTAAGTGGTCCATCACGTAATTTTAAGTAGTCCGTCACGTATTTTATGCCCCCCGCCATGTCATTACGTGGCCTGCGAAAGGCTGGAAATAATAAAGCACTTTCTGGCGTTGAAGACTACATGAACGTTGGATGTGATAGATGTGACAAGAACTAACTACTTCTTTTTTTTTGTATTTTCCCTCCCACAAAACAAAAACACGGCGAGTCGAATTGGCAAGTTTCCGAGGTGTCCCTGAACGCGTCAGCAACGTCAAACATCCAGCCCAGGAAGCGCGGAGCTTCCTGAATAACCAGCCCAGCTGCACTTGTTAGTGTTAGTGCGCCCCCTCACTGGACACTTTAACGCCGACTTCTGCTCACTTTGGCCGCGGAATTCCCTCTCCATTAGGACCGCGAGAGCGATGCGACGCCTGGCGGGAGCAGGAAGAGGAGACGAAGCGGCCAGAGAGCAGCATCCACCTGCGGGGAACATCTGACTTGCTCTTTTCTAGCGTCAAAAAAGAAAAAGGTAAGAAAGGAAGACGATGCAGCTGTTTTTTTTAATATTCATTTATTGGAGCGTTTCCGGTTGACTTGTCGCTCCCAGCATCGGTGTACGGCAGGCGGGCGGGCTATGAGTCATAACCCGGCAGGCGGAGGGCTGTTGGGGGCTCAGCTGTGAAGAAGAGTGGCGCTGCAGCATCTCAGCCAGCGTCTCAGTAGCCGCACAAGCTATGACGCTAAAATGTTTGTGTTGACATTTGTGGCATGTTTTTTTTACATCAAATTAAGAAAGCTTGTTTTTTTTAGTTAGTTTTTTCCAGCCGTAGTTACATAAAAAGAGGCCAATATTGGAGCAACAGTTGGGATTCGAGCAATGAAATTGCTTGTTAAGTCAGATTTACGAGCATCTTGCTTGAAAAGGTGCGTGAGAAAAAAACACAAAAAAAACTACATCATTCTGATTCTGGAAGTTTGAAGATTTGGTTGGGAATTTGTTGCAGCATAGCATTATGTAGGCACTGATCTAAACAAACACACACACACACACACACACACACACACACACACACACACACACACACACACACACACACACACACACACACACACACACACACACACACACACACACACGCACACACACACAATCTTGTATTTTTTACCTTCTTGAGACCTCCGAAAAACGCCTCACTCTTTAGGACCAGCCTTTCTAGATATATAAAGATTTGTGTTCACAGCATTGATAAAATATATATATTATGGAAATATAAAAAAGCTTGTTGTGAAAAATTAGTTGGAATTTCACAAGAAAAAGTTCACAATTTCACAACATTTAGAATTTTGGCAGTATTATAATAACTTGTAATTTTACACAACGCAAGTTAAAAAAAAAACCCAACCTGAACATTTGTGCAATACAAACCCCGTTTCCATATGAGTTGGGAAATTGTGTTAGATGTAAATATAAACGGAATACAATGATTTGCAAATCCTTTTCAAATACAAAAAAATAATGCATCAAAATCAGTGTTGTTATGAATTATTGACCAATTAAAGGCTGTCTTTACCTCATCTAAAATATTCAATTTTCCAACAAATTTTTGGAAATATTGCATATGTTGTGTTTTTCCCATAGTAAAAAAAGGTTGTCTTTTTTTGTTCATTATTACAACTTTACTGAACATTTGTGCAATACAAACCCCGTTTCCATATGAGTTGGGAAATTGTGTTAGATGTAAATATAAACGGAATACAATGATTTGCAAATCCTTTTCAAATACAAAAAAACAATGCATCAAAATCAGTGTTGTTATGAATTATTGACCAATTAAAGGCTGTCATTACCTCATCTAAAATATTCAATTTTCCAACAAATTTTTGGAAATATTGCATATGTTGTGTTTTTCCCACGGTAAAAAAAGGTTGTCTTTTTTTGTTCAGGTTTAAAAAAAAAAAAAAAAAACCTGAACATTTGTGCAATACAAACCCTGTTTCCATATGAGTTGGGAAATTGTGTTAGATGTAAAAATAAACGGAATACAATAATTTGCAAATCATTTTCAACCCATATTCAATTGAATGCACTACAAAGACAACATTTATGTTGCACGATTGCACCAAGAAAAAATCCTAGTTTGTGAACCCGTTCTCAAACAATGGCAAAAAAACTATTCTGATTCTGATTCTGATTCAAACTCATAAACTTTATTTTTTTTTTGCAAATAATAATTAACTTAGAATTTCATGGCTGCAACATGTGCCAAAGTAGTTGGGAAAGGGCATGTTCACCACTGTGTAACATCACCTTTTCTTTTAACAACACTCAATAAACGATTGGGAACTGAGGAAACCAATTGTTGAAGCTTTGAAAGTGGAATTCTTTCCCATTCTTGTTTTATGTAGAGCTTCAGTCGTTCAACAGTCCGTGGTCTCCGCTGTCGTATTTTACGCTTCATAATGGGCCACACATTTTCGATGGGAGACAGGTCTGGACTGCAGGCGGGCCAGGAAAGTACCCACACTTTTTTTTTTTACGAAACCACGCTGTTGTAACACGTGCTGAATGTGGCTTGGCATCGTCTTGCTGAAATAAGCAGGGGCGTCCATGAAAAAGACGGCGCTTAGATGGCAGCATATGTTGTTCCAAAACCTGTATGTACCTTTCAGCATTAATGGTGCCTTCACAGATGTGTAAGTTACCCATGCCTTGGGCACTAATGCACCCCCATACCATCACAGATGCTGGCTTTTGAACTTTGCGTCGATAACAGTCTGGATGGTTCGCTTCCCCTTTGGTCCGGATGACACGATGTCGAATATTTCCAAAAACAATTTGGAATGTGGACTCGTCAGACCACAGAACACTTTTCCACTTTGCATCAGTCCATCTTAGATGATCTCGGGCCCAGAGAAGCCGGCGGCGTTTCTGGATGTTGTTGATAAATGGCTTTCGCTTTGCATAGTAGAGCTTTAACTTGCACTTACAGATGTAGTGACAAACTGTATTTAGTGACAGTGGTTTTCTGAAGTGTTCCTGAGCCCATGTGGTGATATCCTTTAGAGATTGATGTCGGTTTTTGATACAGTGCCGTCTGAGGGATCGAAGGTCACGGTCATTCAATGTTGGTTTACGGCCATGCTGCTTACGTGGAGTGATTTCTCCAGAATCTCTGAACCCTTTGATGATATTATGGACCGTAGATGTTGAAATTCCAAAATTTCTTGCCATTGCACTTTGAGAAACGTTGTTCTTAAACTGTTTGACTATTTGCTCACGCAGTTGTGGACAAAGGGGTGTACCTCGCCCCATCTTTTCTTGTGAAAGACTGAGCATTTTTTGGGAAGCTGTTTTTATACCCAATCATGGCACCCACCTGTTCCCAATTAGCCTGTTCACCTGTGGGATGTTCCAAATAAGTGTTTGATGAGCATTCCTCAACTTTATCAGTATTTATTGCCACCTTTCTCAACTTCTTTGTCACGTGTTGCTGGCATGAAATTCTAAAGTTAACGATTATTTGCAAAAAAAAAAAAAAGTTTATCAGTTTGAACATCAAATATGTTGTCTTTGTAGCATATTCAACTGAATATGGGTTGAAAATGATTTGCAAATCATTGTATTCCGTTTATATTTACATCTAACACAATTTCCCAACTCATATGGAAACGGGGTTTGTACAATGATAAAAATTGGCATTTTACTCAATAGCAGCCTGCGTTGGAGTAAGCTATGATGCCAAAAATGTTTGTGTTGACATTTGTGTCATGTTGTGCATCCGGGAAACATCTTTTTAATCAAATGAAGAAAGCTTGTTTTTTTTTTTACTTAGTTTTTCCAGCCATAGTTACATAAAAAAAGGGCCAATATTGGAGCAACGGTTAGATTCTACCAATGAATAGCTTGTTAAGTCAGATTTACGAGCATCTTGCTTGAAAACGTGCGTGAGAAAAAAAAAAAATACATCATTCTGATTCTGGAACCTTGAAGATTTGGTCACAAATTTGTTGCATTATGTACAAGATGGCACTGATCTAACCTTTACGTCTGCACACACACACACACACACACACACACACACACACACACACACACACACACACACACACACACACACACACACACACACACACACACACACACACACACACACACACACACACACACACACACACACACACACACACACACACACACATTTCTTACCTTCTTGAGACCCCCGAAAAAGGCCTACCTCTTTAGGACCACCCTTTCTAGATATATAAAGATGTGTATTTACAACATTAATAATATATACATACTATGCAAATATAAAAAAGCTTGTTGTGAAAAATGAGTTGGAATCTCACAAGAAAAAGGTCACAATTTCACAAGAAACATTTAGAATTTTCGCAGTATTATAATAAAAGTCGTAATTTTACTAAATTTTACAAAGAAAAATGAAAATTTGTGCAATATTATGATAAAAGTTGGAATTTTACTCATAACAGTCACAATTTTACAAGAAAAGCTTAATTAAAGGCCTACTGAAATTATTTTTATTTATTTAAACGGGAATAGCAGATCCATTCTATGTGTCATACTTGATAATTTCGCGATATTGCCATATTTTTGCTGAAAGGATTTAGTAGAGAAAATCGACGATAAAGTTCGCAACTTTTGCTCGCTGATAAAAAAAAACCTTGCCCCTACCGGAAGTAGCGTGACGTCACAAGCGGTAGTGCTGCTCACAATTCCCCGTTGTTTACAATGGAGCGAGAGATATTAGGAGCGAGAAAGTGACGATTACCCCATTCATTTGAGCGAGGATGAAAGATTCGTGGATGAGGAACGTTAGAGTGACGGACTAGAATGCAGTTCAAGAGATATCTTTTTTCGCTCTGACCGTAACTTAGGTACAAGCTGGCTCATTGGAATCCACACTCTCTCCTTTTTCTATTGTGGATCACGGATTTGTATTTTAAACCACCTCGGATACTATATCCTCTTGAAAATGAGAGTCAAGAAGGCGAAATGGACATTAACAGGGACTTTTATCCCCACGACAATACATCGACGAAGCTCTTTAGCATGAGCTAACGTGATAGCATCTGTCTCAAATGAAGATAGAAACAAAATAAATAAATCCCTGACTGGAAGGATAGACAGAAGATCAACAATACTACTATCAGGAGACACCGGACCAAACACTGGACATGTAAATACACGGTTAATGTGTATTCGACGCCTGTCGAAGCCTAGCAATGCTGTTGCTAACGACGCTAACTTAACAACGGGACCTCGTCAGAGCTATGATAAAAACATTAGCGCTCCACCTACGCCAGCCAGCCCTCCTCTGCTCATCAACACCCGTGCTCACCTGCGTTCCAGCGATCGACGATGCGGTCGGCGGCCCGGAGATGTAGGAAGTCAAGGTGTGTTCGCCGCTAGCGCGTCTGCTATCCAACAAAGTCCTCCTTGTTGTGTTGCTATAGCCAACTGCATACACCGATCCCACCTACAACGTTCTTCTTTGCAGCCTCCATTGTTCATTAAACAAATTGCAAAAGATTCACCAACACAGATGTCCAGAATACTGTGGAATTTTGTCGAAGAAAACAGAGCTCTGTGTATTGTGTCCAAAAGGGTCCAAACACTTCCGTGGACCTCGCGACGTCACGCGCATATGTCATCCTCCAAAGGCGTTTTGAACCGGAAGTTCTCCGGGAAATTTAAAATTGCACTTTATAAGTTAACCCGGCCGTATTGGCAGGTGTTGCAATGTTAAGATTTCATCATTGATATATAAACTATCAGACTGCGTGGTCGGTAGTAGTGGGTTTCAGTAGGCCTTTAACATTTTGGCAATTTTATGAAAAGAGTCGTAATTTTACTCGACAAAAGTCACAATTTCATAAGAAAATTTTAACATTTTGGCAATATTATAATAATAAAGTGAATTTTACTAGGCAAAATGATGACAAGTCATAATTTGACTAATAAAAATGTCACTACTTTACAAGAACAACAAAAAATGGGCAATATTGCAATAAAAGTCAGGCGTGTGGGTGTTTCCATGGCAGGATTGCCCAGGAATCTGAGGCTAGCACCAAACATTGGAGAAACCCTCCACACAAACAGGAGACACCTCCAATGGGGGCCTAAGACAATGAGACATTCTTTATTAGATGCAATGGTTTTCCTAATTGGGACCATGATTTCGGTCCTAACTTGTTCACCGGTCCTCATATGGAAGGTACTTTTCCTTGTTGGTGTCTCAAGAAGGGTAGAAATACAAGAACACACACACACACACACACACACACCAGATATCTGATGAATGTGTAATGCATACACTTATCAAGCCACACATTTCTACAAAGGTTAGTGTTGTCAATCATTTCCATTACGCTTCAAATTAATTCGGGACTGATTCATCCTATTTATGCCGCATAAGATGTGATAATTCAACATTGCGGTTTTATTTCAGATTTTAGGAAAGATTTTTAGCTCTGTGTCACTTTTTTGTCTCTTTAGCTAATTATAGATGGGAATTTGTCTGATCATTAATGATGTTTCTATTATGTATTGTCCATCCAATTGGGAATGCACTGCATCAACCGTCACTAAACAGCTGTCAGCCATATGTGTTTACAATTGTGTGGGTCTGCATGGCTTATTTCTTGCATACACGTTGGTTTGTAATATGAGTGCAACCAGTGCAAGGTTGTGAATGTTTTTTTTCAGGAGGTATGAATGTGCACGCATAATCTGGTGCGGATCAAACAAGCAAAAATCTGGTCCAATTGCAAGTAAGGCTGGGAAATCTTAAAGTGTAGCTCACGATACGATACACCATTGAGTGTTTGGTCATTTACCAACCAATATTCTACAACACAAATACAACGTTCAAACAACATGCTTTTTGACAACGTTTAATCAATGTTGGGTTCTGATGTTGAGTTGATCAATGCATTTTTGGTAATTTACCAACCAATATTCTACAACACAAATACAACATGCTTTTTGACAACGTTTATTCAATGTTGGGTTCTGACGTTTAGTTGATCTTTGAAATTTTGGTCATTTACTAACCAATATTCTACAACACAAATACAACGTTCAAACAACATGCTTTTTGACAACGTTTATTCAATGTTGAATTCTGATGTTGAGTTGATCATTGAATTTTTGGTCATTTACCAGCCAATATTCTGCAACACAGAATTTTTGGTCATTTAGGAACCAATATTCTATGACACAAATACAACGTTCAAACAACATGCTTTTTGACGATGTTTATTCAATGTCAGGTTCTGACGTTGAGTTGATCATTGAATTTTTGGTCATTTACCAACCAATATTCTACGACACAAATACAACGTTCAAACAACATGCTTTTTGACAACGTTTGCTCAATGTTGAGTTCTGATGTTGAGTTGATCATTTAATTTTTGGTCATTTACCAACCAATATTCTATAACACAAATACAAAGTTCAGACAACATGCTTTTTGACAATGTTTACTCAATGTTGGGTTCTGATGTTGAGTTGATCATTGAATTTTTGGTCATTTACCAACCAATATTCTACAACACAAATATATCGTTCAAACAACATGCTTTTTGACAACGTTTTATCAATGTTGGGTTCTGATGTTGAGTTGATCAATGAATTTTTGGTCATTTACCAACCAATATTCTACGACACAGATACAACGTTCAAACATCATGCTTTTTGACAACGTTTATTCAATGTTGGGTTCTGACGTTGAGTTGATCATTGAATTTTTGATCATTTACCAACCAATATTCTATAACACAAATACAACGTTCAAACAACATGCTTTTATACAGCTTTTCAATCAGGCCCGCCGGACATTCCCAAATATTTTTTTTTGATCTTTAAGATCAAAACTGTAGCTGCCATTATGATGTGCAGTGATGTTTTCAAATGACCGTAAGTCTTGAACTATACAAAATATTTCAATGGTTGGAATCTGCACTTTTGCATGATATACTAGTTACTATGGTAATCTAATTAGTTACTATGGTAATCTAAGTCACAGCAGCTCAGGCGAGGCACCAAGCAGTGTGGGTGGGGAGCGTTTCCACAGAGTGTCAGCCTGAAATGCGGGTGTCAGGGGCAGACGCGGAAGGATATTTTTACAACAAAGTTGTAAAGCTTAGTGATCAGATTGTAGGTGTTTTTTTTACCCTTCGCGTTCATATTTTGCTGTTTGTTGCGTTTCGCTTGATTGTAAAATATGTCGATCAAGAGGGGGTGTGACGTTCATATGTTGTCAATATTCAGTGTTTTATTGTTCATAGTTAATATTGTAAATCCCACATTCTTTATTTTCATGTACATTGTGGGTGTTTCATTCAGTAAAAAATTTTAAAGATTCCATTCCGTTTTTTAAGGCTTTCTGTCATTTTAGGATTCAATCAGACATTATTGTGAGGTTTTGTATTAGTGTTCCTAAAAATCAGATATACCGGCCCAGAGACACATTTTTTTTCTCTAAATTTGGGCCCCTCGAGTCAAAATAATTGCCCAGGCCTGATTTATATCATTATATTGGACTATGTTCTGTGCCTCTCTCTGGACACAATTAACCACAAAGGCCTACAGCTCCACCCGAGACGCAGCAGAAGGCAACCTTACTGACCTTGATTTTGAAGATGACATCGCTCTGGTCTCCCATCTTGTCGCAAATGCTGAATCCCTTCTCCACTCGCTGGAAAATGTTGCTTGTCTAATAGGACTCCATTGCAATGAAAGCAAGACTGAATTAATCTCATTCATTCCAAATTGCTGCCCTTTGTCATCTTCTGGGAACAGTACAAACCAAGTAACCAACTTCAGGGTCTTACATAATAGATGCCGCAAAAAATATGAAGTCCCACAAAGCCTCAGCATGGACAGCCTGCAATAAGCTGCATAAGTTATGGCACTTGCCCATCGGTAATAAAATGAAAATGTACATCTTTAGAACGCTGATAGAGCCTATTCACCTCTATGCTGCAGAAACGTGGACTCTCACGGAGCTTACACCAACTTGCTCAGAAACGTCCAAAACATCCACTGGTCCGAGCATGCTACCTTAGAGCGTATATACGGAGATATTATGCCACTATCTCAGAAAGTCGTTAAGCGGAGGCTCTTGTTGGCTGGGCACTGCTATCGTGCTACTGGGGAAATCATTCAGCCACTACTGCTGTGGAAACCCGGCGGCCCAGTCCGCTACAGAGGCTTCACCTTTCCAGATGTACCATTAAGGGATGCAGGGCTCGAGAAACAGGACTTCCCTGTTGCCATGGCGAACCACAAAGTGTGGCGACGTGCAGCCCCCAGGGTCGCCCGATGATGATTAGACAATTTCCGACACAGTTAATGTGTTTCTTCAGACTGGCTGCAACATTTTGTTCGGACCAGGCTAGTGAGCACTACTTGCCGAGAATACTCTTTGTGCCCTGTGGCGTTTAATATTTCTACACTGTTTTATAAAACAAACAGGTAGAGCAGCTTCATTCCAGTGTAGTGTGCCATGACAGAAAAATGTAAACAAAGTGCAGGGATTGTAAGAACTGTAGTGGTTCATTGAAAATTGCCAGGAAACTACAATGCAAAAACGGCCACGACTACGGAAGTTCTGATGACTGCGGACATTCCGTGTGAATTTTGTTCCGCCCACTGTACGCTGGAGTCTGTGAGCACCTTAAACATGCAAAAATAATACCCATATAGTCACCTTTACACTCGTTTCACTCAATATTGTAGCCTTGAGTTTGTTCTACTGTAGATTACCGGAGGATCCTCCAAGTGACATTACTATCGTTGTTGCCCGGCTACTAAAACACAGCCACGACATGGAAATACTTGATCAGATCCTGAATAATTTCTTTAAGTTAGATCTGGGCTTCCATGTGCTAATACCAAGGGCCTAAGTAGTTCTGTAAAAACTTGGTCACAGCTACAATCATTAGGTGTGATGTTAGCATTCTGTGTTAGCATTGCGTGTCTGCGTTGTCATTCCATATCGCTCAAGCCAAAGCTGTGTTATTGATGTCGAGTTCACCTCCACTTAAAATGGCCCAGACTGCCGATTGCTGATATCAGTCTTGATAGCAACAATGGTGCTCCGAGTCACACAGAGTCTGGTATGTATCGTGTCTTGTATCTTGATATCGCATGTTTCACAGTCTCACCAATGTGAGACTGTGGAGATGTGGTATTAATAAGACAGAAGTTGAAGATTAAGTCCATGACAAGGTTTCCACCAGATTGCCAACATACCTGTGGCGTGGGGGGCGTGGCGAGGGGCGTAATCAAAGTCTTTCTTTGGCGACAGAATTTTTAGTCTGTCTTTGTGTTGCCTAAACTGCATTAATAAATGACGGGTTTTCGGTAATAAAAAAACTAAACGGTACTACTAACCGTCTTGAATTTTATCCCGAATTGTCATTATACCATTTAGCGTTACATCCCTAGTCCATTAACAAGTAAAAAGTCAAGGGCGGTCACGGCATGATTTTTGCCGCAGATTTTGGTAAATTTTTTAGGGCATTACGGAAAATGACGAGGACGGTCGCGGCAGTTGCCGCGGTTGCCGTGGTTAAATTTGAGCCCAGTGCATCGGCGGTCACTCGAAGAGAGTATGACGATCCTCCTAGTAGGGGGGTATTCCTTTATGGAGGATGCCCGTGCGTGACTTTGTTTAATGTGGGGAGACTGGTGCACAGACAGTCACCACACGATCCTTGACAGATCCGGGTCAGGGTCCACTGGCATGGAGTCCAAGACGACTGGGGACCCTTTTCTGCTGCAGCCTTCATCCGCCATCCCAGCCGTTGTGACGCTCCATAGGGTTAGCAATCATCTTCCGCCTGTTCCACCGTTGAGGTCTTGGGTTGTTATTTCCCCATAACTGGTCCCACATGGATGTGGGGGTGCCTTCTTCCGCCATCGCAGCCGTTGTGGTGGTTCTTACATCTACCGTCTTCCGCCTGCTCCGCCGTTGAGGTCTTCACCGTATCCGTGGCTAGGGGCAGTCAGGTACTAGGCCTTTGCCAAGGGCCACCTGGGGTAACAGTAGTAAAGGGGTTAACCTCCTAGTGCCCCAAGACTTCTTAGAGGAGCCTCCACTGCCGGATGCACTTTAACGTCATGTCCAGGACAATAAACACATTTATACACACTTACATACATAGACGGGAGAGGTTTTGGTTGATTATTAAATCACTTTATAAACAAAGATGGCGGATGCAGGGCTAATTAGTGCATACTTCCTATATTGGTTTTCTAATGCAGTCGGTGTCCCTTGAGTTGCTGGCAGCTTTATTGTTTCATGTCCCCACTATCAGTTCAAGCTGGCTCCTCACCTGTGGGCTTATAATGGAAATTGAAGATTTCATTCAGCACAAGAGGTCACACTACTATCGGAGAGATTATATTGCACACTTTTTCCAAATAGCTTTTTGTTGGGTAAAACCACAGACATATTATGCAACTCTTTGTGCAATTTTTGAAAATACCAAAACCATTTTCAGGCATGCATCTTTTACATGTATCTCAATACAGAGAACTGCTTCCATTACGTCCACTCTAGGGAGAAAGGGACCACGTAGACAACATGATGTTGGCATTCAGCACCACGACTTGACAACTGAAGTGCTGTGCTTGTATGGCCAGATGCCGCATTTGTATTATTTCAACTGCTCACACTTCTTTGTATTCCACCTCGCCAGCATACAGAGTGGTCCCAATGTCGTAACCACAGCAACCCATGTGGATAGTTCAGAGGAGAGTGCTGATGTGTGGACAAATCTGCCCTGATCACTTGACATTGTGGACACTGATGCTTTAAGATCCGATTTGATCAACAAGTCACATTTGCCTACTGTTGGAAAATGGCATGGGGCCTTCCACTGGATTGGTGCCATTTGTTTGTTGTAACTCTCTCAAAAATAAACTTAAATGTAAACATACTTTTTCAACTCTTAATCTGATAATACACATGTTTAACTACAAAACCCAAAACCAGTGAAGTTGGCACGTTGTGTAAACCGAATACAATGATTTGCAAATCCTTTTCAACTTATATTCAATCGAATAGACTGCACAGACAAGATACTTAACGTTCGAACTGGAAAACTTTGTTATATTTTGCAAATATTAGCTCATTTGGAATTTGAAGCCTGCAACATGCTTCAAAAAAGCTGGCACAAGTGGCAAAAAAGACTGAGAAAGTTGAGGAATGCTCATCAAACACTTATTTGGAACATCCCACAGGTGAACAGGCTAATTGGGAACAGGTGGGTGCCATGATTGGGTATAAAAGCAGCTTCCACGAAATGCTCAGTCAGTCACAAACAAGGATGGGGCGAGCGTCACCACTTTGTGAACAAATGCGTGAACAAATTGTCGAACAGTTTCAGAACAACATTGCTATTGCAAGGAATTTAGGGATTTCACCATCTACGGTCCGTAATATCATCAAAAGGTTCAGAGAATCTGGAGAAATCAATGCACGTAAGTGGCAAGGCCGAAAACCAACATTGAATGCCCGTGACTTTTGATCCCTCAGGCGGTACCGCATCAAAAACCGACATCAGTGTGTAAAGGATATCACCACATGGGCTCAAGAACACTTTAGAAAACCACTGTCTGTAACTACAGTTTGCCGCTACATCTGTAAGTGCTCTGCGTGTGATATGGCCTGTGTGTGTGTGTGTGTGCGTGCGTGCGTGCGTGCGTGCGTGCGTGCGTGCGTGCGTGCGTGCGTGCGTGCGTGCGTGCGTGTGCGATGGGAACAGTGGAGTGCCGAGATAGAAGAAAAAAGGCAATGTGGGAAAAGAGAAAAGGGCCCAAAGAAGACTAGAGGGAGGCTTTGCGATCATTTCAAAGTGAAAAATACAAACATTGTGGTGAAATGTTTGCACCGGCATTTCAGAATACCGTATTTCCTTGAATAGCCGCAGGGGCGCTAATTAATTTAAAACCTCTTCTCACTCCTGCGGTTACCAAAACCATGCGGAATGAGCAAGCATGCTCTAATTATTTTAAAACCTCTTCTCACTCCGGCGCATACCTTATCATGAAAAACACATTTAATAAAAAAAACGTTTTTATGATCTTACCTTTACTTGTAGATGGGTCCATGTGCAGCTGCTTCTGATCAAAGGCAGTCTTTCTCATCTTTCTTCAATTTTAAAAGTCTCTGGAGATATTCCTTTAATTATTACCTCCTGCTTCGATTGAAAGTCCAGTTTAGAAAACGGTTTTATTTTAGATATGTAATCCTCCATGTTAAAAGTGCAAGCAAACAATTGCTGCATGCTTGCTGCTTGCTGTCTTCTTCTGCAGTACCTGTCTCCTGCAGTACTGGTAGTCGCAAGAAGGATCACTAGCGCCCTCTACCACCTGGAGGCGGGAGTCATTTAATGACTCATATTTGACCCGGCGGAAGTGCCAAGCATGCGCTAATTATTTTGCGAAACGAGTTTGACCCGGCTGTAATTCTAGGCAGGCGAATACTATATTCCCGGCGCCAATTCAAGGAAATACGGTAGCACTAAATCAACGGTGCAGCACATTACTAGAAAACATCTTGCATATTTAAGAGCAACTAACAAGCGGAAACAAGGTAAACTTTTATTTTGGTAGCTAATGCCATCTGTTTGTTTGACTGGCTAAACTAATGTTTAAAAAAAACACACCACAATTTTAACATGTAGCATGCCTTTGAATAAGAAAAACTAACTTTTAGATACGAAAAATTGTTTGACAAAAATTATAATAGCAAATGACTACAGTCATCATCATCGGCGGTCACTCGAACGAGTATGATGATCCTCCTGGTAGGGGTGTATCCCTTTATGGAGGATGCCTGTGCGTGACTTCGTTTAACGTGGGGAGGCTGGTGCACAGACAGTCACCACACGATCCTTGACGGAATCGGGTCAGAGTCCAAGACGAATGGGGACCCTTTTCTGCTGCAGCCTTCTTCCGCCATCGCAGCCGTTGAGGTCTTCACCGTATCCCTGGCTAGGGGGCAGTCAGGTACTAGGCCTTTGCCAAGGGCCACCTGGGGTAACAGTAGTAAAGGGGATAACCTCCCAGTGCCCCAAGACCCCATAGAGGAGCCTCCACTGCCGGATGCACTTTAACGTTATGCCCAGTAGTTCTATGTAATAATATTGTTTAGCATTTACCTTGGGGACTGGAATAAAGCAGTGTTGTTCTAGAGTTGCTGTTATTTGAATATGTTTGATTCCTGGCCAGGGCCCCAACACCAAGACATGGAAGATGTCCAGTGCCGGTCATGTAGGAACAAGTCAAAAGACTAACTGGTCGAAAGAACTAGGGGATCTATTGAACATTGGACCATGGATCAGCCATAAATTACAATCACTTCATGTTGTTGAGGAAAACAAAATTGTCGTAATGCTGCAAGAAATATAAAATCTAATTTCAATCCTACACTTAACGAATTTCCCGTCTTCATACAAATTTAGAGGATGTGCACAAGCCAACATGTTTTGAGGCAACATTTTTGAAAGTACCTTCATAAGCCACATCAACCTTTGTTGAAAGCTAGTTAGGCCAATCTAGCATTTGGAATATTTCCCCGTAGCTTTAACAACTCTTACTTTTTAAGTACAATCGTACTCGTAGTAGAAACATCACCCCACTGAGACCTATTATTTGTTGTTTAATAGGGACTAACACAGACCAGATACAATTGCCTGACTGTAACCTATGTCTCTGCCTGATACCACCTGCAGCATAATGATCAGGAGCAGCAGGGTCCCGACTGATTAATTCATAGAAGGAAACACAGTAAATAGTGAGCTCATGGACACACTTGCACTCCCCTAAGGTCAAGTATGATATGAGTTACACGGTGGTGCCTTGACATTATTGGTTCTGTCATGGAGCTCGTAACTCAAAATACTCGTTTCTCAAATCAAGCTTTTGAAATGAATAGAAATTCAATTAATATGTTCTGGTCCCTCAAAAGCAGCGCTATTTTAACATGTATGCCTTTTAAAAAGAAAAGTACACTTTTAGATAACAGATATTGTGTGACAAACATTACAATATAATGTAATAGAAACAAGTATCAAAGGGATCTTTGAAGGGGAACTGCACTTTTTATTTTGCCTATCGTTGACAATCATTATGAAAGGCATGATGATGGATGGATTTTTTTTTCAATGCATTCAAACTGGTAAATAAATGTAAATAAATGCCCGTTTATGTGGAGGCAATGTAAGGCCCTCTATTCTGCCCATAAAATACAATTAAAAAAAAACATCCAGAATGTGCCAACCATACTTCATTTACATTTTGTGACTTGAATATTAACCAAGTATTAGTGATATTGTTATTATAAGCTCTAACGCAGACCAACTATTTATAGCAGCGCCGTGATCACGAGCTTGTGCGTAATGTTTGTATCATCGACTGGTCAGCTGTTTCCTTGCTCCTTAGAAGTTTTTTCTAGATCATAAATCATGCCTCTCACCTGGATAGAAGAAGGCTGAGGACGTGTTCCGAAAAGTTGGTACACTTTGACGTCCAAATTAGACCCGGAAATGGCGAGAACGACACAAAAAGATGCTTGGCTCCAGCCCCCTTTTCTTTGCGAGGATTATGAGTCATTCTTCATCTAAATGGGAATATATGAACATCCTCGAAGTCTGCATACTAATGAGAGCCGACTTTATACAGTAAGTGATGTTTTATTAAGTTTGTTGGCTCTCATAAAGTCTGCAGTGAGTTGTAATCAGTGATGTTGTTAAAAAAAAAAAAGAAGCGAGATGTGTTCTTTAAATTATTGCGCCGCATATGCTTAAAATGATCAAAATATGTAAATATTTAATGGTATTCTAAATGTGCCTTTTACTACGTTACATATATACTTACATCATGTATACAAAACCTTAAAGGCCTACTGAAATGATTTTTTTTTATTTAAACGGGAATAGCAGATCCATTCTATGTGTCATACTTGATCATTTCGCGATATTGCCATATTTTTGCTGAAAGGATTTAGTAGAGAAAATCGACGATAAAGTTCGCAACTTTTGCTCGCTGATTAAAAAAAAGCCTTGCCTGTACCGGAAGTAGCGTGACGTCACAGGAGCTAGTATTCCTCACAATTCCCCGTTGTTTACAATGGAGCGAGAGAGATTCGGACCGAGAAAGTGATGATTACCCCATTAATTTGAGCGAGGATGAAAGATTCGTAGATGAGGAACGTTACAGTGAAGGACTTGAGAGACAGTGATGGACGTATCTTTTTTCGCTCTGACCGTAACTTAGGTACAAGCTGGCTCATTGGATTCCACACTCTCTCCTTTTTTTATTGTGGATCACGGATTTGTATTTTAAACTACCTCGGATACTATATCCTCTTGAAAATGAGAGTCGAGAACGCGAAATGGACATTCACTGCCTTTTATCTCCACGACAATACATCGGCGAAATGCTTTAACTACGAGCTAACGTGATAGCATCGTGCTTTAACTGCATATAGAAACAAAAAAATAAACCCCTGACTGGAAGGATAGATAGAAAATCAACAATACTATTAAACCGTGGACATGTAAATACACGGTTAATGCTTTCCAGGCTGGCGAAGGTTAACAATGCTGTGCTAACGATGCCATTGAAGCTAACTTAGCAACTTAGCAACGGGACCTCACAGAGCTATGCTAAAAACATTAGCTCTCCACCTACGCCAGCCAGCCCTCATCTACTCATCAACACCCGTGCTCACCTGCGTTCCAGCGATCGGCAGAAGGACGAAGGACTTCACCCGATGCGTTTGGCGGCCCGGAGACGTAGTAAGTCAAGGTGAGGTCGGCGGCTAGCGCGGATAGCGCGGCTAGCGCTCCAACAAAGTCCTCCTGGTTGTGTTGCTGTAGTCCGCCGCTAATACACCGATCCCACTTACAACTGTCTTCTTTGCAGCCTTCATTGTTCATTAAACAAATTGCAAAAGATGTCCAGAATACTGTGGAATTATGAAATGAAAACAGAGCTTTTTGTATAGGATTCTACGGGTACCATAACTTCCGTTACTCTGACTTCGTCACGCGCATACGTCATCATACCGCGACGTTTCAGCCGGATATTTCCCGGGAAGTTTTAAATGTCACTTTATAGTTAACCCGGCCGTATTGGCATGTGTTGCAATGTTAGGATTTCATCATTGATATATAAACTATCAGACTGTGTGGTCGGTAGTAGTGGGTTTCAGTAGGGCTTTAATTAAGGTGTTTGGATGTTTGGATTCAAGGGCTTTATAGGCAAAATAGAGCGGCTCCCACTGACTCCATTGTAGGGTTGTACGGTATACCGGTGGTTTTAGTAAAGTACCGCGATACTAATGAATCATATTCGGTACTATACCGCCTATAAAAAGTACCGGTCCCCAATCCCCCCTTTTTTTTTAACGGGCATGACGGCGTGTCGTCGTCACGTCGTGACATTGCTGGTTTTACGAGCAGAGGAGCATGTTCAGCAGCGCACAATCACGGAGTACTTACAAGCAGACGCAGTGTGTAGACAGAAAGGGGAGAACGGACGCATTTTGGCTTAAAAACTAACGATAAAGGTGGAAGCTATCACACTGAAACGCCCTCAGGAAGAGGTGCTTTAAGACATGGCTAGCTAACTAGTGGCTAACGTCCAGCCGCAGTCTGCAGTGTTTTAGCTACTTCTAAATCACTAATCTTCGCCTCCATGGCGACAAATAAAGTACGTTTCTTACAAGTATCATCCCTGCAGGACGAGGAATAGCTAAACATGCTTCACTACACACCGTAGCTCACCGGTGTCACAATGTAAACAAATGCAATGGGTGGATCTACACCTGACATCCACTGTAAGTATATCAAGTACAAGAGCGTATATAGTTGATACGACTTTGATTGCATCAATATTTTTTTAGCATAAGAAAATATATATATATTTAGAAAAAAAAGGATATTATGTTTATAAACTCAGGAAATATATCCCTGGATAAATGAGGACTTAAATTATGACCAATGTATGATCCTGTAACTACCGTATTTTCCGCACTATAAGGCGCACCGGATTATAAGGCGCGCCTTCAATGAATGGCCTATTTTAAAACTTTGTTCATATATAAGGTGCACCACATTATAAGGCGCATAGAATAGACACTACAGTAGAGGCTGGGGTTGCGAGACCTGTTGTGGCTCAATATTGGTCCATATATAAGGCGCACCGGATTATAAGGCGCACTGTCAGCTTTTGAGAAAATTGGAGGTTTTTAGGTGCGCCTTATAGTGCGGAAAATACGGTACTTGGTATTGGATCGATACCCAAATTTGTGGTATGATCCAAAACTAATGTAAAGCATCCAAACAACAGAAGAATAAGTGATTACATTTTAGCAGAAGTGTAGATAGAACATGTTGAAAGAGAAAGTACGCAGATATTAACAGTAAATGAACAATTAGATTAATAATTTATTTTCTACCACTTGTCCTTAATAATGTTGACAAAATAATAGAATTGAAAATGACACAATGTTATGTTACTGCATACGTCAGCGGACTAATTTACAAAGAATAAAAAACTAAAACTATAAGAAACATATGTTTAATGTACCGTTAGATTTTTTGTTAAAATAAAGCCAATAATAAAACATTTTGTGGTCCCCTTTATTTAGAAAAGTATCAAAGTATCGGTATTCGATATACCGGTTCCAAAATATTGGTATTGTGACAACCCTACTCCATTGTAAGCGGACTTTTGATCAAATTTATTTAATATTTAGAATGCATTACAAAAAAATCCATCCATTGTCATATCTTTCATAATGATTGTGAACAAATTTTTTTAAAAAAAGTGCAGTTCCCCTTTCAAGTTTTACTGGTTTCAAGCTCTTGTGTGTTGGAAGTGCAGAGCATACACACGGAGTGTATTTAGTGTTTGGACGTTATGGTTTTGTTAATGTGGTGTGCCAACTGCTTTTGAGGCTGAACGATTTTGCTCAGTCGTGTATTTCCATTGCAGCAGGGCCTAAGGATGTACAGCTGACACTTCATAAACAAACCAATATAGGAAGCACTTGTGTACCACAGGCCAACAATACAGGAGGTATGACAATTATTACTGAGAAGTTTGTTTCTTTCTCATTGCTTTTTTCTATTGTAACTGAGAAGACCACTAGAAGTACTATTGAGCTCTAAAACAACCAAATATGGGTAGAGTGTTCGTGATAATTGAACAGATTGACAGAGAGAACATGAAATCTGGGATCATTGTGGAAGATACAACCAGATCGATATTGGAAATGGTGTTGCTGCTTGGAAGTACATTTTCTTCCCCTCAGTTGCCACTTTTATCTTCCCCTCAAGGAGTGGGAAAGTAAAGTAACAGGGCTGATTAACTATCTCAGTCGTTTTATGAGGTAGTTTCCTCGTTAATTGTTACATCGGGTTGGCATAGCACAGGGGGGCGAGCGTTTGGGAAACTGTTGGTTTGACTCTCTTCATTCCTGCGGAAGTACCGTAGTGTGTAATGTTGAACCCTCAGTGGTTTTCTGAAGTCGGGATGCACGCACTTTTGCCTATTTACACTCAAATTCACATTTACATATTTATAATGAAGGCTCATGACACTATCTGTGGAAAAAATGCGATCAATCACGATTAAATGTTTTAATCGTTTGACAGCCCTAATTTACATAAGTAACGATTTTAAAGTTCTATTATTAGTTTTCAAATGCACCTTCTTATATATCTGACCTGCTTTTATCGTATCGACCCTCGCGGATCCTGAGAACCCTTTGGAACTGGCCCTATATCTTTACCAAATACTAGAACAAAGACCCACGGTGAGGTGGAATTTTGCCACTGTGGCCCCCACCTGTGGAACCACTTGCCAGAGAGCCTCAAAATTGCAAAGACCGTTGAATTAAAAAATAAAAACCTGCTAAAAACACACCTTTTTAATCAGGATTTTTACTGACCATCTTAAAAGCTTGTTTTTTATTATTTTATTGTGTTGTTTTCTATCTTAATTATTAATATTGCCACTATTATTCCCTCAATGTTGTGTTTTTAGTAACCTATTAATGTATTATTTATATTGTATTTTCACATATATTTTATCATATGTTTTGTAAACATTTTTTAGATAGCGTTAATTTTAGCTATTCTCCAGTGTGAATGCCTCAAAGGTGGCGTTTTTCCTCAAATCCTTAGTGCCATGCCATGTTTTGTTTTTCCTTTGTTATTGTCAAAGGTGTGCGTGTGTGAATATGTGTGTATGTTTCCTTCACTTCTATTTTTTTTGCGGTACAGTACTTTGTGTTTGCCACTTGCCTGTGTATGAAAAGTGCTATATAAATAAAGTTTGATTGATTAAATGATGAGCAGAAGAAGGTAGTTTTTGCTTTTGTTTACTTATAGTGTAGTGTTGACTTTTAATTTGCTCAAACAATTGCATGTAATAAAAGAGAATGAGTACCGTATTTTTCGGGCTATAAGGCGCACTTAAAATCCTTTCATTTTCTCAAAACTCGAAAGTGCGCCTTTTAACCCGGTGCGCCTAATGTACAGAGTCATTTTGGTTGTGCTTACCGACCTCAAAGCTATTTTATTTGGTACATGGTGAAATGATAAGTGTGACCAGTATATGGCCATCACACATAAGAGATATGTGTAGACTGCAATATGACTCAAGTAAACAACACCAAAATTGTATTTGTTCCATTGAAAATATAGAACATTACACATGTTTTAGTACGACTTTGGTAAGCTATGAAGCTGCACTGCTTGATGGATTGTACTTTGCTTCAACATACGAGTATTATTATGGTGTGTGTATAAGGTAAGACATATTATCTGGCGTTTTGTTTCGCAATATTATGCAAAAGCAACTTTTCTTACCTTCTGGTACCTGCTGATCTGTATTTGGGATCTGCATAAGTCCTGAAAATTTGTGCGCGTCCGCCTTTGTAGTCCGTGTCGACGCCGTAGTCGATAAGCTTCTTCTTTTTCTCCCAAATTTCTTGTTATGGGACATTTATCGTCCGCTGTTGCCATTTCTACTTTAAAGTATTGTAAAGTTCTTACTTATATCTGTCAGTAAACTCGCCATGAAAGCGCTAAAACATACCGGTGTAGTGAGTTTACATTATTCACCCAATGAACTTTAGTTATTCGAGAGTTCCGGTCGGACGTTTTTTTCACGGGACACATTTACGGCGTTGTTGTTGCACTATTGAGCCACAGATTAGAAGATGCTGCTCCGTTATTGATTTAAGTAAAGTCTGAATGTCACTAAAACAGTTAGCGCCGTCTTTTGACACTTCTTCCACTCTGCCGAAGGTGAGCGACGTAAAAAAGACGGCGCATCCTGAAACGACTGTCAGAAAGCCGCTTGAAGATGATCTGTAAAACATAATCTATGCAACATTTTGACCAAAGAACCACCATTACATGTTATGTAGACCACAAGGAAGTGTTTTCTATTTTGAAAAAAACAAACATAATATGACTCCTTTAATGTGCCCTATAATCCGGTGCGCCTTTTGTATGAAAATAGACCTGACTTGCCCCACTTATCGGCAGTGCGCCCTATGGTCCGGAAAATACGGTATGTAGTTTAAATAGTGGATTGAAATTGTCAAACATACTCCATCCATCCATTTTCTCCTGCTTATCCATCTCATAAAAAAACAAAACAAAACAGTTAATAAATGTGATTGTTATCAACCAAATATTGCCACCTGTACAAACATATTGTCCCTAAAAAGTTATAGGGTGCAGAACCGTTCACTTGAGCTCAAATGTCAAAGGTACACTGACCAGTGTTCAAATTCCAGAAGAGAACATGCAGAAATGACAAATACCAGTCTGTACGTTAGTGCTTCTGAAGTCCTTTGTCTGCTCTGCTCTCTCCCTCTCCAACTTTTTGATCTTTCTGTACAGTTGGAAAATAAATTACCATTCTGCTTAAGCAAGAACACTGTGATCCTCTGGAGTATTAGATATAGTTTCTTGGTTTTATAAGATTTTCCTCTTCTCTGCTTATTATGTCTTATGATTGACACACTGAGAGTGGAAAAATGTGCCCGTTTCAGTGCTTGGATCACACAGCCAAATTAGATTGTTCCCAGAAAATGACTGTGGCGTGTAAAATGTCACTTGTTTTGACTTCTGGTTAGTTAAATATACTTGTCTGCATGCAGCTCCAATTTGTGCGTGAGAAATTAGATTTCAGTTAGTACCTTTTCAATCTTCTTTCTTGGGAAGCGTTGTTTTACACTGCGATTTGATTTAATTAGAAATTATCAATACAGAGATTTCAGAATATTCTGAATTGATAACGAAATACTTATGATTGATACAAACTCGACGTCCATTGCATCCGGTCTCCCCTAGAGGGGGCGGGGGGGTCACCCACATATGCGGCCCTCGCCAAGGTTTCTCATAGTCATTCACATCGACGTCCCATTGGGGTTGTGAGTTTTTCCTTGCCCTTTTGTGGGCTCTGTACAGCGGGTGTCATTGTGGCTCGTGCAGCCCTTTGAGACACTTTGTGATTTAGGGCTATATAAATAAACATTGAATTAAACATTGACATGCAAAATAGACCTGGGCAATAGACCTGGACTTACGATTTTTTTCCCTACTTTTTAAAGAAACCAATTAATAAAAAAGACAGTGACAATTCAAAACAAGTTTTGCTTTTATTTGATTAAAAACTAGTTGTTTGAAATGGCATTGCACACACTGAATCTTCTTTTTTGATAAATTGTACTTTTTATGCAATAATTGTTGTATTTTTTCGGATTATAAGCCGCACTTAAATCCTTTAATTTTCTCAAAACTCGACGGTGCACCTTATAACCCGGTGCGCCTAATGTACGGAATGATTTTGGTTGTGCTTACCGACCTCGAAGCTATTTTATTTGGTACATGTTGAATTGATAAGTTTGACCAGTAGATGGCAGTCACACATAAGTGATACGTGTAGACTGCAATACAACTCAAGTAAACAACACCAAAATTTTATATGTTCCATTGAAAATATAGAACATTACACATGGCGCTCAAAAATCTATCAACATGTTTTAGTACGACTTTGGTAAGCTATGAAGCCGCACCGCTTGATGGATTGTACTGTGCTTCAACATACGAGTTTGGTGTGTGTACTGTATAAGGTAAGACATATTATCTAGCGTTTTGTTTCGCAATACTATGCAAAAGCAACTTTTCTTACCTTGTGGCACCTGCTGATCTGTATTTGGGATCTGCATAAGTCCTGAACATTTGCGCGTGTCCGCCTTTGTAGTCGGTGGTGATAGTCGATAAGCTTCTTCTTTTTCTCTATTTTCTTGTTATGGGACATTCATCCTCCGCTGTTGCCATTTCTAATACAAAGTAGAGTAAAGTTCTTAATTATATCTGTCAGTAAACTCGCCATGAAAGCTCTAAAACATACCGGTGTAGTGAGTTAAATTATTCACCCAAGGAACTTTAGTTATTAGGGAGTTCCGGTCGGACGGTTTTTCACGGCACACATTTTCAAGCACACCTGTGAAGTGAAAACCATTTCAGGTGACTACCTCTTGAAGCTCATCGAGAGAATGCCAAGAGTGTACAAAGCAGTAATCAGAGCAAAGGGTGGTTATTTTGAAGAAGCTAGAATATAAAACATGTTTTCAGTTTCAGTTTCAAGTACATAACTCCACATGTGTTCATTCATAGTTTTGATGCCTTCAATGACAATCTACAATGTAAATAGTCATGAAAATAAAGGAAGTGCATTGAATGAGAAGGTGTGTCCCAACTTTTGGCCTGTACTGTATGTTTCTACGGTGTGTTTAAGGACTGCTGAACAGAGTAGGATACATCGCCTGCCAGAAATAATAAATAATGATAATGGATTTTATTTGTTAGGCATCTTAAAGTGCTGCAGTGCAAAGCAATATTCAAAAGCCATTTAAACAGATAGAAGACTAGACTAAAACACTATCAGTGAAGCATGTGCAACACCAAACATGCAAAATAGTGGGATTTTTCACAGTGTGTCTATTTATTTTAGTTGTGTTTAAAAAAAATAACCTGGTCAAAAGATTTTAGTGTGTGTATAAGTACTTTTTAAGCACGTTCAACAATACTGTGCGATAATAAAGATAACCGTGTTAATTTTGGTTACAATAACCATGATATAAAATTTTCATATGGTTACATCCCCCACTCAACCATTAACATTTTTATTTTAAAAAATTGTGTGTGCTCTGGGTTATTTGACATTAATCATTTTACATAAAAGATGATCACACACGCTGATCCGTTTTCTTCTTCTTGTTTTTTGTTGTTTGTTAAGAAGGCGTAACTGCTTTTTTTTGTTAGTAAAACAAACAGTCCTAGTCAGGAAGAGGAGCTTGTGTCTATTGCAAAAACACTTTGTTCAAACCTAATACTTAGACTTAAAGTGGAACTGCACTTTTTGGGGGGAATTTTGCAGAACATTCACAATTGTTATGTAAGTTAAAGGCACATGTTTTTCTTTTTGTATGCATTTTAACTTGTAAATAAATCTAAATAAATCCAGCTAACAATAGAGCTTACAGGCTTTGCTCTTTTCCGCCTATAAAGCGCTCTAAAAAACATTCAAACACCTCCATCCAAGTTTTATTTACATGCTGTAAGTACGAAACCCAAAACCAGTGAAGTTGGCACGTTGTGTAAATCGTAAATAAAAACAGAATACAATGATTTGAAAACCCTTTTCAACTTATATTCAATTGAATAGACTGCAAAGACAAGATATTTAATGTTCGAACTGGAAAACGTTGTTATTTTTTGCGAATATTAGCTCATTTGGAATTTGATGCCTGCAACATGTTTCATAAAAGCTGGCACAAGTGGCAAAAAAGACTGAGAAAGTTAAGGAATGCTCATCAAACACTTATTTGGAACTTCCCACAGGTGAACAGGCTAATTGGGAACAGGTGGGTGCCATGATTGGGTATAAAAGCAGCTTCCATGAAATGCTCAGCCATTCACAAACAAGGATGGGGCGAGGGTCACCACTTTGTGAACAAATGCGTGAGCAAATTGTCCAACAGTTTAAGAACAACATTTCTCAACGAGCTATTGCAAGACATTTAGGGATTTCACCATCTACGGTCCGTAATATTATGCAAAACCAACTTTTCTTACCATCTAAGCCCTTCCTAAGTCCTTAAAATGTGGGCGCGTCCGCCATTGTAGTCCGTGCCGATACTGTAGTCATAAGCTTCTTCTTTTTCTCTACCTTCTTATGGGACAGTCATCTTCCGCTGTTGCCATTTCTAATAAAAAGTAGTGTAAAGTTCTTACTTATATTTGTCAGTAGACTAGTTATCAAAGCGCTAAAAACTGTTGTGGGTTTACATAATTCACCCACGGAACTTTAGTTATTAGAGGGTTCCGGTCGGACGGTTTTTCACGGGACACATTTCCGGCATTGATGTTGATTGAGCCACGGATGAGGAGATTCTGCTCCGTTGTTGATTTAAGTAAAGTCTGAATGTCATTAAAACAGTTAGCTCCATCTTTTGACACTTCTTCCTACACCCGTCCTTGCACGCTACACCGCTACAACAAAGATGACGGGGAGAAGACGCTGTCGAAGGTGAGCCACGTAAATAAGACCGCCCACAAAACGGCGCATCCTGAAGCGACTGTCAGAAAGCGGCTTGAAGATGATCTGTAAAACATAATCTATGCAACATTTTGACCAAAGAACCACCATTACATGTTATGTAGACCACAAGGAAGTGTTTTACATTTAGAAAAAAAATTAAAATAATATGACTTCTTTAATACGCCCTATAATCCGGTGCGCCTTATACATGAAACACGATTGAAAATTGGGTGTGGGGGGGGGGGGTGTTGGGGTGGGCAGGGCCGGGGGGCGGGGTTAAGGAGTATATTTATAGCTAGAATTCACTGACATTCAAGTATTTATTCTATATATATATATATATATATATATATATATATATATATATATATATATATATATATATATATATATAAATAAAATAAATACATGACTTTCAGTGAATTCTAGCTATATACAGTATATATTTACTTTATTATATACCGGTGTGTGTGTGTGTGTGTATATATATATATATATATATATATGTATATATATATATATATATATATATATATATATATATATATATATATATATATATATATATATATATATATATATATATATATACATATATATATATAAATTCTAGCTATATAAATTCTAGCTATATACAGTATATATTTACTTTATTATATACCGGTGTGTGTGTATATATATATATGTGTGTATATATATATATAAATGATAAATGGGTTATACTTGTATAGCGCTTTTCTACCTTCAAGGTACTCAAAGCGCTTTGACAGTATTTCCACATTCACCCATTCACACACACATTCACACACTGATGGAGGGAGCTGCCATGCAAGGCGCTACCAGCACCCATCAGGAGCAAGGATGAAGTGTCTTGCCCAAGGACACAACGGACGTGACTAGGATGGTAGAAGGTGGGGATATATGTGTATATACATATATATATATATATATATACATATAAATAAAAGAAATACTTGAATTTCAGTGTTCATTTATTTACACATATACACACACATAACACTCCTCTACTCATTGTTGTATTTGAAAGTGCAATGCTTTGCAGCCAGTAGCACAGCCTTTGAAGGAGCATAGGTATGGGCAGCATCTGTGACATTTAATTTGCAGGAAAGGAGTGAGTTTAGGGTTGAATTGTCCATCCTCGTTCTATTCTCTGTCACTATCTTTCTAACCATGCTGAGCACCCTCTCTGATGATGCATTGCTGGTTGAGGTGGGGGGGTGTATATTGTAGTGTACCGGAAGAGTTAGTGCTGCAAGGGATTCTGGGTATTTGTTCTGTTGTGTTTATATTGTGTTACGGTGCGGATGTTCTCCTGAAATGTGTTTGTCATTCTTGTTTGGTGTGGTTTCACAGTGTGGCGCATATTTGTAACAGTGTTAAAGTTGTTTATACGGACACCCTCAGTGTGACCTGTATGGCTGTTGACCAAGTATGCCTTGCATCCACTTGTGTGTGTGTAAAAGCCGCATATATTATGTGATTAGGTCGGCACGCTGTTTGTATGGAGGACAAGTGGACGTGACGGCAGGTTGTAGAGGAAGCTAAAGGCGGTGTCTTAAAGGCACGCCCCCGATTTTGTTGTCTGGGTGGAAATCGGGAGACATTCGGGAGAATGGTTGCCCCGGGAGATTTTCGGGAGGGGCACTGAAAGTCAGGCGTCTCCCGGGAAAATCGGTAGGGTTGGCAAGTATGCCTTATAATCCGGTGCGCCTTTTGTATGAAAATAGACCTGAATAGACCCGCTCATCGGCAGTGCGCCTTATAATCCGGTGCGCCCTATGGTCCAAAAAATATGGTATTAAATGTAAAAAACAAATTGACATTCAATGAAGTCATAACCTCTCTCACAGAGGATATGAAAGGATCAATTGGATAGTTGGTAGACAGTCACGACCCTACAATTAAAGATTTTGACTCACTCGCTTCAGAAAGCACGCGCACGTAAAAAGCTTTTCGCTGAATTCTTGGTGTGCTGGAGGAATGACACAATGTGTCTAAAAACACTTGCTGGAGTAACACAAAAGAAAGTGACTGGGATTAGAGAGAACGCGATTAAAGCACAAGGCAGAAAAGGCTAGTTGCCTGGTGACGACTGAAAGCAGAGAGAAGGTGAAGAAGGGAAAGAAAATGAGGAGGTGTAAGTTGTTATCCAAGTGCAGAGAGATATAGCGGTCACGACGCTGCCGCCTTCGCGACTGCACTCACTTAGGAACTCTTTGAGGAAGTAAAGGACGAATAAGTTGTTTGTGCCAAATGACTGCCATTTGCCAATCGTAGCCACTTTCTCTGAGTTACACAAAATGCTGCTAGAAAAAAACGTGTCTTTTTGGAATCCTGTTTGGATGGTGATACTTCATGTTCTATTTATCGCAGGATAAACAGGCCAGCGGGAGAGTACTAAAATTCAAGAGCACATTCAATAAAAAGCACAGCTTTGAGCTTTTCAAGTGGAAAATGTCTTGACACTCATAGCTTTTCTTGTTGTGGAAGTGTTATGATTTGTTACATCATATTCTCCTTAGTTTAGTGGCCTGTTATTTGCTTTTAAAGCTTTACATGGACTGGCACTTCATTATATATCGGACCTCATCCAAATCCTCTGAGGTCCGAGAGCCAGCTCCAGGTCGTGGTGCCCAAGACGAGACTTAAAGCCAGGGGAGACGGGCACCTTCTCTGTGGTCGGCCCTAAGCTCTGGAACACTCTGCCCCTCCATGTTCGAACTGCTCCCACAGTGGAGTGTTTTAAGTCTCGTCTTAAGACCCACTTTTATTCTTTGGCTTTTAACACTACGTGAGTTGTGTGGTCCTCTGTGTTTTTAAAATTTTGATTTCTATTCATTGTTTAATTGGTTTTACCTAGAGATGTCCGATATTATCGGCCGATAAATGCTTTAAAATGTAATATCGGAAATTATCGGTATTGGTTTCAAAATTATCGGTATTGGTTTCAAAAAGTACAATTTATGACTTTTTTTAAACGCCGCTGTGTACACGGACGTAGGGAGAAGTACAGAGCGCCAAAAAACCTTAAAGGCACTGCCTTTGCGTGCCGGCCCAATCACATAATATCTACGGCTTTTACACACACACAAGTGTATGCAAGGCATACTTGATCAACAGCCATACAGGTCACACTGCGGGTGGCCGTATAAACAACTTTAATACTGTTACAAATATGCGCCACACTGTGAACCCACACCAAACAAGAATGACAAACACATTTCGGGAGAACATCCGCACCGTAACACAACATAAACACAACAGAACAAATACCCAGAACCCCTTGCAGCACTAACTCTTCTGGGACGCTACAATATACACCCCCCCCCCCCCCCCCATCTCCCGAATTCGGAGGTCTCAAGGTTGGCAAGTATGCTCTAGTATACTCTGGACTGAAGCTGTGTGCCTTCATTGTTTTTGTAGCTGTTGTTTTGAGGCATGTTTAAAAAAAAAAAAAGCACTTTGTGAAAGTCAAAGTGTAGTATTTCCCATAGTTGTAGTGGGTATCAGGATTATCTCAGGGAGAGCATGTCCCAAAGTCCAAGCCGTTGTTTTGAGGCATGTTTAAAAAAAGAATGCACTTTGTGACTTCAATAATAAATACGGCAGTGCCATGTTGGCACTTTTTTCCATAACTGGAGTTGAAGTTGTTGTCTTATTTTGGAAAACCTTGTTTTTGATTGATTGATTGAAACTTGTATTAGTAGATTGCACAGTACAGTACATATTCCGTACAATTGACCACTATGGTAACAGTCGAATAAGTTTTTCAACTTGTTTAAGTCGGGGTCCATCCAGCGGGGCATCACAACAAAATTAGGCATAATAATGTGTTAATTCCACGACTGTATGTATCGGTATCGGTTGATATCAGAATCGGTAATTAAGAGTTGGACAATATCGCGATATCGGCAAAAAAGCCATTATCGGACATTTCTAGTTTTACCCTTTAAAATAGTTTTTAATCATATTTATTTTTATATTGGTTTTATATTTATTTATTTTTTGTTTTTATTCAGTCATTGGTGGAGCTAAGGATAATATTTGAATAGTGTTTTTAATATTGTTGTGCAGCACTTTGGAAACACTTCTGTTGTTTAAATGTGCTATACAAATAAAGTAGATTGGATTGGATTGTTATGATTTTCAATGTTCCTTCGCTCCCTTGGTTTCATTTCCTTGTTGCTAGAAGGCTGATTAGGCTAACCTGCTTTATGTTTATTGCTTAGCGTCCTCACCCGGTTCTGTCCCTAATCACTCCCCTTTATATTCTGGTGTTTTCCCTGTCTTAGTTGCTGGTCCCTTGTTCGCTGTTCACAACAGACTAGGGTTTGTTTGTTGGTTTTACGCTACTAAAGAATCATCTTACCTGTACCCTGCCTGAGGTCCTCCGCATCTTTGGAATCGCAAACACTTCACAACAAGCATGCATACGACAGAATGAACCAGCTAATCTAGACCTAGATTAGTTAGGACAGGGGTCGGCAACCCAAAACTGTTAAAAGAGCCATATTGGACCAAAAATACAAACAAGTAATCCCTCAGGATTTTTATTAAAAGACTTATATAAGTGTTATAATGATGGCAACACATGTGGCTAATTAGCTATATTAGCCTACTATCAAAATGACTGTGTCGCAGGCTGACGCAAATCTTCGTTGACAGAAATGTTGAAATGTAATATTTATTCTACACATTTTTACAACATTGGAAAACATTAGTAAAACGTCTCAGAGGGTGTGATAACTCCTGGAAATGACTGTCTTATTGTTGTGTGTGTCCAAGTTAAAGGAAAAGGCTGTCTTCTTCTAATGGATTCATTACAATCTTTGTAAGCTGGCTAATGTTTGCTGTGGTCTGGAACAACATGAAACACAAACAACTATCAGAAATGCAACTAATATCACATACAGATAATATATCACGAAACATGGAAAAATAAACTAAATACACAGAGGACATAAGCAAAGGAAATTAAATGAGCTCAAATATACCTACAAACGAGGCATATGATTGGCACTCCGTAACACGTCAATAATATCAACAAAGCTCACCTTGGTGCATTCACGCACAGTATAAAACGTTTGGTGGACAAAATGAGACAAATAAGGGGCATAAAACGTCTTTCTGTGGCAGCTTCGGAGTAAGTTATACATGTAAACAGACTGTTAGTCACAGTCCACACAACGGTGAGTTCAAGGGCCGCTGAAATTAGTAGGACAAAACGGCGCTCGCCAAATACGCTCATCAGTGAAGCATAAACACAAACATTTAAACAGTGGGCTTTCTAACAATTAGGAAGGTTTGTGTCATGTTTGTCCTACAGAAACCATATTACAACAAAAAAAGATATTTGTCACCCCATTTTTTTCCCAATTTCCATACATTTTTGAAAAAGCTCCATGGACCCACCCGGGCGCCGCTCAAGAGCCGCATGTGGGTCTAGAGCCGCGAGTTGTTGACCCCCGAGTTAGGCTAATCTAGGCCACCGAGCAACAAGAAAACAAAACCAAGGGAGCAAAGGAGCATTGAAAAACATAACAGGCCACTAAACTGAGGAGAACAGTAGACAGACTCTAACACGGTGTGACAAATCATAACAGGAAGTTTACATATAAGGTTTGGAAGGGTGCATTATGGGTTTTATGGGCTTCTGAATATCGTATTTACACGGCTGAATGCAAGACAATGTCCTAAAGTTTACGTTTTTAGTGGTAGGGATGTATTGGTATGAAAATCTCAAGGTACGATTATATCACGGTATAAAGACCACGGTACAATATTATTGCGGTATGTGTCCAAAAAAAAGGGTTAAAATGTTATAGTCTGTAAAATGAAGTGCCAGGAATGTTTAGGATAAACCCACTGCTCAAAGGATTCGGGAAGATGCAGTTTATTTTCAGACCCGGCCAACACAAAAGCCCTAGAAAAAATAACACACCAAGTTTTTGTTTTGATACCGGTTGCGTTGCGGCATTATTGGGAAGACTTCGAACCCAAAATACAGTGGTATCTACAATACCGTTAAATTCCTATTAACAAATTTAAAACATACGGCACAGATGTGCTGCATCCTTAATTGCCAGGGAGAAAAAATCTATTTGGTGAGATTTTTCTCATTTCCAGCGTAAAAGCAAAGCTAAGAAACTGACAAAGAGACGACCAAACATCACTTTTAACGCCATCACCTGGCACACGTTGGTGTGTTTAAGGTATTTTTTTCCGACTGGCAAGTTTGAATCAAAGCCTGTTATTTTGGTCCATTTAGCTAGCTGTGGACAATAAACAATTTGTTTGTAATGCACAACACAATGTGATAAGACACCAATCTGTACTGACTGAAAAAGATGAATCTGTAAAGTATTGAATGGGTTATACTTGTATAGTGCTTTAATACCTTCAAGGTACTCAAAACACTTTGACATTATTTCCACATTCACACACACATTCACACACTGATGGTGGGAGCTGCCATGCAAGGCCCTAACCACGACCCATCAGGAGCAAGGGTGAAGTGTCTTGCTTAAGGACACTACGGACGTGAGTAGGATGGCGGAAGCCGGGGATCTACCAATTAAGCCATACCGTCCCGTATTAGCCAGACAACATATTTGTCTCCTCCAGGCTAGACTACTGCAACGCACTTCTTGTGGGGATCCCCAGCAAGAACATCCAGAAGCTGCAATACTTACAGAATAGTGCTGCTAGGATCCTGATGAGAGTGCGGAAATATGACCATATCACACCAATTCTCAAATCCCTTCACTGGCTTCCTGTTCCACTCAGGATTGAATACAAAGTCTCCCTACTAACTCACCCGTGCCTCCATGGGAATGCCCCCCTCTACCTCAAAGAACTACTCACCCCCAAATCCTCCACTCAACACCTCCGCTCCGGACAGGCTAACCTCCTCCAACCTCCGAGGACAAAGCTACGAACAATGAGAGACCGGGCTTTCTGCCCCGCCGCTCCGAGTCTGTGGAACGCTCTCCCTGACCACCTGAGGGCACTACAGACTGTGGATGCTTTTAAAAACCCTTTTTAAAAAAGCCTTTTTTTAGATGTACACTACCGTTCAAAAGTTTGGGGTCACATTGAAATGTCCTTATTTTTTAAGGAAAGGCTCTGTACTTTTCAATGAAGATAACTTTAAACTAGTCTTAACTTTAAAGAAATACACTCTATACATTGCTAATGTGGTAAATGACTATTCTAGCTGCAAATGTCTGGTTTTTGGTGCAATATCTACATAGGTGTATAGAGGCCATTTTCAGCAACTATCACTCCAGTGTTCTAATGGTACAATGTGTTTGCTCATTGGCTCAGAAGGCTAATTGATGATTAGAAAACCCTTGTGCAATCATGTTCACACATCTGAAAACAGTTTAGCT
>NC_084751.1:37713299-37740799 GCF_033978785.1 Entelurus aequoreus
CTAAAAATGCATTTTTCCATCGATAACATGACATCATCGCGCCAAGTGCGTGCTCTTTCAGTCAATTAGTGCGCATATATACAGCCCGGCCCCCGGCCAAAATGTTTTTAATTGTAATTTTGAAGAATTTATCTGAATGTGCATGAACTATTTCTGTTCAAAATTGTTTGAAATGTCAAATGTTAAATGTTTAAATATAAACTGTCAGTTTACTGTACTGTGCCAACTGTACTACTATAAGAGTACGTATTTTCTATTGTTTCATTGAAAATAAAACAGCAAAGTCCATTTGGCTGTCATCTGTTTTAATTATGAGACACAATTGTGTCAAAATCATGATTTTTTTTTTTCATGCTTGAAATAAGAAATTATTACTTTAAAAAAGTAGTTTTATACTCGTGAGTGTTGATGACACAGCTTTGCAACAGCTGATATTCTAGTTTCAAGCATGTTTTACTCAATATAGGTCATAAAATCTCAGCAACAAGCTGTAATATCTTACTGAGATCATTTAGGACCAAAACCCTTAAAACAAGTAAAACACTCTAACATAAAATCTGCTTAGTGAGAAGAATTATCTTATCAGACAGAAAATAAGCAAATATCACCCTTATTTGAGATATTCAATCTTACTTAGATTTCAGTTTTTGCAGCGTAAGTACTCCGTGATTGTGCGTTGCCAAACATGCCCCTCTGCTCGTAAAACCAGCAATGTCACGACGACTCGCCGTCATGCTTGTTAAAAAAATTGGACCGGTACTTTTTAGAGGCGGTATAGTACCGAATATGGTTCATTAGTATCGCGGTACTATGTGATTTGGTGTTCAGTCTAAACGTAGACTATATAAATACAAAAGAAAACATTTTTAATTTAATTAATCATGAAAGACCTAGTAGTTAAGCCAAGATATTTTGCAGGCACACAAATGTGCCAGAACTCATGCAAGTGCAACGCATTTATTTTGTTTTGTGCATTTTAACACAAAAAGTCGGAAAGAGGTCAGGACGACTGTTGTCTCATGTCTTTGCTGACCACTTCTTCTTTTATTTGTGGTTTTTGACCGCTCCTCCATGTCTAATACAAGTAAAGTACACTCATTTTATTGTGTGTTACTTTACTTGAGAAACTGCATTACTTGTAATGCACATACTCTTGAATTTTCATAGACACTTACCTTGTTATCATCATGACACTAGAGTCTAGTGCAGGGGTCGGCAACCCGCGGCTCCGGACCCGCATGCGGCTTTTTGGCCACTCTGATGCGGCTCAGCTGCATACTTGCCGACCCTCCCGAGTTTTCCGGGAGACTTCCGGATTTCAGTGCCTCTCCCGGAAATCTCCCGGGGCAAATATTCTCAGATTTTCACCGAGACAACAATATTGAGGGCGTGCCGTGATGGCACTGCCTTTATTGGCGTCCTCTACAACCTGTCGTCGCGTCCGCTTTTTCGCCATACTATCTGCGTGCCGGCCCAGTCACATGTTGAATGCGGCTTCTGCTTACACACGTTAGTGACTGCAAGGCATACTTGGTCAACAGCCATACAGGTTACACTGAGGGTGGCCGTATAAACAAGTTTAACGCTCTTACTAATATGCGCCACACTGTGAACCCACACCAAACAAGAATGACAAACACATTTCGGGAGAACATCCGCACCGTAACACAACATAAACACAACCGAACAAATACCCAGAATCCCATGCATCCCTAACTCTTCCGGGCTACATTATACACCCCCGCTACCACCAAACCCCGCCCACCTCAACCGACGCACGGAGGGGCGGGGGGGGGGGGGGGGGGGTTGATGTGTGGGGGGGCGGGGTTTGGTCGTAGCGGGGGTGTATAATGTAGCCCGGAAGAGTTAGGGATGCATGGGATTCTGGGTATTTGTTCTGTTGTTTATGTTGTTACGGTGCGGATGTTCTCCCAAAATGTGTTTGTCATTCTTGTTTGGTGTGGGTTCACAGTGTGGCACATATTTGTAACAGCATTAAAGTTGTTTATACGGTCACCCTCAGTGTGACCTGTATGGCTGTTGACCAAGTATGATTTGCATTCACTTGTGTGTGTGAAAAGCCGTAGATATCATGTGACTGGGCCGGCACGCAAAGGCAATGCCTTTAAGGTTTATTGGCGCTCTGTACTTCTCCCTACACAGCGGCGTTTTAAAAAGTCATCAACTTTAGTTTTTGAATCCGATACCGATAATTTTGAAACCGATAATTTCCGATATTATATTTTAAAGCATTTATCGGCCGATAATATCGGCAGTCCCATATTATCGGACATCTCTACTCTTGACTGAAATTAATTTGCAGTAAGAATGTAAAACATGTTTACTTTATATTGTTTAATATTAGATGAGGTCTCAGGCCTAACTATTCATTTAGTAAATTATGCATGTGAAATTATATTGTGCTTCCCAACACATTTCTCTTACTGTGTTTTGAATAATGCATGTAGCCATTCTAACAATAATTGAAAAGTATGAACGCTGGGATTTATTCAGGTGGAGGAGTTCAAGTATCTCGGGGATTTTTGTTCAGGAGTGAAAGAAGGCTGGAGCGTGAGCTCGGTAGGTGAATGAATCGATGCAGCATTTGCAGTAGTGCGGTTCCTGGACTGGATCATTGTGGTGAAGAGAGAGCTGAGACAGAATGAAAAGCTCTCGGCTTACAGATCGATCCATGTATGCTCTTGCGGACATTTATGGTCTCGAGATTTAGGTGGAGAGCTCTCGGGCACGAGGAGCTGATATGACTGCACTGACGTTAAGAGTACAGCCGCTGCTCTTTAACATTGAGAAAAGCCAGTTGAGGTGGCCCTGGCATCTACTCTGGATGCTTAATGGAGGCCTGGTTAGGTGTTCCGGTCTGGGAACGTCTCATGTCCCTACGGTGGAACTGGAAGAGATGGCAGGAGATCGGGAAGTCTAAGCTTCCCGACGACCACCACAATCGAGACTCGGATAAACGGGGGAAAATGGCTGGAGAAATAATTTATACATTTTTATAACACTTGTCCTGTTCAATAGCACAGATGAGCCGAAGCTTTTTCACAGGTGGGGGATAGGTGAGACTAGGGTTGTACGGTATACATGTATTAGTATAGTACCGTGATACTAATGAAGCATATTTGGTACTATACCGCCTCTAAAGAGTACCGGTCCTGACCACCCCCCGACATCGTCACGTCGTGTCATTGCTGGTTTACGAGCAGACGAGCATGTTCGGCAGCGCACAATCACAGAGTACTTACAAGCAGACACAGTGTGTAGACATAAAAGGGAGAATGGACGCATTTTGGCTTAAAAACTAACGATAAAGGGTAACACTGAAACGCCCTCAGGAAGAGGTGCTTTAAGACATGGCTAGGTAGCTAGTGGCTAAAGTCCATCCGCAGTCAGCAGTGTTTTAGCTACTCCTAAATCACTAATCCTCGCCTCCATGGCGACAAATAAAGTACGTTTCTTACAAGTATCATCCCTGCAGGACGAGGAATAGCTAAACATGCTTCACTACACACTAACACCTAACATCCACTGTAATGATACCAAGTACAAACGCGTATCTAGTTGATACTACTATGATTACATCAATATTTTTTAGCATCACAAAATATTATTTCCTTTAAAAAAAAAAAAGTATATTATGTTTATAAACTCAGGAAATATGTCCCTGGACACATGAGTACTTTGAATATGACCAATGTACGGTCCTGTAACTACTTGGTATCGGATTGATACCCAAATTTGTGGTATCATCAAAAACTAATAAATAAATAAATGATAAATGGGTTGTACTTGTATAGCGCTTTTCTACCTTCAAGGTACTCAAAGCGCTTTGACAGTATTTCCACATTTACCCATTCACACACACATTCACACACTGATGGCGGGAGCTGCCATGCAAGGCGCTACCAGCAGCCATCAGAGGCAAAGGGTGAAGTGTCTTGCCCAAGGACACAACGGATGTGACTAGGAAGGTAGAAGGTGGGAATTGAACCCCAGTAACCAGCAACACTCCGATTGCTGGCACAGCCACTCTACCAACTTCGCCACGCCGTCCCTAATGTAAAGTATCCAAACAACAGTAGAATAAGTGATTATTACATTTTAACAGAAGTGTAGATAGAACATGTTAAAAGAGAAAGTAAGCAGATATTAACAGTAAATGAACAAGTAGATTAATAATTCATTTTCTATATTCTCTTGTAAGGAGAAGTGGTAGAAAATGACAAAATAATAGAATGGAAAATGACAATATGTTACTGCATACGTCAGCAGCTAAATTAAGAGCTTTTGTTTGTTTACTTACTACTAAAAGAAAAGTTGTCTTGTATGTTCACTATTTTATTTAAGGACAAACTTGCAATAAGAAACATATGTTTAATATACCGTAAGATTTTTTGTTAAAATAAAACCAATAATGCAATTTTTTGTGGTGCCCTTTATTTAGAAACGTATTGAAAAGTATCGAAACATATTAAAGTACCCATACCGGTACCAAAATATTGGTATCGGGACAACACTCGGTGAGACACACTCTAGACTGGTCATCAGTAAACCACAGGGTACAATTCGACTAACAGCCATTCACACTCACACCGAAGGACAATTTATAGTCTCCAGTTACCTAACATGCATGTTTTAGTAAACAAGACTACCCCGGGGAATAAAATCAATGCTTTAAAACCTTCTAACGTCCGTGTTGCTGAATTCTGTGCGCTAGATGACGTCATCTTCAAATTAGCATCAATGACATTTACACAAAATGCATTTAAATTGTGACTTTATCTCATGTTTGTATAGCTTATTTATCAATAAAACATTATTACGAGTTTACGATAAAAAAAAAAAAAAAAAAAAAAAATCCCCAATGTGTGTTGGTGGTGTGCGCTAATTTTAAAGATAATGTTGTTGTTGTATCTCTAATATCTCACTATATGTAGCTCTGAGGGGAATGGTCATTGTAAATAACAGTTAAAGTTACATGTTTGTTGTTATTGCTTAATTCTTGTTACTCACATGGAATGGTAGTTCATTGTTGTTGTGTGTTGCACTTTATTTTTAGTTGATATGTTAGACTGTTGTTCTGCTTGACCATCTGTCCGCTGGTCAAACTAGATACTGGCTTTTGCTTGCAAATTGAACAATTTCATCTATTACTTGACTGCGTGGCGCGGTTGGGAGAGTGGTCGTGCCAGCAATCTGAGGGTTCCTGGTTCGATCCCCAGCTTCTACCAACCTAGTCACGTCCGTTGTGTCCTTGAGCTAGACACTTCACCCTTGCTCCTGATGGGTCGTGGTTAGCGCCTTGCATGGCAACTCCCGCCATCAGTGTGTGAATGTGTGTGTGAATGGGTGAATGCGGAAATAGTGTCAAAGTGCTTTGAGTACCTTGAAGGTAGAAAAGCGCTATACAAGTATAACCCATTTACTTGGAGTTGTAACTGAAAGCTACTTGGACAGACCTATGAATTATATTTTTGTGAATTAGGGCAAGTAAATGGTGCCAAATCCTCCTGTGGTGGTCCAAATGTATTAGTGGCAGGCCGCCACAGGCAGTGTTAATTTTGACAGCAGTTTTTGATTTAGTTTAAGACAGTCTTGTGACAAAAATATATTTTATTTCCAGTCAAATTTTAGTCATCTAAATTAATTGAGTTTTAGTCTAGTTTTAATCAACAAAATTAAACAACATTTCAGTTAGCTAAAACTAAAACTAATAAATAAAACATAAATTATAATAGATAAACCGTCTTTTATTTGTATTTTTTTAATGTATTTTTTAAAATACAATTTGTAATTAATCAGTCCAACAAAATAATACACAATATTACCATAATAATTAGGGATGATACTCGAAACCGGTTTTCCCGGTTGTTCGATAAGAAAAGAACCGAGTCCTCGGACTCGAATCCCTTTTTGAGAACCGGTACCCGTTATCGAGACCACTATAGTAAAGAAAAACAGTTGGTTCTTTATTCGAATCTCGTCCCGACCAGAAATGCTCCGTGGGACATCACAAGAAATGACGTCACGTAGCTCAGTCATTAGGCGCAGATAGCGAAAGCAGGAAAAACAATGGACTGGAAAAAGCGCTCCAAGGTGTAATAAAGTTCAAAACAAAAGGTATAATCCAATGAATAACTTTACTGAGAGATTTGAGCAGGGTACAAACACATGAAGAACACTTTTACGACCAACCGGAAACATAGCAACCAGGCTAGCAACGCACCTCCTTTACAGCAGCTGTCGCAACGTTCTTAAAGCAACCGCAGCACATACATATATATACATATATATATACAACACATCTCCCTTTTTTAACTTTTGTTTTTCTTTCCTTGTAAACAAAACAAAATCACACTGTATATGTGTTGTCTGTCTAATTATAAATAATGCAGACGAGGCGTGTTGGCTGAGTTCTTGACGTTTACTTTCACAGCGTGCTCATAACCTCATTCTTAGCTGCCGGGTGGCAACATGCAACAACACTTTTCGGGGCTACCGCGCATGCTCGTCACTCCCGTTGCATGCTGGGTAGAGTAGTTGTTATATTCCCTGGCTCATAACATATTTCCCCCTATAAAGAAATAATGTTAACTCAATAAAGTGTATTTCTTTTTTTTAGCTTTAACCTTTCATTTTTTAGCACTGTAACCACATTTGCAAACAACTTTTCTCTTCATAGAATTTTCTTTCAATAAAGAAATAAAGTGCAAAAATGTCAAAGCATCATAACAAACAGTTATGTCAAATAGCAGCAGAAGTGCACTTTTTGGAGAGCTGTATTATTTTCAGTTTTGTGCCCAAGGGACTGATTTTATTTAACACTATATTATTATTTATACACCTATAGTGATCACAAAGACAGGTGGTTTTTGTGTTACTGTATATATTAGTTTTTCTGAAAAATCCCACATAATATACTTTGGGTAACAACAGTCAATATTTATTTTTTTTATTTTATTTTTTTAGGGGGGTAACAGTTAATATATATATTTTTTTCTTGTATAGTAAAAGTGAGCTTTTGTTAAACCAAATATTGTGTTTTTTTTTCCATATACACCAACCTATCTGGACTCGATAAGAGAATCGATAAGGAATCGGTTCGATAAGAGGATTCGATAATAGGCTCGAACTCGATAATTTCTTATCAAACATCATCCCTAATAATAATACAATTCCAATTCCAAAACCAAACCCGGCCCAGCAACATTCAGAATAGCAATCAACAGAGCAATTGAGAGGACACACAAACATGACACAATACAATCCAAAAGTAGTCAAACAAAAATTAATAATATCAACAACGGTATACATATTAATACGAATTCCAACATAACAGTGATTATAAATCCCTCATTTACATTATCATCACAGCCAATTATAAAAGATACAATTTAAACATTTTAAAAATTAACAATAGTGTCACAATGACTTACACTTGGATTGCATTTCATAAGCTTGACAACACATTGTGTCCAATATTTTCCACAAAGATAAAATAAGTCATATTTTAGGTTCATTTAATAGTTAAAACAAGCCTCTTTAAAGTTTACTTGAAATCACCTATATTTAGGTTAACCTGGTCTGGAAGGATGTGGTTAGTCATTTTTTTGCTTCACAGGTCAATGTCGTACAGGCAATTTTTTTCTATTTTTTTTCTGCTACATCTCCGGCAAGTGTGTGTGTTGTGAAGCATGGTTACGACGCATGCTGCCAGACTAGGGAGGCACGATTTTAAGAAAAAAAACTAATTTTTTTGTCCAAAATTGCAATTGCGATTTGATTTGTGATTTTTGTATTTTATACATAAAAATGCATGACACTGAGACAATAACAAGTGAAGGAAAACATTTTACTTTTAGACTGTCAATCCACATAGGCTTGTCTTAAAGTGCAACATATTAGAACAATATGCAATAATTTACTTTTAAAAAAAATTAAAAAAAAGGCTTTATGCAGACAGACTGAGGACTTGTGTCTACAGTACAGGCCAAAAGTTTGGACACATCTTCTCCTCATTCATTGCGTTTTATTTATTTTCATGACTATTTACATTGTAGAATGTCACTGAAGGCATCAAAACTATGAATGAACACATGTGGAGTTATGTACTTACCAAAAAAAAGGTGAACTAACTGAAAACATGTTTTATATTCTAGTTTCTTCAAAATAGCCACCCTTTGCTCTGATTACTGCTTTGCATACTCTTGGCATTCTCTCACTGAGCTTCAAGCACACCTGTGAAGTGAAAACAAAAAAGTAAATGTCAGTTAATTTTGTTATGCTCTTAGTCATCGTTATGGCCCAAAAATAAAGTATTCGATTTTTTTCACAAAAAATTTGATAATATTTTCCTTTTTTCCCCCTACTTTTTAAAGAACCCAATGAATACAAATGCCGGAGATAATTAGAAAACACGTTTTGCTTTTATATAAACATATACCAGTAAGGCTGCAGCTAACGATTATTTTTCTATCGATTAATCTATAGATTATTTTTTTCGATTAATCTATAGATTTTTTTTCCGATTAATCTATAGATTATTTTTCCTTTTACCGATTATTTTTTATTTTATTTTATTTAAAATGAAGATGAAAAAATAAATGTAGGCCAGTTTTTTCAAAAGGCATGGCTTTTATTTACAAAAAAAAAAGGTATGGCCACTCAGTCAACATTGACAACAACATGTCAAAATATTCTGTAACAATGTAAACATTTAAAACTTTTAACATTTAACAAAATTAAAAGTAGCTTATTTGCTTTTTAATGTGCAAATATAAAAGTAAACATCCAGTGCAAATGTTAATATTCTGCAATAGTATAAGCATTTCAAAAGTAAAAGTATTGCTTATTTTGCTTTAAAATGTGCAAAAATAAAGATAAACATCCAATACGGATTAACGACATGAATCACTCAGTGAACGACAACGCTCTCGCTCTCTGCTCTGCGGGGGGTAAAGTGTAGGGCAGGCTGTTTTGAGAAGATTTAAAATAAAAATAATAACTAATGTATGTACACATACATAGGCTATTATTTACACAGTTATTGTAACAAAAATAAATTTCTCCTTGGGGATCAATTCTGATTCATATTATTATTATTATTATTATTATTATCCATTCTACTGCAACTGTTGTTGTTGATGTTGTTTAGTAGCTATCATCATCATTATAATAATGCTGATTTGCAATTAAACTGTACTGCTGCTGCAGAAGTGATTCGGTTCACATACTGAACTGCGGCCACAGTGGGGTGCTGTGTCAGTCACTGATTCTAGTGATTCGTACAGTCAAAAGAACTGCAGAAGTGATTCGGTTCACGTACTGAACTGCGGCCACAGTGTGGTGCTGTGTCAGTCCATGATTCTAGTGATTCAGTACAGTCAAACGAACTGCCGATCCCATGAAAACAAGCCACATGAAAACAAACACACGTCCCCATTATCTCAACACATAAAGTTATGAGAGTAGACTACTAGTCTACTAGCAGTCTACTGGCGGGGGGTAAAGTGTAGGGCAGGCTGTTTTGAGAAGATTTAAAATAAAAATAATAACTAATGTATGTACACATACATAGGCTATTATTTACACAGTTATTGTAACAAAAATAAATTTCTCCTTGGGGATCAATTCTGATTCATATTATTATTATTATTATTATTATTATTATTATTATTATTATTATTATTATTATTATCCCTTCTACTGCAACTGTTGTTGTTGTTAGATTAACGCGAGTCCCTACGCAGTGCGTGGGGACTCGCGTTCACCCTATTTGCTGCTTCCCCCGCGAATGTCTGCACTGTACTGTACTACGTACTGTACTAAGGGGCGCCCCCTTAGTGTTGTGTCGATTCAGGGAGGGTGATTCAGTGTTGTGTGGGCGCCTATTTTCTGCTTCTCCCGCGAATGTCTGCACTGTACTGTACTACGCACCCCCCCCCCCCCCCTCCTATTTTTTTATTTTGGGGGGGGGATTCGGTGAACACATTTTTTGAACGAATCATTTTAAGGAACTGATTCTAGTGATTCAGTACAGTCAAAAGAACTGCCGATCCCATCACTAATGCTCACCTGCTAAACACCTATCTGCTAGACGCTGAAGCGCTGACTACGCACTGCTGATTGGCTGGTAACGTTTTGAATACGCACTGCTGATTGGCTGATAGTGCTTTGTGTGTACCAATCAGATGGTTGTGTGGGTGGGACAATGCTGCGTGCTGAGACAGAGGCAGGAGGAGCAAAGCAGCTTGTTAAGACTTTAGAAGCTAAAGTTAGCTTTAGCTTAGAAACTCGTTCGGTACACCCCCGTACCGAACCGAAAGCCCCGTACCGAAATGGTTCAATACAAAACAGACCGTTACACCCCTAGCAGATACAAATGACACATTCATGTTTTTGTGTAATGATGACAACGTATGCTAACGCGGACGATTGACTAGTTGATGGTTGATGGTTTTCTTTTCAAATGTTCGTTCATAGCCGTTGTGCTGCTATGATAGGCCATTTCCGCTCGACACAGTGTGCATACAACAACATTATTAGGCTGTGTATTGAAATACTCCCACACTTTTGACGACTTTTGGCGTGCTTTTTCCCCCTCGTTCGCACAGTCTGCTTTGCGCTCCGCCATGACGGTAGTGTGACGTAAATATGCGACGCGTCAACGCACAAAAATGGCGTCGACGTATTTACGTAACCGATGACGTAATGTCGACACGTCGTTTCAGCCTTATATACCAGTAGCTTGACATGACACGGCATACACTGCACACTATTTTTAGGATTCAAACTTTTTATGCAATCATTTTCAAAGAACTCAATGAAGTGCTTCCTCTGTGAGGCAATACTTCTGTCTTCAATTAAATTAAAGGCAGCATTGCACATTGCATGCAAATAATCATCTACAACGTTGAGATTGATAAAGTGCAAACTTAAGACATTTGTCTTGAACAAAATACTTCTGTTAACCAACATGTAGCATTTGCACATTCCTTGCAAATAAACTCCAATAAATCAATAAAGTAATAAAAATCAATCAGAATTAAAGCTGCAAGCAGCATTGGTCGGGTCCGCCTTTTGGCAGGTGCTAGTCCTAGGTGTCCCAATACTTTTGTCCAGTGGTAGTCCTGAGTGAGACCTACATAGAGGTTTTTGTTTCGTGTCTCTACGATATTCGTAGTGGGAGTTAGAGGAAGTTGTGTCTGAGTTCACATTGTCATTATAGGGTATTGTGTGTATTGAGGACAAAGAAGGAGTAATTGCATTTTCGTTGTCATTTTTGGCACCGGAGCAACTTTAGTGCTGCGGGTCTTTGAAGGCTCGTAAAATCAAAACGGTAGCACGTATCACAATTCTTTCGTCAGCTTTTAATCAGAAGGGTTCAATCTCTCTCCTGTAGCAGTTTGAAGCCGAAACGACAAACGCGCTCAGAGGAGATAACGTTTGATGTTTGGTGACCGGTTGTAACAAAAATTTTGTTTTGAAGGAGGAATAGCAAACTTCCTGTTGATTTTCGCTGAAGGATGTCAATCTATGAAATGTAGGTCTAGGCGAGACCTACATAGACGTATTTTCATGTCTATAAGATGTTCCTACCGGAAGTTATAAACAGTTTTGTCTGAGTTTTCCTCTAAAAAGCATTTTTTTCTCTGTTTTATTTAAAAATTGCACTAGAGCACAATTTTGAGTTTCGGGGTTCGGTTATTTTTTGAGATCGCAATTTCTACCAGTCCCGATGTGTGTGAGAAGTTTGGTGAGTTTTGAAGTATTTTAAGGGGGTGAAACTACAGCTCAAAGAGGCAAAAACGAGTTTTTTTAGTACAATTTTGTCTTGAAGGGGAAATTGCCAACTTCCTGTTGGTTTTTGCCCGAGGATGTAAAATTATGAAATGTAGGTCTAAGTCTGACCTACATAGAGGTTTTTGTTTCATGTCTCTACGACTTTCCTAGTGGGAGTTACAGGCAGTTTGTTTTTATTTTTTCCTAGGGGGCGCTAGAGCGCAATTTTTATTTTTGGGTTTGGTTTTGTTATTAACTTGCAATTTTCGCAGGTCCTGATTTGTGGGTCAAATTTGGTGAGTTTTGGAGCATGTTAAGTGGGTCAAATTGCTGCTCGAAGAGGCGGCCGGTATAATAAAAAAAAAAAGAATAATAATAATAATAAACATTACAAATTCAATAGGGTCCTTTCGTCCCATTGCAAAAGGACTCCCTTTGGGATTCCTTTTGAAATGGTCCTGTGCGGACCCTAATAATGAAGTGCTAACGTAAAAGTTTGGAATAAAATACTTCAGTAAATAAAATTGTAGTATTGTACATTGTATGCAAACAAACAAAAATAACATTAAGATGACTGTAGTTTTAGTAAGTGGATAAATGCAGGCTTTTTCGTTGAATCTGCACCGAATAATTGCTCTGTGCATTAGGCTCCTTTTTTATCATGCATGCTACCTTGTGTAAATGATTCTATCACATTAAGCTGCTTTTTAGCAGGATATGTTTTTGTTATTTTCTTGTTCGCCTCATAAAGACTTCCATTTCACCTAATGGCTCGATGCTGTTTCAGATGCAGTTTGTTTTGCTGCTGCCTTTTTTAAAGAAACTTTGCAGCGTGCCGCCATCTGTTCCACGCTTGTTGTCGTGAATCTAAAGCACTGACAACACCTTTCTTTTCTCTGGAACAAACATCTCGCTTGCGGGTTGCGGTAGCTTATTGGGGCAAGAGGAGAAACAAAACTTGGATTTTTTTAAATTTTTAAATTGCCTGCAAACAAAAAACAAAAAAACAAAAAAATTATATATATAGATATATATATATATATATATATATATATATATATATATATATATATATATATATATATATATATATATATATATATATATATATATATATATATATATATATATATATATATATATATATATATATATATATATATATATATATATATATATATATATATAGTAAAGGCCAAAAGTTTGGACACACCTTCTCATTCAATGCATTTTCTTTATTTTCATGAATTTTTACATTAGGGCTGCGAATCTCATGATTCGATTCAATATCGATTCTTGGGGTCACGATTTGATTCGAAATCGATTTTTTTCGATTCAAAAACGATATTTTCCCGATTCAAAACGATTCTCTATTCATTCAATACATAGGATTTTAGCAGGATCTACCCCAGTCTGCTGACATGCAAGCAGAGTAGTAGATTTTTGTAAAAAGCTTTTATAATTGTTAAGGACAATGTTTTATCAACTGATTGCAATAATGTAAATTTGTTTTAACTATTAAATGAACCAAAAATATGACTTATTTTATCTTTGTGAAAATATTGGACACAGTGTGTTGTCAAGCTTATGAGATGCGATGCAAGTGTAAGCCACTGTGACACTATTGTTCTTTTTTTTATTTTTATAAATGTCTAATGATAATGTCAATGAGGGATTTTTAATCACTGCTATGTTGAAATTAACTAATATTGATACTGTTGTTGATAATATAAATTTTTGTTTCACTACTTTTGGTTTGTGTCTCCTCTCAATTGCTCTGTTTATTGCAGTTCTGAGTGTTACTGGGTCGGGTTTAGTTTTGGAATTGGATTGCATTGTTATGGTATTGCTGTGTATTGTTTTGTTGAAATTAATTAAAAACAATTTTTTTAAATTTATTATTATTATTATTTTTTTAAATAAATACATTAAAAAAAAAAAAAAGTTTTAAAAATGAGAATCGATTCTGAATCGCACGACGTGAGAATCGCGATTCGAATTCGAAATCGATTTTTTCCCACACCCCTAATTTACATTGTATGTACATGTGGAGTTATGTACTAGACAAAAGTTTCTTCAAAATAGCCACCCTTTGCTCTGATTACTTTTTCGCACACTCTTGACATTCTCTCAATGAGCTTCAAGAGGTAGTCACCTGAAATGGTTTTCACTTCACAGGTGTACTTGAAGCTCATCGAGAGAATGCCAAGAGTGTGCAAAGCAGTAATCAGAGCAAAGGGTGGCTATTTTGAAGAAACTAGAATATAAAACATGTTTTCAGTTATTTCACCTTTTTTTTAAGTACATAACTCCACATGTGTTCATTCATAGTTTTGATGCCTTCAGTGACAATCTACATTGTCAATAGTCATGAAAATAAAGAAAACGCATTGAATAAGGAGGTGTGTCCAAACTTTTGGCCTGTACTGTATATATATTGCTCAGGCTTAGTCAACGTGCATTTGTTTTGAATTCTTATCGTCCTATTTTCATCAGGGGAAAAAAAGGTTGTTGGCAATACCTAAAAAGGAAGGTATTCGTCAACGGAATCAACACAGGCCACAAACCAATGAACATATGGGAAACACTGTTGCCATTATCATGCATAAATAACTACAGGTTTATGTTCCTAAGCTTAATACAAGGAGTGGTTGTAAAGTAAAACAGCATTTTGAAAGGGAGCTAGCTAAGTTAGGCAGCTTCATCAATGTATAAAATAAAAAACAAAAAACTAATGATGCTGGACAACCATGGCCTGTCGTCTGCAAGAACTGCTGATGATTCAGCTGGTGATGACGTTACAAAATTACTGTTGCAACATTGACTAACTACCTTCCATTGTCTGATTGGAATGCACAATACAAATTCAGCAATCTCCTCTCCTGAAATGTTGTAGTGCAGGAATTGGGCAAACTGCTGAGTCCCAGTGTTCGGCTTGGCGTCGTTATAGCAAAAAGTAGGACTTGATACTGATGGATATGTACTAAACCCAAAACCAGTGAAGTTGGCACATTGTGTAAATTGTAAATAAAAACAGAATGCAATAATTTGCAAATCCTTTTCAACCTATATTCAATCGAATAGACTGCAAAGACAAGATACTTAACGTTTGAACTGGTAAATGTTGTTATTTTTTGCAAATAATAGTTCATTTGGAATTTGATGCCTGCAACATGTTTCAAAAAAGCTGGCACGGGTGGCAAAAAAGTTCAAAAGCCAGCATCTGTGATGGTATGGGGGTGTATTCGTGCCCAAGGCATGGGTAACTTACACATCTGTGAAGGCAACATTAATGCTGAAAGGTACATCCAGGTTTTGGAGCAACATATGTTGCCATCCAAGCTACGTCTTTTTCATGGACGCCCCTGCTTATTTCAGCAATTCTGCACATGTTACAACAGCGTGGCTTCGTAGTTAAAGAGTGCGGGTACTAGACCGGCCTGCCTGTAGTCCAGACCTGTCTCCTGTTGAAAATGTGTTACACATTATGAAGCTATTGAACAACTTAAGCTGTACATCAAGCAAGAATGGGAAAGAATTCCACCTGAAAAGCTTCAAAAATTGGTCTCCTCATTTCCCAAACGTTTACTGACCGTTGTTAAAAGGAAAGGCCATGTAACACAGTGGTAAACATGCCCCTGTGCCAACTTTTTTGCAATGTGTTGCTGCCATTAAATTTTAAGTTAATGATTATTTGCAAAAAAAAAACAAGTTTCTCAGTTCTAACATTAAATATCTTGTCTTTGCAGTCTATTCAATTTAATATAAGTTGAACAGGATTTGCAAATCATTGTATTCTGTTTTTATTTACGATTTACACAACATGCCAACTTCACTGGTTTTGGGTTTTGTAGTTGGACATGCGATTCAAAAGTTTAGAGAATGTCAAATTAAGTTTACTTAAAAAGATTGTGGTGCATTTTACTGTCATCCTGAAATTTTACCCAAAAGCTGAATATTCCTAACTTTTTGTGATTGTATAAAGGCAGTCCAAACAACAGATGGCTGACCCTCATCCCTAATTATAATCAGATTCAGAATTGTTTAAATAAGTCTTGTGTTTGTAACTGGGGTCAAAAGTCACCCCCTCCCTCTTGTGCACTTTATGTATTCTCTCTGTTATGCATCATTTTATGTGAGTGCAGCATCATATTGTCACATGACTGCAAATAACCAATTGAGTAGCGATATTACCCGAGAGGTATGGAATAATGGGTGAAGTTTGGTGCAAGCGGTAGGTGGCACTTGCAGGAACTACTTACTACAAGAGAGGGTCTATAGCCTGAATGTGTGCATTCTGATCGACTGGCAACAAATCTACAGTATAGTGTCCAGGGTTTTTCCTGGCTCAAATTGAGACGGAGGTGGTACAATCCTGACCATGCGCCATGATATGCATGTATTTAAATTCAACTGACTCACTTTTTTTTAACAGGCAAAATACTTTAAGTTAAGAGTTCCAATAAGAATATGACTATTATCATGTTAAAGCGTTCATTTATTAAAACTATACATCATCATCATCGGCGGTCACTCGAACGAGTATGACGGTCCTCCTGGTAGGGGTGTATCCCTTTATGGAGGATGCCTGTGCGTGACTTAGTTTAACGTGGGGAGACTGGTGCACAGACAGTCACCACACGATCCTTGACAGAATCGGGTCAGGGTCCAGGGGTATGTACTCCGAGACGACTGGGGACCCTTTTCTGCTGCAGCCTTCTCCCGCCATCGCAGCCGTTGTGGTAGTTCTTAAATCTACCGTCTTCCGCCTGCTCCGCCGTTGAGGTCTTCACCGTATCCCTGGCTAAAGGGCAGTCAGGTACTAGGCCTTTGCCAAGGGCCACCTGGGGTAACAGTAGTAAAGGGGTTAACCTCCTAGTGCCCCAAGACCCCATAGAGGAGCCTCCACTGCCGGATGCACTTTAACGTCATGTCCAGGACAAAAACTATACATACACAAATCAGGTGCCAACTTTAAACTGAAAGCACACTTTATCCCCACATCTCGCAACCAGACAGAGAACATTTCAGTCTCCTATCCTAAGAAATTCTTCAATCAATCGATCCATTATAATTAGTCAGAAAAGGTTGGAAACGAAGCTAACACTACTAGCTGTGTTCACTTACCAGAGACAAAATGTTCACAGCACAGTCTGGAGTGTTCTGTAGGAGTCCATTGATCCCTCCGTATCGTGCTCCGTATGGCAGAAATCCACTTGTTACTGCGGTCAACGTCATGCACCAAGTAGCGACCTCTTTCTTCTTTGGTAGTTGCTTCAGGTCTGTCGATATAGCGCCTCCATGGTGGCGCAACGCTGCAACTGCAGTTAAAATATACGTAGCTGCCGCAGAGGGACATCAATCGCTTAATCATCACAGCCGGAGCTTTACGCTGTGTTGAGCGATATCAATCGCTCTGGCTGGGGGCGGCACAAAATTAGCTGGAGACGGCCCCCACGCAATTTTGAACGCAGGAAAAAACCCTGGTGTCTCTTGACTGAAGTCCAACTGGGATGGACTCCATTACACCAGTGACTCTGACGTGGCTAAGCGGTCAAAAATGACACTTGAGTGTGATTCTACATTACTGACAGAGTAAACATTTTCTTCAGGTGCTATTAATAATATAAAATGCTTTGTCTCGTTTGTTGACATTTAATTTTTTCAATGAGCTTAAAAAAACTGTTTCGCTTCCCCACTATTCTCTTTTGGCTGCTAAAGTGATAGCAGCAATTACCCAGTGAACCACAAACAGAGTCACTGGCTTACAAACTGCTCTTTGTGTGTTATGTGTGTGTGTGAGTGTGTGTGTGTGTGTGTCCTGGGTATGACTCAAAACTGCATCCGGTGATGAGGCTTCAGTTCTGGAGTTTTGGGGAAGGTGGAGTTACCCCTCAGTCATCATTGCTCCCAGGTCCACTCTGACCCGGGGTGGTAGTACCTGTCAGGGTCCCAGCTATGGGTTGAATAGCATTTCAAAGACCTCAACGGTGGAAGTGGCGGAGGATGACACTGCATGTCACAACGGCACTGAAGGCGGATGAAGGCTACAACAGAGGGTGGTCTCCAGTCGTCATGGATCCTCTCTGCCAAGGACCGTGTGGTGGCTGCAGGCGCATCAGTCTCCCCACGCTAAAAGACGTCACGCGCAGGCGTCCTCCCGAATGGGAATCCATCCATTCTGAGGACAGTCATACTTGACTACGAGTGACTGCCGATGATGATGATGATGATGTGTGTGTGTGTGTGTGTGTGTGTGTGTGTTCTTGTATTTCTACCCTTCTTGAGACATCAACAAGGAAAAGTACCTTCCTTATGAGGACTGGTGAACAAGTTAGGACCGAAATCATGGTCCCAATTGCATCTAGGGGTGTAACGGTACGTGTATTTGTATTGAACCGTTTCGGTACGGGGGTTCCGGTTCGGTTTGGAGGTATACCAAAGGAGTTTCCACACGGACATATTAAGTAGCGTAACGCACGTTGTGTAAACAATGCACACCAAGGCACAACACACGGCATGCTAGCAGCTAACGGGCTACGATAGACTGACCATACGTCCTCTTTTCACCAGACATGTCCTCTTTTGCGGGGCTGTCAGGGTAGAGTTTCTTAAATGGCTCAAATGTCCGGCATTTTGAGTTAGGGTCGCGTGTATTTTCAATGTACGTTCAGGGTTAAGAAGGGGTTAAAAACCAAACAAATTGTGCGTGCAGCAGCATTTGTGAGGGAGGGGCAGAGACAGAGAGAGCGAGAGAGTTATGATAAACGCGCATGCGTCGCCAGGCTCTGCTTTTTATCCATAGATTTATCAGATTTAATTTTTTATTATCTATAGCAGGGGTGTCAAAAGTGTGCCATTTGCGGCCCACAGCTAATGTTTTAAAGGCCCATGGCGCATTCTAAAAATACTATCAAAATAAACAAAAACATAACAAAACTGAAATAAAAAAGCTTAAAGGTTGAATGTAATTTAGAAAAAGTTGCAATGTTGACTAATAAAACAAAGCTGGTTTTTTTTCTTTCAAACTGTCATTGCTCAAAACATAATATTGAATCAAAATCAATGGTTTTATGAATTATTGACCTATCCAAGGTTCCGATTACTTCACATCAAATATTCCACTAAGAAAAATATTTTTGGTGGAAGATTTTGCAAATTTGGTAAATAAATAACCCAAAAATCTATATTTAGTTGTTTTTTTACTGTACCGAAAATGAACCGAACCGTGACCTCTAAACCGAGGTACGTACCGAACCGAAATTTTTGTGTACCGTTACACCTCTAATTGCATCTGATAGAGAAAGGTGGTGAAATATATCAAAATGAGGGTGGTCCCAAAAAGGAGGGATTTTTTAAATTGACTGTGTCAGTTTTAAAAGTGCTCCCTCTCTGGTCAACATATGAAATAAGTGTGTGTAAGCAATTGAAATGCGCCCCCTTTGGCCATAATTAATTTAAAAAAAATAATAATATATATATATATATATATATATATAGAGACATACTGTAATAACTTGAAGTAACCCATGAAGATTAAAAAACAATTAAAGCTGCAAGCAGCGGTGGACGGGACCGACTTTGACGGCACAAAAAATCCAAACCGGAGCAGTAATTAAAACTCTTTCATCAACTTTTAATCAGAAGGGTTCAATCTCTCTCCTGTGTTAGTTTGAAGCCGACACGACAAACGCGCTCAGAGGAGATAAGGTGACCGGTTTTTACAAAATTTTTGTTTTGAAGGGGGAATTGCAAACTTCCTGTTGATTTTTGCTGGGGGTTGTCAGTGAATGAAATCTAGGTCTAAGTGAGACCTACATAGAGGTCTTTGTTTCATGTCTCTACGACATTCCTACTGGAAGTTACAGGCAGTTTTGTCTGTGTTTTCTTCCTAGGAGCAGTTTTGTCTGTATTTTCTTCCTAGGGGGCGCTAGAGCGAAATTTTGAGTTTTGGGGTTGGTTTTTTTTATTAGATTGCAATTTTTGCCAGTCCTGATGTGTGTGTCCAGTTTGGTGAGTTTTGAAGCATGTAAAGGGGGTCAAATTATAGCTCAAAGAGGCAAAGGTGACTGTTTTTACAAAACTTTTGTTTTGAAGGGGGAATTGCAAACTTCCTGTTGATTTTTGCTGAAGGATGTCAGTGTATGAAATCTAGGTCTAAGTGAGACCTATATAGATGTTTTTGTTTCATGTCTCTACGACATTCCTACTGGAAGTTACAGGCAGTTTTGTCTGTGTTTTCTTCCTAGGGGGCGCTAGAGCGCAATTTAGAGTTTTGGGGCTAGGTTTTTTGATTAGATCGCAATTTTTGCCAGTCCTGATGTGTGTGTCAAATATGGTGAGTTTTGAAGCATGTTAAGGGGGTCAAATTACAGCTCAAAGAGGCGGCGGTATAACAATAATAAAACCTTACAAATACAATAGGGTCCTCTGTCCCAAAGGGACATTCGGTCCCTAACTTCTGTCCCAAAGGGACATTCGGTCCCTAATTACAAACAAAAAATAAAGATAACAAATTCACTAAAAGCTTACCTTTTTTATATTTGCATAGTTTGTATACAGTATCAATGTTGTACATACAAATCTTTATATATCTAGAAAGGGTGGTCCTAAAGAGGTAGGCATTTTTCGGAGGTCCCAAGAAGGTACGAAATACAAGAATGTGTGTGTGTACTATAAGTTTGTTGTATTGTAAACTAAAGTCCATCTTCGATATGCATCTGTCTTCTGCACCTCTGTGACTCGTTTGGTACAATAATAAAACCTTTTAGTTCACTGGGAATTGTGTGACTCGCCATCCTGTGTTGTGTTGAAATCTTAGCAGATTGTTTTGGCTCCAGTTACCCTTTTTACATTCTAGTAATGGGAGTGCAGGGATCGTAAATGGTTCTCTCCTGCTGTTGGAAGCAGTTTATGACAGCTGTTGGTGTGCTGGGACCGAATATATGATTATGGTTGAAAGTGTGCAGTGTGTTAAAATGTTGTGGTCTGTGTCACTCTAGTTCGAGTGGCCTTTTTGTATCTAAGCTTGCCCACAGTGCACACCTTATTTAATCCATCCATCCATTTTCTGCCGATTGTCCCTTTCGGGTCGCGGGGGGTGCTGGATTCTATCCCAGCTGTATTCGGGCGGAAGGCGGGTTACACCCTGGACAAGTCGCCACCTCATCGCAGGGCCATGTGCCTCCCAACACGAAGGTCCTGGGTTCGATCCTGGGCTCTGGATCTTTGTGTGTGGAGTTTGCATGGGTTCCCTCCGGGTACTTTTAAAAAAGATGTCCTTCTCACCCTGGTGGGGTGGTATCTGTGTCATCCCCAAGCTTGGGTCCTCTACCAGAGGCCTGGAAGTTTGAGGGTACTGCGCAGTATCTTGGCTGTTCCTTGGACTGCGCTCTTCTGGACTGAGGCTTAAGATGTTGTTCCTGGGATCTGTTGGAGCCACTTTCCCAGTTTGGGGGTTACTGCCCCAAGCGCCCCCACTACCACGGGGACCACGCTAGCCTTGACCTTCCACATCCGTTCCAGCTGCTCTTTCAACCCTTGGTACTTCTCAAGTTTCTCGTGTTCCTTCTTCCTGATGTTGGCGTCAGCCGGGATTGCCACATCTATCACCACCACCCTTTTCTGTTCTTTGTCTCTCCATACGTATATATATACACCTGAATATACCCGTTCATAGGCAGTGCGCCTTATAATCCGGTGCACTCCATAGTCCAAAAAATATGTTATCTTTTTTAATTCTGTCTGTGTCACCTGATTATTAGACAAAGTGTGTACATTGCAACAAAATACTGAACATTCATGATGCAACATTTATTTATTTGATTTGATTTTACAGCGAATGCGCTGATTGGAAATCAGTGACATACCGTAATTTACTTGTATTGCAGAGAGATCTTTTTAAAGGTTTGTGGGCATCGGTTGTGCTTCACAGGAATGAGTGCTGGCTGCAATGGATCCGTCTGAGCCTGAGCAGGTGGGAGGCTGTGGAGCCCGCGTTATATCTATTTTGTCATGGTGACTGTTTGTGTGGTGGGCAAAAAAGGTCACCAAAATTAGCCCCATGATGCCTGGGTGTCTGGATTCATGGCGATTCCCAGGCAGCTAAAGGAGAACATTCACACAAATTGCTCTAGTTTTGGTCCAAAAGTCCAGTTGGAGACTTTGGTGTTGTAAAGTTAATAAGATACTCTAAAACTAGGCCAAAATAAAAAATATATATATATTAGCTTTCCTGGACAAATTGGTCAGATCTAGTCCAGCGGCTGGTGCCAAAACCCCATATATTTATACTCCAAAAACCAGGAGGGTGTGCCTGGGCAAGGATGGTTTCGCCCTATTGTAGTGAGAAAAACAACTGTTTTCTAAAGGCAGTAGTACCTTTTTTAATTCATTAGTACCATGGTACTTTATTAGTAGCGGTGTACTATACAACCCTATAGTCCCCCCATTAGCATCGTCTCATCTGTGGCTCACTAGTGCAACAACGACCGGAACTCTCTAATAACTAAAGTTCCGTGGGTGAATAATGTAAATCCACTACACTGGTAGTTTTTAGCGCTTCCATAGCGAGATATAAGTTAGAACTTTACTCTACTTTATATTAGAAATGGCAACAGCAGAGAGTGAATGTCCCATAACAAGAAGATAGTGGAAAAAGAAGAAGCTTATCGACTACGTTATCGGCACAGACTACAGTGGCGAATGTGCGCACATTTTTTTAGTGCCCAACTTTCCTTGGGCACTAATACACCCCCATACCATCACAGATGCTGGCTTTTGAACTTTGCGCCTATAACAGTTCGGGTGGTTCTTTTCCTCTTTGGTCCGGAGGACACAACATCTACGGTTTCCAAAAACAATATGAAATGTGGACTTGTCAAACCACAGAAGACTTTTCCACTTTGCGTCAGTCCATCTTAGATGAGCTCGGGCCCAACGAAGCGTTTCTGGGTGTTGTTGATAAATGGCTTTCACTTTGCATACCGTATTTCCTTGAATTGCCGCCGGGAATATAGTATTTGCCTGCCTTGAATTACAGCCGGGTCAAACTCGTTTTGCAAAATAATTAGCGCATGCTTGGCACTTCCGCCAGGTCAAATATGAGTCATTAAATGACTCCCGCCTCCTGGTGGTAGAGGGCGCTAGTGATCCTTCTTGCGACTACCAGTACTGCAGAAGACCGGTGCTTCAGAAGAAGACAACAAGCAGCAAGCATGAGCAGCGATCGTTTGCTTGCACTTTTACCATAGAGAATTACATATCTAAAATAAAACAGTTTTCTAAACTGGACTTTCAATCGAAGCAGGAGGTAATAATTAAAGGAATATCTCCAGAGACTTTTAAAACTGAAGAAAGATAAGGAAGACTGCCTTTGATCAGAAGCATGGACATCATTATAAGTAAAGGTAAGACCATAATAATGTTTTTTTTATTAAATGTGCTTTTCATGATAAGGTAAGCGCCGGAGTGAGAAGAGGTTTTAAAATAATTAGCGCATGCTTGCCCATCCCGCATGGTTTTGGTAAGCGCAGGAGTGAGAAGAGGTTTTAAATTAATTAGCGCCCCTGCGGCTATTCAAGGAAATACGGTAGTAGAGTTTAAACTTGCACTTACAGATGTAGCAACCAACTGTAGTTACTGACAGTGGTTTTCTGAAGTGTTCCTGAGCCCATGTGGTGATATCCTTTACACACTGATGTGGCTTTTTGATGCAGTACCGCCTGAGGGATCGAAAGTCATGGGCACTGCCTCTTACGTGCAGTGATTTTTCCAGATTCTTTGAACCTTTTGATGATATTACGGACCGTAGAGGGTGAAATCCCTAAATTCCTTGCAATAGCTCGTTAAGAAATGTTCTTAAACTTTTGGACAATTTGCTCACGCATTTGTTCACAAAGTGGTGACCCTAGCCCCATCCTTGTTTGTGAAGTGAGCTGCTTTTATACCCAGTCATGGCATCCACCTGTTCCCAATTAGCCTGTTCACCTGTGGGATGTTCCAAATAAGTGTTTGATGAGCATTCCTCAACTTTCTCAGTCTTTTTTGCCACTTGTGCCAGCTTTTTTGAAACATGTTGCAGGCATCAAATTCCAAATGAGCTAATATTTGCAAAAAAAACCTAAGTTTACCAGTTCGAACGTTATTTGTCTTGTCTTTGCAGTCTATTCAATTAATATAGGTTGAAAAGGATTTACAAATCATTGTATTCTGTTTTTATTTACCATTTACACAATGTACCAACTTTACTGGTTTTGGGTTTTGTATTCACTCGCAAACTTTCTAAGTCTTTTGGTGTTTTAAACTGGAAATATATGATAATCATTTCAATATAGAGGCAACTTGCTTATTCAATTGTACTGCTACTTTAAAATCATCATCTGTCCTCTTTAAAGTTTGCTGTAGAAGAGGAATATTCTTGTGAGAGAGACAAAACATTAAAAGCCAAGCAAATATGTGTAGAATTTTCTTCCGTTGCTTCTTTTTGTCGTTTACCTAATGCCACAAATAAGACGGGGCCGCCTGTGAGTGCTTTTAGAGGGCACACGCTGCTCTTTGAGAGGAGCGATATGTGCTTTTATGTCATTCTTCAATTGTTTTCTTTTTTCCAAAAAGAGCATCGAGAGGGGTTTGAGTCAACAAATTGGCTAAGATGGCAACACTGATCCCTCCTGCCGCGTCTTCTTATTCTTTGGCAGACAAATTGTGTATTAAGGGTATTGAAGCGGCGTTAGGATGCATATCGCCACCCACTTATTGTAAGTCATATTTTAATATATGTATGGTATTATTTGTTTGTCTGCTTTTATGGTGCCCGCCTTAGGACAACAGATGAAATGTAGTTATTGTAGCTAATTCTGGTATATTTACTGTGATGCTTTGCTCATATGTTGATCAATATGCATTGTCCTAATCGAATAAATGTATTCAATTCAATACTGTATCAAGGCGGTACAGTGCGAGCATTTCACTGGCATATGCGCCTAGAAATGGCAGATTTTATTTCAACAACTAAAGATGCAAACTCAATAGTAAATAAACCCAAATGCCAAAAATGCCACTGAAGAAAATAACTATTGCTAGTCAGCAGACAATTACAGCTACCGGTATATTTTTTGCTTACACTACTAATGATCAGACTCGTTATAGTACTCCAACATCGCCTGTATGTCTTCTCTACTGAGCCTGATGCAAAAAAAGTGCATCTACAGTACTTTCTCAATCTTCCGCCCCCAAAAATGGTTACTTTTCGACAGCTGTGGCTCATCACCACATACTGTACAAATATCTGCACTTATTAGATGACAATTTCAGTCAATTTGGAATGGGAATTATTTCCCATTCTTGCTTAAGTTGTTCAACAGTCCGGAGTCTCCGTTGTGGTATTTTACACTTCATATTGCGCCACACATGGGAGACAGGTCTGTACTACAGGCAGGCCAGTCTAGTACCCGCACTCTTTTACCATGAAGCCACACTGTTGTAACACGTGGCTTGGCATTGTCTTGCTGAAATAAGCAGGGGCGTCCATGAAAAAGACGTTGATTGGATGGCAACATATGTTATCAGACCACACAACACTTTTCCACTTTGCATCAGTCCATCTTAGATAAGCTCAGACCCAGCGAAGCCGGCTGCGTTTCTGGGTGTTGTCGATTAATGGCTTTCGCTTTGCATAGTAGAGTTTTAACTTGCACTTACAGATGTAGCGACAAACTGTAGTTATTAACAGTGGTTTTCTGAAGTGTTCCTGAGCCAATGTGGTGATATCCTTTACACACTGATATCGCTTTTTGATGCAGTACCGCCTGAGAGATCGAAGGTCCGTAACATCATCGCTTACGTGCAGTGAGTTCTCCAGATTCTCTGAACCTTTTGATGATATTACGGACCGTAGATGGTGAAATCCCTGAATTTCTTGCAATAGCTCGTTGAGAAATGTTGTTCTTAAACTGTTGGACAATTTGCTCACGCGTTTGTTCACAAAGTGGTGACCCTCGCCCCATCCTTGTTTGTGAATGACTGAGCATTTCATAGAAGCTGCTTTTATACCCAATCATGGCACCCACCTGTTCCCAATTAGCCTGTTCACCTGTGGGATGTTCCAAATAAGTGTTTGATTTGCATTATTTTTTGCCACTTGTGCCAGCTTTTTTTGAAACATGTTGCAGGCATCATATTCCAAATGAGCTAATATTTGCAAAAAATATAACAACGTTTTCCAGTTTGAACGTTAAGTATCTTGTCTTTGCAGTCCATTCAATTGAATATAAGTTGAAAAGGATTTGCAAATCATTGTATTCTGTTTTTATTTACGATTTACTCAACGTGCCAACTTCACTGGTTTTGGGGTTTGTAAATGTAATCATTTAATGTAAAAAAATATGTTTTTGACACGGTCCTTTGGTGAAAATCACAAGTTAATATGCAAGCAATGGTTATTTTTGCTTATGGTTACAACCACTTGTGTCGACTGAGACACCTATTCTAAGTGATGCTGATTTTAAGCGGGTTCCACTATTCCACCCCAATTTGTATATTCCCCACTTTTTTGTATGACTGTTTTTGAGGGAAATTTAATTTTGTTGCCCAGTTTTCCTATAATGTCTTGGCTATCTAACAGTTAAACATTGTTTATTACAAACTTGTCCATTTGCCATGTATCATTCCGTGGAATGTAGTCCCCAACAAAGAATCTTATGCGTTGGTGAGTCAGTGTCTGTGCTTTTTTTTTTTTTTAAATTGACTGCAACATAATCCACCATGGGGCCGAAGAAAGTAGCGAGTGTCAGCACTTTGATAAAGAATGTGAGAAACCCTACTGAATGTAAGAAAGAACTCCCTCATTGCCGACTTATCCAACAAGTCTTTATAAAAGTAAAAGTGCTGGTAAATGTTCAATGATACATTTAATTCCTCATTTAAATGTATTTCACACTGTTTTCTGCATGTAAAACCATTGTTTCCCACACATTAATTTATTTGTGGCGGCCCGCCACAAAAGAATTACGTCCGCCACAAATAAAAAATAAAAAAATAAATGTATTTTTTTTGTTTTTTTTGTCCTGTCCAGCTTCTCAGGCAAATCATATAGTTGATGTAGATGCCCATATAGGCTGTTCAGATTTACTTTACAAAAGAGAAGTGTAGGATACTTCTCTTGTTGCCTTATTTGTATTTGACCACCTTCTGTTTTCTGTTTATTTGTTACTGACTGTGGCAGGACACCTCTGCCTCTGTTTCACTTTATGTTGCTGGTAAATAATATGGTTATTGTAGTAGTAGGCTAAAGTTAAATTATTTAGTATGCACTAATTAAAGGGACAGAGCTTTAAGAGACATTTTAGCTTTTATATTTTATAAGATATATTTTTTGTAAGAACCACAATTAATAAATATATTTCAGTGAATAACTTATTGTTCAAATCTGTATATAAATATGTACATAAAGTGCTGTAATTATATTGTAAAATGGGTGAATGGATGGACGTTTAAAACAAAACTGTTATTATTAATTAGTAAGTATACATTTTTTGAGCCTTTTTAGAGAAAATCATATCATTGTAGTAAATTATGCAAATTACTCGATGATGTCATGGTGACCACGCCCATAGCCACGCCCATAGCCACGCCCCCACCGCCACAGGTATCTTGGCAGTTTATGAGAAACACTGAAAACTATTATTATTAGGGTTTTTCTT
>NC_084751.1:37745799-37813299 GCF_033978785.1 Entelurus aequoreus
CCAGGTAGATTTGTCAACTATATTAGTTATTTAGTCAGCAACAATAGCCTTAACAGAATTGTCCGTCCATCCCTGCAGCCAGCAAGCAAGTCAGCTGGTCAGATAACTAGATGGTGGTGCTGGTTAAGGGGGCGTGGCTTCTTCATCCTTGTCTCAGGCTTCAGCTGAATGGTAGTCAGTCAGCAGCCGGGTGTGCGTAGATGCAAGGCTGATGGTCAGCTGCTCCCGGACGACTCCTTTTCCTCCCCCAGGACCTAACACTGTCGAATCAGCTGAGGAGCCACTGAGCAGTAAGTCAAGCCTGAGGGTCTTGGGAGATGTTTGCATGTAGAAGGGGTGGTTGTACATCAGTAGCAGCAAAGACATAAGACACAACTTGATTGTTTGTGCAGGGAAATGTGATTATGAGTGGGTTTCGTGTGCAGCCGTCACACTCTTTTCTGTGAAAACTGCTGATGTGCTTTTAGCCTTTTGGTAATGTGGCTTATAAGCAGTGCGCCGGCAGTAAATGTTCCCTCCGGCGTTGTCTCGTGATCAGGAGATGATGTGCAGGACGTGACTTTTTTTAACGAAATACTGTGTATATTGTGGTGTTCTCAGAAACTTCTTGTGCATCAGAAGCTGCTTTGCAGAAGTATTCTGTATCGGTGTGAAGATGGCACACGGTTGAGCAGATGGATGCTTTGGACTAACTTGTTGCATATGCTGTAACCTCGGTATTAGGTGTTAAATTAAAAAAAATACAGTAGTGGTGTTAAATTTAGATGAATTATTTTACTATTTCAAATAAGTAGCATTAGAAATGTGTATGATCACCCCATTGATCAACTCAAAATTCTCAGTTTACGTTCCAATGTATAGTAGCGGCGCACACTAATTTAATTGTATTATTATTTTAGTAGGGTTTTTTTGGTTTTATTTTTGGTTCTCTTGTTGGGGGGTAGGTTTTATGTATGTATGTATGTATGTACACTACCGTTCAAAAGTTTAGGGTCACCCAAACAATTTTGTGGAATAGCCTTCCTTTCTAAGAACAAGAATAGACTGTCGAGTTTCAGATGAAAGTTCTCTTTTTCTGGCCATTGTGAGCGTTTAATTGACCCCACAAATGTGATGCTCCAGAAACTCAATCCGCTCAAAGGAAGGTCAGTTTTGTAGCTTCTGTAACGAGCTAAGCTGTTTTCAGATGTGTGAACATGATTGCACAAGGGTTTTCTAATCATCAATTAGCCTTCTGAGCCAATGAGCAAACACATTGTACCATTAGAACGCTGGAGTGATAGTTGCTGGAAATGGGCCTCTATGCACCTATGTAGATATTGCACCAAAAACCAGACATTTGCAGCTAGAATAGTCATTTACCACATTAGCAATGTATAGAGTGTATTTCTTTAAAGTTAAGACTAGTTTAAAGTTATCTTCATTGAAAAGTACAGTGCTTTTCCTTCAAAAATAAGGACATTTCAATGTGACCCCAAACTTTTGAACGGTAGTGTATGTATGTGTATGTTTGTATACATATATTCGTATCCTTGGTTTTATTTTTTTTCATACTTAACTGTATTTGTGTATGTGGGTGTGTGTATATATGTATATATTAGTGTTGTCCCGATAGCAATTTTTTGGTGCCGGTACCAAAATTATTTCGATACTTTTCTATACATTTTGGTACTTTTTGGTACTTTTCTAAATTAAGGGGACCACAAAAAATGGCATTATTGGCTTTATTCGTCACGACTTGGTCTCTGGCGTGGTTTGTTCTCCCGTGGTGCAAATGAATTGGACCGGACATGGCGTGCCGGTGAGGACATGTTTAATATTTAAACTCAAAATAGCTCAAAAAAGGTATAAACAAAAAGCGCTCACAGCGGAGGTAAAAACTTGACTATGAAAACAAAAGGCGCGCACAAAGGCGGAAGTACAAAACTTGGCTATAAACACAAAACTTGCACAAAGGCAGAAACTATGAACAATGAAACCAAAACACTAACTGGGGCATTAATAAACAAAAAGCTTACTTGGCATGGAAAGATCAGCATGGACTATGGAAGCATGGGTAAAAGTTATCAAGTGAAGAGAAGGTGATGTTGCCAGGAAGACAGCCTGGCAACTGGGAGCTTAAATAGTGACATGATTAGTGACAGCAGGTGCGTGACTCAAAATGTGAAAACGTGAGACAGGTGCGTGACATGAGGATGTGAACCAGGTGAAACTAATGGTTACTATGGTGACAAAGCAAGGGAGTGAAAACAAGAACTAAAAAGTGTCCAAAAACCAAGCAAAACATGGCCAAACAAACACATGATCAACACAGACATGACATTATTTTAGTTCAGTATCCGTGGAAAATTTCGTGGACGCATAGACATAGAAGTATTTATTTTATAGACATCAGAGCAGTCGGGACGGCATGAAACGAGAAGGAACGACTGAGTGAGGCTGCAGGCAAACAGTCTCTGTAGAGCAAAGAGGTGCATATACATAATATGCCAACATAAGTGCATCCGTCAATCTGTGACAAATGGCCATATTGTCACTTAATAATAATTTTTGAGGTAAAATGTTTGATACAGATGCTGTGTGATAATTTGTGTAGGCTTTGCAATTATAAAAAATATGGTCATCTGGCTAGGTGGCCTTATGGCAGTTGATTGATTGATTGATTGAGACTTGTATTAGTAGATTGCACAGTACATATTCCGTACAATTGACCACTAAATGGTAACACCCAAAGAAGTTTTTCAACTTGTTTAAGTCGGGGTCCACGTTAATCAATTCATGGTAAAATTCATGGTTAGCTTGACTGACAACACTTTGGTGTTGAAATATCCATTGGAGCATCTACATGTATGTTCTACCGGTGAGTGCCCTTTCGTGGTTACTCTGATTTCCTCCCAAATTCCTAAAACATAGATGTTAAACTCCTAATTGTCCGTAGGCGTGAATGTGGTCGTGAATGGTTATGTATGCATGGTCTGTGATTGACCATGCATACACACCGCCTCTCGCCCAAAGTCAGTGAAGCTAGGTTCTAGCTCAACTGTGACACACATGAAACGGGTGTTATAGAAAATAGATAGATTGACTTTTAGTCATTAGTCTGCCACTAAGTTCATTCAAAATATTTGTGTCATCTGTCACAAAACAAGAACGTTTTAGATATGCTGACTGGTTGTGGTCTGTGCTTTGCACCTGTTTGTCTGTCCCTCCAGGATTCTTAAAATGTATAATATGTTCATAAATTCAGCAGCCAAACAATACATTTTTTTAAGGGGATTTGCGTCAATCCGCTTCAGTAACGACAACAAAAATGTCTGGAAGAAAATAAAAAGATCCCAAACAAAGCCAAACATCCCGTGCGACAGCATCTTGAAAGTAAACCAACATTTGTCGTATCTGCTTTATGTCGCTGCCGGCAAATGGCGAGGGTTGATGACAAAACTCTAGCTACTTGGAGAGATGTCCGAATACCTGGGGTTGCATTTTCAACACCATGGCACCATATTCTAAAGCCAAGGGGGAGAGTTAGAAAGAAGGGGGGAAAAGGGAGAATTTGGATTGAGCCTAAATGCTAATACAGTAGTTGTATCTTTATATGTCCAGGGCAGACCTGGGCAAATTAAGGCCCGGGGGGGCTCCGTTAAGCTTTTCAATCTGGCCCGCCGGATATTCACAAATAATTGTTTTAGATCTTTAAAGGCCTACTGAAACCCACTACTACCGACCACGCAGTCTGATAGTTTATATATCAATGATGAAATCTTAACATTATAACACATGCCAATACGGCCGGGTTAACTTATAAAGTGACATTTTAAATTTGCCGCTAAACTTCCGGTTCGAAACGCCTCTGCGGATGACGTATGCGCGTGACGTAGCCCGGCGAACACGGGTATGCCTTCCACATTGAAGCCGATACGAAAAAGCTCTGTTTTCATTTCATAATTCCACAGTATTCTGGACATCTGTGTTCGTGAATCTGTTTCAATCATGTTCATTGCATTATGGAGAAGGAAGCCAAGCAAGCAAAGAAGAAAGTTGTCGGTGCGAAATGGACGTATTTTTCGAACGTAGTCAGCCACAACAGTACACAGCCGGCGCTTCTTTGTTTACATTCCCGAAAGATGCAGTCAAGATGGAAGAACTCGGATAACAGAGACTCTAACCAGGAGGACTTTTGATTTGGATACACAGACGCCTGTAGAGAACTGGGACAACACAGACTCTTACCAGGATTACTTTGATTTGGATGACAAAGACGCAGACGTGCTACTGTGAGTATGCAGCTTTGGCTTTTTTTTGCGTATGTACGTAACTTTTTTAAAATATATAAGCTTTATGAACCTTGGGTTAGGTGAACGGTCTTTTGGGCTGAGTGATTGTGTGTGTTGATCATGTGTTTGAATTGTATTGGCGTGTTCTATGGAGCTAGGAGCTAGCAGAGGACCTAGGAGCTAGCATAACACGTACCGTACCGTACGTGCGCGTCACGTACGTAACTTTTTAAAAATATATAAGCTTTATGAACCTTGGGTTAGGTGAACGGTCTTTTGGGCTGAGTGATTGTGTGTGTTGATCAGGTGTTTGAATTGTATTGGCGTGTTCTATGGAGCTAGGAGCTAGCAGAGGAGCTAGGAGCTAGCATAACAAACACGCAGGTGTTATTATGCAGGATTAATTTGTGGCATATTAAATATAAGCCTGGTTGTGTTGTGGCTAATAGAGTATATATATGTCTTGTGTTTATTTACTGTTGTAGTCATTCCCAGCTGAATATCAGGTACCGTGAGTATGCAGCCTTGGCTGCTAAACATTCGATAACTTGACCGTATGTGCGCGTCACGTACGTAACTTTTTAAAAATATATAAGCTTTATGAACCTTGGGTTAGGTAAACTGTCTTTTGGGCTGAGTGATTGTGTGTGTTGATCAGGTGTTTGAATTGTATTGGCGTGTTCTATGGAGCTAGGAGCTAGCAGAGGAGCTAGGAGCTAGCATAACAAACACGCAGGTGTTTTTATGCAGGATTAATTTGTGGCATATTAAATATAAGCCTGGTTGTGTTGTGGCTAATAGAGTATATATATGTCTTGTGTTTATTTACTGTTGTAGTCATTCCCAGCTGAATATCAGGTCACCCTCGGCTCTCACAGCATCTTCCCTATCTGAATAGCTTCAACTCCCCACTAGTCCTTCACTTGCACTTTACTCATCCACAAATCTTTCATCCTCGCTCAAATTAATGGGGAAATTGTCGCTTTCTCGGTCCGAATCTCTCTCACTTCATGCGGCCATCATTGTAAACAATAGGGAACTTTGCGTATATGTTCAACTGACTACGTCACGCTACTTCCGGTAGGTGCAAGCCTTTTTTTTATCAGATACCAAAAGTTGCAATCTTTATCGTCGTTGTTCTATACTAAATCCTTTCAGCAAAAATATGGCAATATCGCGAAATGATCAAGTATGACACATAGAATAGATCTGCTATCCCCGTTTAAATAAAAAAAATTCATTTCAGTAGGCCTTTAAGATCGAAACTGTAGCTGCCATTATGATGTGCAGTTGATGTTTTCAAATTACCTTAAGTCTTGAACTATACAAAGTTTTTCAATGGTTGGAATCTGCGCTTTTGCATGATATACTAGTTACTATGGTACTCTAAGTCACAGCAGCTCAGATGAGGCACCAAGCAGTGTGGGTGGAGAGTGTTTCCACAGAGTGTTTCCAGAGCGAGCCTGAAAATGCGGGTGTCAGGGACAGACGCGGAAGGAGATTTTTACAACAAAGTTCTAAAGCTTAGTGATATATCAGATATATCAGATTGTAGGTGGGGTTTATTTTACCCTTCGCGTTCATATTTCACTATGTTTGTTGCATTTTTGTTGCGCTTCGCTTGATTGTAAAATATCTCGAGGGTGTGTGACGTTCATATGTTGTCAATATTCAGTGTTTTATCCTTCATAGTTAATATTGTCAATCCCACATTCTTTATTTTCATGTCCATTCTGGTTGTCTCATTCAGTAAAAAAATTTAAAATTCAATTCGGTTTTTTAAGGTGGTCTGTCATAACGTTGTTAGCTTTCAATCAGACATTATGAGATAGATATGCCGGCCCCCAGACACATTTTTTTCTCTAAATTTGGCCCCCCGAGTCAAAATAATTGCCCAGGGCTGAGATAGATGGATGGGTAATAATACAGTTAGTAGTTTTAAGGGAACAGTTGTAAGTGTGACATGCCAACATGATATACTAGTTACTATGGTAATCTAAGTCACAGCAGCTCAGACGAGGCACCAAGCAGTGTGGGTGGGGAGCGTTTCCACAGAGTGTTTCCAGAGCGAGCCTGAAAATGCGGGTGTCAGGGACAGACGCGGAAGGAGATTTTTACAACAAAGTTCTAAAGCTTAGTGATATATCAGATATATCATATTGTAGGTGGTTTTTTTTTAACCCTTTGCATTCATATTTCGCTGTGTTTGTTGCATTTTTGTTACGTTTCGCTTTATTGTAAAATATGTAGATGAAGAGGGGGTGTGACGTTCACATGTTGTCAATATTCAGTGTTTTATCGCTCATAGTTAATATTGTAAATCCCACATTCTTTATTTTCATGTACATTCTGGGTGTCTCATTCAGTCAAAAAATTTAAAATTCCATTCCGTTTTTTAAGGCGGTCTGTCATAACGTTTTTAGCTTTCAATCAGACATTATCAGATAAATATACCTGCCCCCAGACACATTTTTTTCTCTAAATTTGGCCCCCCCGAGTCAAAATAATTGCCCAGACCGGAAATAGATGGATGGGTAATAATACAGTTAGTAGTTTTAAGGGAACAGTGTTAAGTGTGACATGCCAACATGATATACTAGTTACTACGGTAATCTAAGTCACAGCAGCTCAGACGAGGCACCAAGCAGTGTGGGTGGGGAGCGTTTCCACAGAGTGTTTCCAGAGCGAGCCTGAAAATGCGGGTGTCAGGGATAGAGGCAAAAGGAGATTTTTACAACAAAGTTCTAAAGCTTAGTGATATATCAGATATATCAGATTGTAGGTGGCTTTTTTTTTTTACCCTTCACGTTCATATTTGGCTGAGTTGGTTGCATTTTTGTTGCGTTTCGCTTGATTGTAAAATATGTCGATCGGGAGGGTGTGTGACATTCATATGTTGTCAATATTCAGTGTTTTATCCTTCATAGTTAATATTGTAAATCCCACATTCTTTATTTTCATGTACATTTGGGGTGTCTCATTCAGTAAAAAAATGTTAAATTTCATTCCGTTTTTTAAGGTGGTCTGTCATAACGTTTTTAGCTTCAATCAGACATTATGAGATAGATATACCGGCCCCAGACACATTTTTTTCTCTAAATTTGGTCCCCCCGAGTCAAAATAATTGCCCAGGCCTGAAATAGATGGATGGGTAATAATACAGTTAATAGTTTTAAGGGAAAAGTGCTACTAAGTGTGACATGCCAACATGATATACTAGTTACTATGGTAATCTAAGTCAGACGAGGCACCAAGCAGTGTGGGTGGGGAGCGTTTCCACAGAGTGTTTCCAGAGCGAGCCTGAAAATGCGGGTGTCAGGAACAGACCCTGAAGGACATTTTTGCAACAAAGTTCTAAAGCTTAGTGATACATCAGATGTATCAGATTGTAGGTGTTTTTTTTTTTTACCCTTCGCGTTCATATTTCGCTGTATTTGTTGCATTTTTGTTACGTTTCGCTTGATTGTAAAATATGTCGATCGAGAGGGGGTGTGACGTTCATATGTTGTCAATATTCAGTGTTTTATCGTTCATAGTTAATAATATAAATCCCACATTATTTATTTTCATGTACATTCTGGGTGTCTCATTCAGTAAAACATTTTTTAAATTCCCTTCCGTTTCTTAAGGCGGTCTGTAATAACGTTTTTAGCTTCAATCAGACATTATGAGATAGATATACCGGCCCCAGACACATTTTTTTCTCTAAATTTGGCCCCCCCGAGTCAAAATAATTGCCCAGGCCTGAAATAGATGGATGGGTAATAATACAGTTAATAGTTTTAAGGGAAAAGTGCTAAGTGTGACATGCCAACATGATATACTAGTTACTATGGTAATCTAAGTCAGACGAGGCACCAAGCAGTGTGGGTGGGGAGCGTTTCCACAGAGTGTTTCCAGAGCAAGCCTGAAAATGCGGGTGTCAGGGACAGATGCGGAAGGAGATTTTTACAACAAAGTTCTAAAGCTTAGTGATATATCAGATGTATCAGATTGTAGGTGGGTTTTTTTTACCCTTCGCGTTCATATTTCGCTGTATTTGTTGCATTTTTGTTACGTTTCGCTTGATTGTAAAATATGTCGATCGAGAGGGGGTGTGACGTTCATATGTTGTCAATATTCAGTGTTTTATCGTTCATAGATAATATTGTAAATCCCACATTCTTTATTTTCATGTACATTCTGGGTGTTTCATTCAGTCAAAAAATGTAAAATTCCATTCCGTTTTTTAAGGTGGTCTGTCATAACGTTTTTAGCTTCAATCGGACATTATGAGATAGATATACCTGCCCCAGACACATTTTTTTCTCTAAATTTGGCCCCCCGAGTCAAAATAATTGCCCAGGGCTGAGATAGATGGATGGGTGATATGTTAGTAGTTTTAAGGGAACAGTGTTAAGTGTGACATGCCAACATGATATACTAGTTACTATGGTAATCTAAGTCACAGCAGCTCAGACGAGGCACCAAGCAGTGTGGGTGGGGAGCGTTTCCACAGAGTGTTTCCAGAGCGAGCCTGAAAATGCGGGTGTCAGGGACAGATGCGGAAGGAGATTTTTACAACAAAGTTCTAAAGCTTAGTGATATATCAGATGTATCAGATTGTAGGTGGGTTTTTTTTACCCTTCGCGTTCATATTTCGCTGTATTTGTTGCATTTTTGTTACGTTTCGCTTGATTGTAAAATATGTCGATCGAGAGGGGGTGTGACGTTCATATGTTGTCAATATTCAGTGTTTTATCGTTCATAGATAATATTGTAAATCCCACATTCTTTATTTTCATGTACATTCTGGGTGTTTCATTCAGTCAAAAAATGTAAAATTCCATTCCGTTTTTTAAGGTGGTCTGTCATAACGTTTTTAGCTTCAATCGGACATTATGAGATAGATATACCTGCCCCAGACACATTTTTTTCTCTAAATTTGGCCCCCCGAGTCAAAATAATTGCCCAGGGCTGAGATAGATGGATGGGTGATATGTTAGTAGTTTTAAGGGAACAGTGTTAAGTGTGACATGCCAACATGATATACTAGTTACTATGGTAATCTAAGTCACAGCAGCTCAGACGAGGCACCAAGCAGTGTGGGTGGGGAGCGTTTCCACAGAGTGTTTCCAGAGCGAGCCTGAAAATGCGGGTGTCCAGGATAGAGGCGGAAGGAGATTTTTACAACAAAGTTCTAAAGCTTAGTGATATATCAGATGTATCAGATTGTAGGTGGCTTTTTTTTTTTTTACCCTTCACGTTCATATTTGGCTGTGTTTGTTGCATTTTTGTTGCGTTTCGCTTGATTGTAAAATATGTCGATCGAGAGGGTGTGTGACATTCATATGTTGTCAATATTCAGTGTTTTATCGTTCAAAGGTAATATTGTAAATCCCACATTCTTTATTTTCATGTACATTCTGGGTGTTTCATTCAGTAAAAAAATGTAAGATTCCAATCCGTTTTTAAGGCGGTCTGTCATAACGTTGTTAGCTTTCAATCAGACATTATGAGATAGATATACCGGCCGCCAGACACATTTTTTTCTCTAAATTTGGCCCCCTGAGTCAAAATAATTGCCCAGGCCTGAAATAGATGGATGGGTAATAATACAGTTAGTAGTTTTAAGGGAACAATGTTAAGTGTGACATGCCAACATATTCCCGTGACCGAGTTTCTTTGAAGTCTGGTTCAGTGTGTCAGTCGCAAAGTCACCACTTTATGCAGGAAAGAAATACAAGAATGTCTTAAAACTGGTTTGACCGCTTGAGTACAGATGTTTGCAGCATATTGTGTTTGTGTAAAGCCCGGTGATGTTCGAAAAGTCCTTTTGCTTCCATTGCTGGGAAATTCCGGTGTGGCTTTTATTCAACTTCCTCAAAAGGTATCGCATTTCTTCTTCCCAGACTTGCTGAGAGGAGGGTAAAAAAGTAAATGAGTTGTAATATTCTAAAGCAAGTGTAAAGTGGAAGAAGATAAACATCCACAACCTAAAACACAGCTACTCACTGTCTCTACGCTACAGCAAAACGATTTATGGGGAAAAGAAAACAAATCCTTAATATTACAATTGCAATTTTATATGGGATTATTTTATTTTATCCTTGTGTATTTTTCAACTAACACAAGCAATACATCTATCCGTATTAAGATAAACAATATTAAATGTCCATCCATCCATCCATTTTCTACCGCTTGTCCCTTTTGGGGTCGCAGGGGTGCTGTAGCCTATCTCAGCTGCATTCGGTATTATACATGAATAGTAGAGATGTCCGATAATGGCTTTTTTGCCGATATTCCGATATTGTCCTACTCTTAATTACCGATTCTCATATCAACCGATGGTGGTGGAATGAACACATTATTATGCCTAATTTTGTTGTGATGCCCCGCTGGATGCATTAAACAATGTAACAAGGTTTTCCAAAATAAATCAACTCAAGTTATGGAAAAAAATGCCAACATGGCACTGCCATATTTATTATTGAAGTCACAAAGTGCATTTTTTTTTTTAACATGCCTCAAAACAGCAGCTTGGAATTTGGGACATGCTCTCCCCCTCTTGAAGTGGGGGGTTAGAGGGTAGCGGGGGGTGTATATTGTAGTGTCTCGGAAGAGTTAGTGCTGCAAGGGGTTCTGGGTATTTGTTCTGTTGTGTTTATGTTGTGTTACGGTGCGGATGTTCTCCCGAAATGTGTTTGTCATTCTTGTTTGGTGTGGGTTCACAGTGTGGCGCATATTTGTAACAGTGTTAAAGTTGTTTATACGTCCACCCTCAGTGTGACCTGTATGGCTGTTGACCAAGTATGCCTTGCATTCGCTTGCGTGTGTGAAAAGCCGTAGATATTATGTGACTGGGCCGGCACGCAAAGGCATTGCCTTTTAAGGTTTATTGGCGCTCTGTACTTCTCCCTACGTCCGTGTACACAGCGGCGTTTTAAAAAGTCATACATTTTACTTTTTGAAACCGATACCGATCATTTTGAAACCGATACCGATCATTTCCGATATTACATTTTAAAGCATTTATCAGCCGATAATATCGGCAGTCCGATATTATCGGACATCTCTAATAAATAGTTATTTCCTATACATAATGCAATTATAAACGTACTAAATACTTTGACTTGCAGTCTGGAAAGACTGGACGTGTGTTTGCCTTGACCTTTCCGTAGCTGGATGTTATTAAAGTGACTCCCACTGCTGTTTATGGTCGCCTTCAATGCTGGGTCGATGGAAACCTGAACGGTGACACCATATTTATTTCTTCCTTTCATAATTTGATTGCTCAACTCAGCTATTTGACCACACAACAACAAACTTCTCTGCCCGCCTGCTTAGCTCCCTTGCTTGCTCGTCACTCGATCAGTCAAACCGCAGCCTTTGCGTTAGTGAACCGTATTTCATCACCCCGTGATTAAATTGTAAATGCAATTAATTGTTCAGCCCTATTCTACACCTTCTCAATGACAAGGAATTTAATAGATGGATGCACACACTTTTGTCAATGTATTACTGTGGTACCTCAAATTTTCGTCAGCTCCACTTTTCATAGGATTTGCTGCTTAATCTTTTTAGCAAAATCTTGCCACAAATTTTGGATAATTTTTCCTGCAACATTGCATGTAAGAAAACTAGTCCTTCGTTTCACGGAAGGAAGATCACAAATAAAGTTACTCAGTTACTGTTTTTATTCAATTGAGTACTACTGCAAAATAACCCACCATGGGGCCAAAGAAAGTTGTGAGTGCAAGCCCTTTGATAAAGAAGGTGAGAAATATTATAGCAGGGGTGTGTCATGATCTGTGGTCTAGATCATGTTTTGTTTAGTTAAGTTCTGTTAGTTTTGGACTTCTTTAGTTCCGTCTGCGCTTCCTTGTTTGTTTTTGTCCCTATGGTGAGTCATTAGTTTCACCTGTCATTTTTTGTTTGGATCACACCAGTCGTTAATCAGAGACTTCTATTTAAGCCTGTCTTTTCCAGTCACTCGGTGTGGCTTCATTGTTTGCTGCATGCTCCTGTTACGTGAGTACTCCTTGTTTTGAGCCTATGCTAAGTGTTAGCTTCAAGTGCGATCGGCACATGTTTTCCTTCGATTAGTTTTCCGTTTTTTGGTGCTGTTTTAACTTTTGAAGAATAAATCAAACCCTACCTTCATGCTGTCGTCCGGAGCCGTCCATTCTGCATCTTGGGAGAACAACCGCGCAGCAAGCCGCAAACCAATTCGTGACAGGGTGTCCAAACTCTTTGACTGGAGGTCCACGTTGCGACTAGATAACATATATATATATATATATATATATATATATATATATATATATATATATATATATATATATATATATATATATATATATATATATATATATATATATATATATATATATATATACGTTGCGACTAGATAACATATATATATATATATATATATATATATATATATATATATATATATATATATATATATATACGTTGCGACTAGATAACATATATATATATATATATATATATATATATATATATATATATATATATATATATATATATATATATATATATATGTTATCTAGTCGCAACGTATATATATATATATATATATATATATATATATATATATATATATATATATATGTTATCTAGTCGCAACGTGGACCTCCAATTTCTACAACTCTTATTTATTTGTGATAGAGTGATTGGAGCACATACTTGTTGGTCACAAAAAACATTCATGAAGTTTGGTTCTTTTATGAATTTATTATGGGTCTACTGAAAATGTGACCAAATCTGCTGGGTCAAAAGTATACATACAGCAATGTTAATATTTGCTTACATGTCCTTTGGCAAGTTTCACTGCATTAAGGCGCTTTTGGTAGCCATCCACAAGCTTCTGGCAAGCTTCTAGTTGACTTTTTGACCACTCCTCTTGACAAAATTGGTTCAGTTCAGCTAAATTTGTTGTTTTTTTTGACATTGACTTGTTTCTTCAGCATTGTCCACGCATTTAAGTCAGGACTTTGGGAAGAGCATTTTAAAACCTAAATTCTAGCCTGATTTAGCCATTCCTTTACCACTTTTGACGTGTGTTTGGGGTCATTGTTCTGTTGGAACACCCAACTGCGCCCAAGACCCAACCTCCGGGCTGATGATTTTAGGTGGGTTTTTTTTTAGGTGAAGAATTTGGAGGTAATCCTCCTTTTTCATTGTCCCATTTACTCTCTGTAAAGCACCAGTTCCATTGGCAGCAAAACAGGCCCAGAGCATAATACTACCACCACCATGCTTGACGGTACGTATGGTGTTCCTGGGATTAAAGGCCTCACCTTTTCTGCTCCAAACATATTGCTGGGTATTGTGGCTAAACAGCTACATTTTTGTTTCATCTGACATCACATGGACAAAGATAAGACCTTCTGTGGTCACATTTTCAGTAGACCCATAATAAATTCATAAAAGAACCAAACTTCATGAATGTTTTTTGTGACCAACAAGTATGTGCTCCAATCACTCTATCACAAAAAAATAAGAGTTGTAGAAATTATTGGAAACTCAAGACCTTATGGATGTTTTGAAGCGCATGTGATGAGTGTCTAGATTTTTGCTAGGCCTGGGCAATATATCTATTTTATCGAGTTTTTGTTCGAGTTTTTTTGTTGCAGACGATTTAATAAATGTAAATTCTATGTTTTTCTCGTTTTTGCTCCCATGAGCTTCCGTAGCCCTCGCCCACCTCTTTACTTCCGTAGCGATCCACAAGCCTAGCAAAACATGGCTAATGATCACGCTAATGAAAGCGAGACGTTTGTTCCAAAGAAAAGAAAAGTGTTGTCAGTGCTTTAGAATTGTGGCAAAGGATGTGGAACAAATGACTGCATGCTTCAAAGAGTCTTTAAAAAAGTTTATTTTTTGGTGAAAAAATTGGAGATTTTACTTTTAGGCCATATCGCCCAGGCCTACTTTTTGCGGTTAATGCAACAAGATGAGGTTTTCCTCAGAGCAAGAACTATTTGAAAATCAGAATGTTCAATGCTGGCTTTGGGACTCAAGTTACAAAACCTGACATGTATATCTTCCACAACAGCACACAGCAGAGTCGTATTGGTTGTTTTGCACGTCAAATTATCGTACAACTCAACAAGTGACAGAGTGGGTCAAAGGTGGCCATGATGGCTCAGCCGTAATTGGAAGTAAGGAGATTAACTGCAAAATTAAATGTCAGCCTTAAATGGCCTCTGGCCTGAATTAAATAAAGACTGCTTCTTTCCCAGCAACTTCACCACACACCGGTTCACACGTCCGTGCAAACTTGATTGACCGCAACAAAAGCAAATATAAGGGCGGAGTTTCTGGAAAAAGTTGCTCGAGACATGCACCTGGGGATAGGTAGGTGGCAACACTAAATTGCGATGCTAATTTCCATTAGCCTGTCAATGGGGTCGTCCATTGTGTGTTAGCATTAAGCTAGTTGCAAAAGAGGCCACCATACAACCTTTATAGTTGCATTGCTTTTTTTCCAGTGTATACCAAACTATATTGTTGATGGAACATAATTCCTACATGTGTGTGTACTTTTTTTGTATAATGTATTAACTGTCCTTTGTGAGCTTAGTTTTACAGTAAAGACTATCAATAAACAATATCCATTTGGAAGTTTTTTCATCTCTAATTGACAGGACTGTTTTACCTATCTGCCAACTAAATTCCAACATTCAGGGAGGGTAGAAGAATAAATAATAACGGGTGTCCAAAGTGCAGCCTGTGTTACACTGTAGGTATAAAATAAAGCAGTAACAATTGAAAAATACAGCAACACGAAAGAAAAAGGTATATTGATTCTGTTCATAACTTTTATGGACAGAATTTCTAGGCGCTGTCAGGATTAGGTCTCTGCTTTTTGCAGATGATGTGGTCCTGATGGCTTCATCTGGCCAGGATCCTCAGTCCACTGAAACGGTTCGCAGCCGAGTGTGAAAAAACTGGGATGAGAATCACCACCTCGAAGTCCGAGTTCATAGTTCTCACCTGGAAAAGGGTGGGGAAAAAGATCTTGCCCCAAGTGGAGGAGTTCAAGTACCTTGGAGTCTTGTTCACCAGCGAGGGAAGAGTGGATCGTGAGATCGACAGGCGGTCTTCAGTAATGCGGACCCTGTATCGATCCGTTGTGGGAAAGAAGGAGCTGAGCCGGAAGGCAAAGTTCTCAATTTACCGGTCGATCTACGTTCCCATCCTCACCTATGGTCATGAGCTTTGGGTTATGACCGAAAGGACAAGATCACGGGTACAAGCGGCTGAAATGAGTTTCCTCCGTCGGGTGGCGGGGCTCTCCCTTACAGATAGGGTGAGAAGCTCTGTCATCCGGGAGTAAAGTTAAGTCGCTGCTCCTCCACGTCGAGAGGAGCCAGATGAGGTTGTTCGGGCATCTGGTCAGGATGCCACCCGGACGCCTGACGGTGTTTAGGGCATGTCCAACCGGTAGGGTGCCACGTTGGGAAGACTATGTCTCCTGGCTGGCCTGGGAATGCCTCGGGATCTGGACGAAGTAGCTGGGGAGAGGGAAGTCTGCATGGGCTTCTCTGCTTAGGTTACTTTCCTCGCGACCCGACTTCGGATAAGCGGAAGAACATGGATTGATAGGTGAATGAATGGATTGCACTGTGAGTGCAAGTTATCAATGATTACATGAGTGTGAAAACATCTTACATAAATTGAATGCACAATATTACCAGGCACTTGCACCTTATTAGATATTGTTAACGCAATGTCGTATAGGAGCTGGATAAACAATTATATCTTTGCCAATGTAATAACATACTAGCCATCAGAGATGTATTAATTTAAAAGTATTGCAATATGTTTATAAGTGATAGATAATGAGTGTAATCATTTCTAAATTAAATAACACAACTAATGCTGAGGTAGAGTAGTGCATTGCATTCAGAGACATATTACACCCGTGATAATAACAATTCCATTCTGCCAGCTGTAGAGTTGTAGTGTAGTGCTGTCTCACTGTAACGCCGTCATCCATGGTGACCTTTCACATCCAGCTGTGGTAGCTTTCTCTGCAAGTATTAGCCGTGCCCCTGCTGTGGGAGTAAAGAGGGATTGAAGAAGCTGGGTAAGTAACAAGCCTGTAAAAACGTGTGTTAAAATGTGAGCTACCATGCTTGTTTGCGCGACACTGAGACAAAGGAATAAAAACAGTGTGAGTGGAAGACAATCTTCTCTCTGTCTTTGTTGGGCAACATAGGCAGCTCAGGTCTTTATCGCATGTCTTGGGCGATCAGGGGGGCAAGGGGAGAGAGGCCGAGCTGTCAACTGATCACTGTCAGGTGATGAGTTGGATTAGATTGGGGGAGTAGTTGCTCGTCAAATCCAAGTGTATAGTGACGGTGTGGTAGGGTCACCCATTTGTTCGGGGGGACCAGGGATATGGAGCTTCAATGAGCCGTATTCTGTGCCTCACCTGCTTAAACTCTGGCTGAAAGGTGCTTGGTGGCCGTCATAAAACTTGATGGTGGACACTCAAGCTAAGTGAAGAAGTCCTGCCAAGCTTGGCCCTGTCTTGGCCGTTGCAAAAACTGGTTCAGGAGGAGTTTTGTGAGGCCATGTTGATGATTTTAATTCTGCCTGAAAGAGGATCTGGCAAAACCTCTTGATGCCACCCATCCAAATGATCAGAATCAGGTGTCCTAATCCCTTGGCCCGTATGGCCCACTGTATAAAATCAAGCACTTAGGCATGGAGACTGTTTCTACAAACATTTGTGAAAGAATGGGCCACACTCAGGAGCTCAGTGAATTCCAGCGTGGAACTGTCATAGGATGCCACCTGTGCAACAAATCCAGTCGTGAAATGTCCTCGCTCCTAAATATTTCAAAGTCAATTGTCGGCTTTATTTTAAGAAAATGGAAGAGTTTGGGAACAACAGCAACTCAGCCACCAAGTGGTAGGCCACATAAACTGACAGAGAGGGATCGGCGTATGCTGAAGTGCATAGTACAAAGAGGTCGCCAACTTTCTGCACAGTCAGTTGCTACAGACCTCCAAACTTCATGTGACCTTCCAATTAGCCCACGTACAGTACGCAGAGAGCTTCATGGAATGGGTTTCCATGGCAGAGCAGCTGTGTCTAAGCCATACATCACCAAGTCTACGCAAAGCGTCGGATGCAGTGGTGTAAAGCATGTCGCCACTGAACTCTAGAGCAGTGGAGACGCGTTTTTAGCAGTGATGAATCACGCTTTTCCATCTGGCAATCTGATGGACGAATCTGGGTTTGGAGGTTGCCAGGAGAACGGTACATTTCGGATTGTATTGTGCCGAGTCTAAAATTTGGTGCAGGAGGAATTATGGTGTGGGGTTGTTTTTCAGGAGTTGGGCTTAGCCACTTAGTTCCAGTGAAAGGAACTTTGAATGCTTCAGGATACCAAAACATATTGGACAATTCCATGCTCCCAACCTTGTGGGAACAGTTTGGAGCGGGCCCCTTCCTCTTCCAACATGACTGTGCACAAAGCAAGGTCCATAAAGACATGGATCAGAGTCTGGTGTGGATGAACTTGACTGGCCTGCACAGAGTCCTGACCTGAACCCGATAGAACACCTTTGGGATGAATTAGAACGGAGTCTGAGAGCCAGCCTTGGACAGCCTTCCCAGAAGAGTTTAAGCTGTAATAGCTGCAAAAGGTGGACCGACATCATATTGAACCCTATGGGTTAGGAATGGGATGGCACTTCAAGTTCATAAGTGAGTCAAGGCAAATACTTTTGGCAATATAGTGTATCTCAGGAGGGGCAAACAGTGCCTTTTCCACACTATTTCAATCCCACTGACACATATTCTGCAGAGTATGCGGATCGTTTGATGTCACAACTGCAGAAATGACGATCACCGTGACCGAAATATCCAAGATACTTAGAAAAGTCTTTGGTGGCAAATAGGGCAGGGTGATTACATGATCGTGGTACATTTCAGGTCGATCATGGTGATTTGTTAGCGTATACTAAATCTGTCAAACATTGGAGTCCACCTTTTTCCCACAGCACTTCCAGTTGCAGCGTGATATAGAAGTAAACAGAATCATAGATATGAGCAGAATGACGAATTGGCACTAAACGCACAGCTGATGGCAGCAAAATAAATGTTTGCCATGACTTGGAGTTATCGTGGATGTAATCACAGAATTGGCTGATAACAGCAGAATCTATTATTGAATGTGGAAAGTCACAGAAATTGACGTTGTGTGACTGAAATGCTGTCATTGGGAGGAGAAGGAACCTTTGTCCGAGGACCCTGCACTTTACAAACATATCATCTTGGAACCGGAGCCAGCCAGGGGTCAGCCCTCTAGCCGCGCACCCTTCTTGGGCCACCTCTGTGCCTGCCTCCGAGACACTCGTACTCCGATCTGAAACACACGTGTGTGTGAAAAAAACCGGCAAAACTAAGTCCAAAATACAAAGACCAACATCTCCCAAATGATGTTTATGTGTTCAAATGCTGTTTTTTGCTAATTTGATGACTACTTGTCGTCCAGCTGTGTGAAAAACATCACGGTATTGTTGACATACTTGCCAAACTTGAGACCTTCGAATTCGGGAGATGGGGGTTGGGGGGGTTAAGGTGGGCGGGGTTTGGGTTGGGGCGGGGGTGTATATTGTAGCATCCCGGAAGATTTAGGGCTGCAAGGGATTCTGGGTATTTGTTCTGAATGAATGAATGAATGGGTTATACTTGTGTAGCGCTTTTCTACCTTCAAGGTACTCAAAGCACTTTGACAGTATTTCCACATTCACCCATTCACACACACATTCACACACTGATGGAGGGAGCTGCCATGCAAGGCGCTAACCAGCAGCCACCAGGAGCAAGGGTGAAGTGTCTTGCCCAAGGACACAACGGACGTGACTAGGATGGTAGAAGGTGGGGATTGAACCCCAGTAACCAGCAACCCTCCGATTGCTGGCACGGCCACTCTACCAACTTCGCCACGCCGCCTGTTGTGTTTATGTTGTGTTACGGTGCGGATGTTCTCCCGAAATGTGTTTGTCATTCTTGTTTGGTGTGGGTTCACAGTGTGGCGCATATTTGTAACAGTGTTAAAGTTGTTTATACGGCCACCCTCAGTGTGACCTGTATGGCTGTTGACCAAGTATGCTTTGCATTCACTGACGTGTGTCTGTAGAAGCCGCATACAACATGTGACTGGGCCGGCACGCTGGTTGTATGGAGAAAAAGCAGACGTGATGACAGGTTGTAGAGGACGCTAAAGGCAGTGCTATCACGGCACGTCCTCAATATTGTTGTCCGGGTGAAAATCGGGAGAAATTCGGGAGAATTTCGGGAGGGGCACTGAAATTCGGGAGTCTCCCGGAAAAATCGGGAGGGTTGGCAAGTACGATTGTTGAATGTGCTCAAAATATACTCATAAACACTTATAGCCAAGTTCTGTTTTAACAATGAAATGCAATAAATAGCCACATAAATACTTCCTTGGCAGAAAAAAAAGTTAAAATAAATATTGTTCTGGTTACTCAAGAGCCATGTTATTTGCATTTGAGGGTTAACATGTCTTATATCTTCTACATATGTACCGTATTTTCCGGACTACAGTGCGCACCGTATTATAAGGCGCACTGCCGATGAGCGGGTCTAGTCAGGTCTTTTTTCATACAAAAGGCGCACCGGATTATAATAAGGCGCACATGTAATGGTGGTTCTTTGGTGAAAATGTTGCATAGATTATGTTTTACAGATCATCTTCAAGCCGCTTTCTGACAGTCGCTTCAGGATGCGCTGTTTTGTCTTATTTACGTGGCTCACCTTCGGCAGCGTCTTCTCCCCGTCATCTTTGTTGTAGCGGTGTAGCGTGCAAGGACGGGAGTGGAAGAAGTGTCAAAAGATGGAGCTAACTGTTTTAATGACATTCAGACATTCAGCATCTCCTCATCCGTGGCTCACTAGTGCAACAACAACGCCGGAAATGTGTCCCGTGAAAAACCGTCCGACCGGAACTCTCTAATAATTAAAGTTCCTTGGGTGAATAATGTAAACTCACTACACCGGTATGTTTTAGCACTTTGATGGTGAGTTTACTGACAGATATAAGTAAGAACTTTACACTTCTTTATATTAGAAATGGCAACAGCGGAGGATGAATGTCCCATAACAAGAAGACTAGTTTATGGACTACGGTGTCGGCACGGACTACAAAGGCGTACGCGCGCACATTTTCAGGACTTTATGCAGATCCCAAATACAGATCAGCAGGTAACAGAAGGTAAGAAAAGTTGCTTTTGCATAATATTGCGAAACAAAACGGCCGATAATGTTTTACCTTATACACACACCATAATAATACTCGTATTTTGAAGCACAGTACAATCCATCTAGCTTCATAGCTTACCAAAGTCGTACTAAAACAATTTGATAGATTTTTGAGCGCTGTGTGTAATGTTCTATATTTTCAATGGAACATATAGAATTTTGTTGTTGTTTACTTGAGTCATATTGCAGTCTACACACATCTCTTATGTGTGACTGCCATCTACTGTTCACGCTTATCATTTCACCATGTACCAAATAAAAGAGCTTCGATGTCGGTAAGCACAACCCAAATTATTCCGTACATAAGGCGCACTGGGTTATAAGGCGCACTGTCGATTTTTGAGAAAATGAAAGGATTTTAGGTACTCTGAAAAATACGGTACTCAAGAGCCATATTATTTGTATTTGAGTGTTAAAATGTCTTATGTTCTACATATATATTTTAAATATATCTTAGTCAGTTTCAATTTGTAAAAGTTTTAGTGTTTATTTAAAGATACAGAACTGGTGTTGGGCGCGTCACGTCCGGTTTATGTAACGTCACGCAAAATCACTTCCTGTTGACATGTTCCTTCGAGTATCAATTGCTCTGTGCTAACAAACCACAGCCTGTAATGTCTCTTGTACTCATGTTAGTATTTAAGCCAGCTTGCGCTATTTTGCTTCTCCAATAAATGAGCAGTTTTCCTTGTCTTTGAGTTCATCAAACTGTTATCAAGCACGGTTTTACCATAATTTTTATTTAAAACTGTAATACTAACTGTGGGGAGTTTTTACCTCGTATTAGCTTTATACTGTTTATCGTTACGTCCCTAGTACAGTATTATCTCAACTTACGAATACCCCAACTTACAAGTATTTTGATATACAATGTACTCTTTGCTTTTTGTTACGCTTTAAGTTGCGAGCATAAATTTGAATTACGAGCATCCCCGCCGCCGATAATAATTGTCCAAGCCCACAGTGAGTGAACAACACAATTCTTTATTTCAGTATAAAAGTGTAAAAAATGTTTTTGCTTCGGTCATGAAATTATGATAATCGTGTGCCAGGCATAGATACATTATTTATTTAACGCTTAAATCTCTAGAGTCTACATCAACTTCCGATCTATCCGTCTATTCTAAGTTTTTTTATGTTGTTTTTTTGTCTGTTTGTTTTCTGCCCTTTTTGCACTCGGACAACTTTACTGCGTCGGACAACTTTGCATAACTTCACAACCATGAATCGATTAACGTGGACCCCGAATTAAACAAGTTAAAAAACTTATTTGGGTGTTACCATTTAGTGGTCAGTTGTACGGAATATGTACTGTACTGTGCAATCTACTAATACAAGTTTCAATCAATCAATCAAAAGAAAACATTTTTCTTTGACGCGGTGCAAACTGAGGCAGTATTTGTGATTGATAAAACTTTTGGCGAATCCAAATGTAATACATTGTACCGCAAAGTTCATTATTTTGAAGACGACCAATAAAAACGGGGACAGAAATTTGACCGCCAATTCCTAGCACCAACACTGTGTTATTGTTATTGTTTTATGTTGCACACGGAAGTCTTTGAGTGATGGATTAGAGGTCAGAGTTGACAGCAACATACATTGATGTCTAATGTTTGATCATCCAGTTTGTAGAGTCACGAGACAGAATGAACTGAAACACAGCACATATTTCGGCAGCTTCTTCATATTTTCATGGATACATTGGATGTTTGATTTTGCGGGCAGGCTGGAATCTGCTTTGGTGGTGCAAAATGATAGCGCTGTAGACGGACCGGCAAATATAAACTAAACAAATCATCGGCGGAAAGCGATAATCGATTAAAAAAACAAGCAAACTGGAGTTTCCGTTAACACCAACAGTGAATAACAGTTATTTAAAGAAGACATTGATTAGTCCGCTTTACAAGGTAAATGCTCTAAAATCTCTGATGTAAGTTCCATTACAAGCAGTTTTGCAGCATGTTGACACATGCAAAGATTAAAGATTAAAGATTAAAGTACCAATGATTGTCACACACACACTAGATGTGGTGAAATTTGTCCTCTGCATTTGTCCCATCCCCTTGGGGAGCAGTGGGCAGCAGCGGCGCCGCGCCCGGGAATCATTTTGGTGATTTAACCCCCAACTCCAACACTTTGTTGCTGAGTGCCAAGCAGGGAGATTATGGGTCCCATTTTTATAGTCTTTGGTATCGACAGAAAGATCCAATAAGCACACAAGGTTGGTCTTTTCTTGTATTTTAGTGAAGTTATTTATGAAAGGTAAACATGGTAGGCTATACTGTAGGCTACTAGGCACTAGCAGCTGCACAGTAGCTAAGTACACAAAAAGATATACATAATAAGTGTCTTTATTTGAACAATATTGCAGTCTAAAACACAACATTTGTCAACAATTAAAAATAGTTATACTTGCATACTACATACACAAGTGTTTTTCAACCTTTTTTGAGCAAAGGCACATTTTTTTCATTTAAAAAATCCTGAGCACACCAAAAGCAGAAATCAATTAAAAACGAAACTCATTGACAATAAAAAGTTGTTCTCGCAATTGTTGGATAGGAATTTAAACCATAACCAAGCATGCATCACTATAACTCCTGTCTCAAAGTAGGTGTACTGTCACGACCTGTCAAATCACACCGTGACTTATTTTGGTGTTTTTTCCTGTTTTGTTGGTATTTTCCTGTTGCAGTTTCATGTCTTCCTTGAGCGCTATTCTCCACATTGCTTTGTTTTCGCAATCCAGACTATTTAAGTTGTGCGGACGCTTTCCTTCATTGTGGGGACATTGTCGATTGTCATGTCATGTACAGATGTACTTTGTGGATGCCGTCTCCGCTCCACACACAGTAAGTCTTTGCTGTCGTCCAGCATTTTGTGTTTTGTTTACTTCGCAGCCAGTTCAGTTTTAGTTTCGTTTAGCATAGCCATGCCTAAGCTTCAATGCCTTTTCATAGCGGCACTCGCCTTTTGTTTATTTTTGGTTTAAGCGTAAAATACCTTTTTACCTGCACACTGCTTCCAGCTGTCGTCTGCATATTGTGATCATGACACGACGTGTTCCCGACTTCTACAAAGCAATTAGTTACTTGCTGCCACCTACTGATATGGACGAGTATAACATTGTTACTCTGCCACATTATTTACGGATTATAATTGTGTGCAAAAAATATTTTTAACCCTATTAGGTGAAATTACATAATCTCCCACGACACACCAGACTGTATTTCATGGCACTAGTGTGCCGCGGCACAGTGGTTGAAAAACACTGATTTACAGATTATAATTACTTGTGTGCAAATTTTTTTTTTAACCCAATTAGTGAAATTACATAATCTCCCATGGCACACCAGACTGTATTTCACGGCACACTAGTGTGCCGCGGCACAGTGGTTGAAAAACACTGACATACACTATATTACATGTACAAAGTATCCAAGACAGATTAGACAGATTAGAAAGTATCCACTAACAAACTTGTCTGCATAATTCAACTGCGTCATAAGAGTCTTGCACTAAACTTATTTTATTATAATACTAAGTGTCAGCAAACACAATTTACGACCCCATTTCGATTTAAAGACAGCATAATTCCGTTTCAGTTAATAAAGGAGTTATGTTTTTAATACCCACCCTTGTTCTTGTTTGTAATTTCACTTGATCAAGCAGTTTCTAACAATCCACACTACAAAATATTAAAAGTACTGTACTTGCTACGATTTGTGCTGATATTGTATCGGGTTAATATCGGTATCGGCCACTACTCAAGGCTCCTGTATAGTATCGCAAGTGAAAAAAACTTGTATTGGACAACCCTATTAGATGCTGAACAATATTATTATTACATTATTTCATAAAGCTACTTTAGTTCTTTGTTGCACATGCTATTGAGGGTTTGTTTCAAACAATATTTCTTATCTAAAATGTTGTTTTTCTTTTTAGAATTGTGGTGTTTTTTGGGGGGAAAGCTAATTCATTGATTTGAATTCATATGAATGAGTGGGGCTGATTTCACCACCTCTGCGGTCCCTCCCAAGGAGTTTTTTCCTGCCCGGATGTGGGATCAGATCCAAAAATGTTGTGATTTGTGATTAAAGGCTGTATACATAAACGTTGATTGAAGAGTGGAAGTTGTTAAGGCAGGGGTCGGCAACCCAAAATGTTGAAAGAGCCATATTGGACCAAAAATACAAAAAAAAAATCTGTCTGGAGCCGCAAGAAATTAAAAGTCTTATATAAGTGTCACAATGAAGGCAACACATGATGTAAGTGTCTATATTAGCCTACTATCAAAGGCTGACACAAATCTTCGTTGACAGAAATGTTGTATTTTTTAATTTTTATTCTACACATTTTTGCAACATTGGAAATCATTAGTAAAATGGAGGCTTCTCAGAGGGTGAGATAACTCTTGGAAATGACTGGCTCAGAATGGCCAAAGGTATAGATGTGTGTGTCCAAGTTTAAGGAAACGGCAGGCTTCTTCTAATGGATTTATTACAATATTTGCAAGCTGGGTAACATTTGCTGTGGTCTGGAAGAACATGGCACACAACTATGAGAAATGCAGCCAATATTACATACAGATAATGTGTCATGAGACATGCAGATATAAATTAAATACACAGAAGACATAATTAAAGGAATTTAAATGAGCTCAAATATAGCTACAAACGAGGCATAATGATGCAATATGTACATACAGCTAGCCTAAATAGCATGTTAGCATCGATTAGCACTGCAGCAAATCAATAAAATCAAAAAAGCTCACCTTTGTGCATTCACGCTCAGTATAAAACCTTTGGTGGACACACTTCCACACAGTAGCTGATATATGGCAATATTGCCATATTGACCATCACTCATAGATTTAGGTATTAGACAAATGACAGATTTTAACCATATCATCTGTGTCAGGTTCAAACACCGATGACATCTATTAAACAAGACAAGAAGCAAGGAATTAAACAGAGACAGAATTAAATTTGGCTCAATTGAGAAGAGACGCGTAGACACTGTACCCTTGCACAGTGTCGTCCCAAGCCCCTGACGAGAGATTGTACGCCTCCTCTTTTATTTGGACTTTCCCTGATTACATGGCAACAGCTGTTTCTAAGGGAGGGGGTCGTAAACAGCCATCGCCTTTGGTTACAGAACAGTTCAAAGAAAAGGTCGTAGAACAGTTCAAAGAAGAGGTCCCTGTAGGGGAGTCAGGTCCTGCTTCCTCTTCGCTTTGTAGTTCTTGGGTCAAGACAAAATCTGTGGATTACAATACATGAAAGAAACAGAACACCTTCATGTTGCTTCCCATCCTACACAGTGGAGTTTTACAAGCCTTCTTCTTGGTAAGACCAAAGACAGCTTTTAACTCATGGAAACACAAAGTTTTGTGATAACTTAGATACAATTATTCTGATAATCTGCTTAAACGTTCTTTAAAAAAAAGCCTGATGAAGAAGGTGCGATTCATGATTATTTTTTGAAAACAGTATGGGCGTGTGAAGAAACCCCCCCAGTTGGCGAAGGCGACAGATTTATTAGCAGAATAACCCAGCAGGCACTGTCATCACTAATGCATTGTTGTTTGCCTAAGTGTTTCTGAAACACTGAAAGGTTGAACACAATCTGACAGGAAACTCAGGATGTCTGAACAAATAAATTAAAGTAAGAGTCAGTCTTCATTCCTGTTCGTATTTATTGATTATCGTCTGTAGGTCGCCTTTATTAAGAGATCGCGTAAGTCAAGGCTTGTTTGACAAAATACCAGTCTGCCTTTTCATCGGTCAAGACAAGTCATCAACCTTCTGTCTGTCCGAGCAGCCTAATGTCGTATTAAGGCAAGGGTGGGCAATTAATTTTTACCGGGGGCCGCATGAGCAACCCGAGCACTGCTGGAGGGCCACATCGACAATATTGCAATTAAATTTTGCTCAATATTATTTTTGATATATACCGTAAGATAAATAATAATAATAATAATAATAATAATTAATAATAATAGTAATACTTCAACATAGTGTCTGTAACAGCATTCCATGACTAATATAAATAAATTAACATTAATAATAAATGACAGTAAAATAAGCACACGTATGACTGAGGAGTCATAGTGTAACTTTGTGTGGTGTTTGAGTTGTCCGACTTTTTGTTTGGCCATAAACGCACCAGTGGTTTGGTGCTATGCGTGTTGGTGACAGATGACAAGTTGGTTTTGGCCTGGTTTGTACGGCAGAAAATGACTAGTTTTTCGAGATAGAATTGTTTTACTCATGTTTTTGGTGTGGTTATGTCCGAATATCAACAGTTTTGCTCAATAAAGTGATCGATATAATTCCTGTCCTCGAAGCATCTCGATAGACGTTACAATAATTGAACGGTGTTCAATTGAACGGTGTTGACGAACACCGTTAGGGCCGCTTGTTGTCACTGTCACTCAAAGTTGCATTGCAAAATTACATAGAATAAATATGTTTATTTTGTTTAGAATTCAGATGGGATTTGATTTGGTGCGCGGCATATATTTGCTGCGCGCAGAGGACGCTTGAGCAGTGCGCAATTGCGCAGGCACGCACCTTAGAGGGAACGTTGCTTGGCAGTCCATGTCTTGTTGGAAACACGCCATTCTTCATCAACTTTTCTCTTTTTAGCGTCTCGGGTGTAAACCGTGCATCACTTGTCGCTACATGTGCACCTTCACTCGCAGGTTACACACGCCCATAAATAATACTTTTCAAAATAAAAGCAGCACAGTTGTATTGCGCGCACGACATAGATGTTTTTTCAACTTTATTTTGTAATTTGTGATTGCAGCTGTTCACATTCACTCACAATCACGCACACGCATACGTCCACACGGAAGTAATACAAATAACGATTTTCAAAACAAAAGCAGCACCATTGTATTGCACACTCGACATAGATACTTTTTTAAATTTATTTTTTAATTTATAATTGGCCTAACGCGGGCCGGACAGGGACGCACAAAGGGCCGGATGCGGCCCGCGGGCCGCAGAATGCCCAGGTCTGTATTAAGGTATAAAAAGGTCTTTCAAGTACAGTGTGGAATATCATTGAACTCTCCTTTTGTTTTTCCAGCCATTTTAAGAACACACTGTGACTGTGTTCTGACAGTAAAATATACAACATATTAGGGTTGTCCACTTTTCTAAAAAAAAAAAAAGGGGACCACAAAAGTACATTAAACATATGTTTCTTATTGTAATCGAAGAACAATTTTGGTCTTTAATAAAATAGTGAACATACTAGACAACTTGTCTTTTAGTAGTAAGTAAGCAAACAAAGGCTCATAATTTAGCTGCTGACGTATGCGGTAACATATTGTGTCATTTCTCATTCTATTATTTTGTCAAAATTATAAAGGACAAACTCAAGGTGACTAAAAGGTGTTATTTCATGTCTAGAAAGCTCTCATGATGTTAACATTTTTTTATTTAGAAGGTCGTAAACAGGTTTTATGCCCTAGCTATGAAAATATTTGATTTATAATTAACGATTCCTAATTTGTATATTTGACACAAAAGCCGCTAAATAGAACTACAACATTCCCGTGGAAATGTTGATGGGCTTGCTATCTGTGCCCTGGACCTCTGGCCGAAGTTTGTTGGAAGCCGCCGTACGGAAGCAAATTTAGCTAGAAAAATATCATTCTTATGTTAGCATGCAAGCAAGCTAACATTAGCATGCTATCAGTTAGCTTGTGTCGAAAGTAGACAAGTGTGTGAACAAAATAAAACATTAAGCACCGAGCTACGTGAAAGTATGACTGAGCTACAAGAGGAGGTAATCTTGTCTTTTTGACGTTTGTCCATACTTGCCAACCTTGAGACCTCCGATTCAGGGAGGTGGGGGGTGGGGTGGTCGGGGGTGGGGCGGGGGTGTGGTTGGGGGCAAGGGGCGTGGTTAAGAGGGGAGGAGTATATTTACAGCTACAATTCACCAACTCGAGTATTTCATATATATTTCATATATATATATATATATATATATATATATATATGTATGAAATACTTGACTTTCAGTGAATTCTAGCTATATATATATATATATATATATATATATATATATATATATATATATATATATATATATATATATATATATATATATATATAAATAAATAAATAAATGATAAATGGGTTATACTTGTATAGCGCTTTTCTACCTTCAAGGTACTCAAAACGCTTTGACAGTATTTCCACATTCACCCATTCACACACACATTCACACACTGATGTAGGGAGCTGCCATGCAAGGCGCTACCAGCACCCATCAGGAGCAAGGGTGAAGTGTCTTGCCTAAGGACACAACGGACGTGACTAGGATGGTAGAAGGTGGGGATTGAACCCCAGTAACCAGCAACCCTCCGATTGCTGGCACGGCCACTCTACCAACTTCGCCACGCCGTCCCCATATATATATATATATATATATATATATATATATATATATATATATATATATATATATATATATATATATATATATATATATATATATATATATATATATATATATTTTTTTTTTATTATACATAAAAATAAAAGAAATACTTGAATTTCAGTGTTCCGGAGGCTATCCAGTAGATGGCAGTATTGTCCTGTTTAAGAGTGTCACAACATTGCTGTTTACGGCAGACGAACTTCTTTACGGTAAACGAAAACGTGACTGCTGTTGTTGTGTGTCGTTACCGCGCTGGGAGGACGTTAATGAAACTGCCTAACAATAAACCCACATAAGAAACCAAGAACTCGCCCTCGATCATTCTACAGTTATAACGTCATTGGGCGGGCACGCTGTTTATATCGTGGGAAAGCGGACGTGAAAACAGACTGTCGCCCCTGTCCCCACTCAGGTCCGCATTGAGCTGGAGGGGGCGTGGCCTCCAGCTCCGGCTGAATTCCGGGCGTTTATCGGGAGAAAATTTCTTCCGGGAGGTTATCGGTAGAGGCGCTGAATTCCGGGAGTCTCCCGGTAAAACCGGGAGGGTTGGCAAGTATGCGTTTGTCTCAGAGCAATCGTCCATTAAAAGAGTACGTACTGTGGAGAATGCATATATGTTTAAGAGTTCTTTCTTTATTCATAGCCATGTTTAGAGCAGCTAGTACTTTTCCTTTGTATATTCTACCAGTTTCTCTTCGTCTTCAAAGGTCTGTTTAGTGTCTTAACCATTGGAATGTGAATACATCCCCCACTTCTTCCTTATTAGTGTTGCGAGAGGGAGAGGTGGGGGCTTTCTTTGTGTGCAAGAAGTTGGCTCTTCCGTTTGAATGTCAGATCAGATAGAGTAGCCGATATGAATGTATTAGTGTGGGCTGATCTCCTGAAATTTCAGTAAAACTTGATAATATTCCTATTCTGTCTTGGTGGTCCTTCTTACTCAGCATATAAAGAACTTGGGATTGACCAGTAACTTAGATTACCTTGGAGGAAGAGCTGGTAGACGCAACAGTACCCATTAAATTGGCCCATTTTATTTTTTATTTGTGAATAGCGTCACCATGGTAACACATGTTGCCAACTTAAAGTACCGTCGTAGGCTCGAGTGAGACCTTCCCGTTGGTACAACATATGTGGGGGTTCGTTGGCCGATCTGTCTCGTATTAATCATAAGAAAACGTGTGGAAGTATACTAATACAAGTTGAAATATGAGGATTAATAATATGGGCTGCTTGCATTGCAGCAGGCCCATAATAAAATAGAATGACCATGGCTGACAATATTAATGTGCATCATAGTGGGAAGCGGCGTGGCGTAGTGGGTAGAGCGCCCGTGTCAGAAACCTGAGGGCTGCAGGTTCGCTCCCCGCCTCTTACCATGCCGTTGTGTCCTTGGGCAGGACACTTCATCCTTGCCCCCGGTGCCGCTCACACCGGTGAATGAATGTTGAATGAATGATAGGTGGTGGTCGGAGGGGCCGTAGGCGCAAATTGGCAGCCACGCTTCCGTCAGTCTACCCCAGGGCAGCTGTGGCTACGAAAGTAGCTTACCACCACCAGGTGTGAATGAATGATGGGTTTTTAACATGTAAAGCGACTTTGGGTACTTAGAAAAGCGCTATATAAATCCCAGGTATTATTATTATTATTATTATAGTCACACTTAGTGGTAAGCACATTCATGCAAAGTAACATAGTTGTAGAGTATTGTCGTCTGAACAACAGGGGAAAAAGTACACGCCCGTTTAATTTCTACAGGTTTCTTTGACATCTTCACGTGGGCTTCTTGCAACGAGCTCCAGCTGCACATTCAGTGTGCTGGTTGTTTCCTGTCTCCCCTGTTGTGTTTGATTCTCCATGCATTTTTAATGTCTCTGTGGTGCTTTATGGCTTTGTTCTTGCTTGTTATTGCAGGCTCTGGGGATTACTTTTTCCACTACAAGCTCAGTGTAACAAATCTATGCGGCTGTATTTCTTTTAGTCGGTAAATATTGTGTTTCTGTCATTCGCCTTGCAGTCTGCACCTGCGGAAAAAATTAGGAATATTACGAATGCATATATTGTAAGTTCCATGTACACCTGGAGAGCACAGCTCAGCGTTATGTGTTAAATACTGTACAATGTATATTTTATAGGGATATAGCCGATAAATGCTTTAAAATGTTATATCGGAAATTATCGGTTTCAACATTATCAGTATCGGTTTCAAAAAGTAAAATTTCTTACTTTTTTAAAATGCCGCTGTGTACACGGACGTAGGGAGAAGTACAGAGCGCCAATAAACCTTAAAGACACTGCCTTTGCGTGCCGGCCCAATCACATAATATCTATGGGTTTTCACACACACAAGTGAATGCAATCATACTTGGTCAACAGCCATACAGGTCACACTGAGAGTGACCGTATAAACAACTTTAACACTGTTACTAATACGCGCCACACTGTGAACCCACACCAAACAAGAATGACAAACACATTTCGGGAGAACATCCGCACCGTAACACAACATAAACACAACAGAACAAATACCCAGAACCCCTTGCAGCACTAACTCTTCCGGGACGCTACAATATACACCCCCCGCCACCCCCTCAACCTCGCCCACCTCAACCTCCTCATGCCCTCTCAGGGAGAGCATGTCCCAAATTCCAAGCTGCTGTTTTGAGGCATGTTAAAAAAAATAATGCTCTTTGTGACTACAATAATAAATATGGCAGTGCCATGTTGGCATTTTTTTTTTCCATGAATTGAGTTGATTTATTTTGGAAAACCTTGTTACATTGTTTAATGCATCCAGCGGGGCATCACAACAAAATAAGGCATAATAATGTGTTAATTCCACGACTGTATATATCGGTATCGGTTGATATCGGAATCGGTAATTAAGAGTTGGACAATATCGGATATCGGCATAAAAAGCCATTATCGGACATCTCTAATATTTTATTTTAAACGATTAACATTGGAACACGCACAAAAGTACAGAAAATATATATTGATTCCCAGGTACGGGAAATTGGTCCCGTATCGATTAAAATGTGAAGGGTACCCATCCTTACTGACGTCAGAATGCATGGTCAACTGCTGCTTTTCTTGACCTGAAATTTGAAACTAATTACTAGGAATACAATTGGTCCTTTTAGGTCGAAATGAGTTGCAATATTTTTAGCGCCATAATTTTCGCAGATTTGTGGTTATGAAAAAATGAAATAAAAACAACAAAGGGCTAAGTAACCGTGAAGGAAATTTGACTTACCATATTTTCCGGACTATAAAGTGCACTTGAATGTACGGAATAGTTCTGGTTTTGCTTACCGACCTCGAAGCAGTTTTATTTGGTACATGGGTGTAATGATAAGTGTGACCAGTAGATGGCAGTCAAACATAAGAGATATGTGTAGACTGCAACATGATGGCAATATGACTCAAGTAAACAAAACCAACATTGTATAAGTTCCATTGAAAATATAGAACATTACACACGGCGCTCAACAATCCATCAAAATGTTTTAGTACGACTTTGGTAAGCTATGAAGCCGCACCGTTTGATGTATTGTCGGCGCATTAAACATACGGGTATTATTATGGTGTGTGTATAAGGTAAGACATATTATCTGGCGTTTTGTTTCGCAATATTATGCAAAAGCAACTTTTCTTACCTTCTGGTACCTGCTGATCTGTTTTTGGGATCTGCATGAATCCTGAAAAATTGCGTGCATCCACCTTTGTAGTCCGTGCCGACACCGTAGTCGATAAGCTTCTTCTTTTTCTCTATCTCCTTGTTGTGGGACATTCGTCCTCCACTGGTGCCATTTCTAATATAAAGTAGTGTAAAGTTCTTACTTATGTCCGTCAGTAAATTCGCCATGAAAGCGCTAAAACATACCGGTGTAGTGAGTCTACATTATTCACCCAAGGAACTTTAGTTATTAGAGTTCCGGTCGGACGGTTTTTCACGGGGCACATTTCCGGCATTGTTGTTGTTTCCAGATGAGGAGATGCTGCTCCGTTATTGATTGAAATAAAGTCTGAATGTCATTAAAACAGTTAGCTCCATCTTTTGACACTTCTTCCACACCCGTCCTTGCACGCTACACCGCTACAACAAAGATGACGGGGAGAAGACGCTGTCGAAGGTGAGCCACGTAAATAAGACCGCCCACAAAACGGCGCATCCGGAAGCGACTGTCAGAAAGCGACTTGAAGATGATCTTTAAAACATAATCCATGCAACATTTTGACCAAAGAACCACCATTACATGTTATGTAGACCACAAGGGAGAGTAATAATACAACTCCTTTAATGCACCCTATAATCCGGTGCGCATTATATATATGAAAAAGATTGAAAATAGACCATTTATCAGCAGTGCACCTTATAATCCAGTGCACCATATGGTCCTCAAAATACGGTACCTTCAAAGCCTTGGCATAGGACATAATGTTTTTTGCGTTTGACTTCTCATCAGAACATGTTTCACAAAATCATGCAGGAATGGAGGAGAACCATGTCAACCTTAAAATAAAACTAGTTGTCAAAAGCCCTTAAAAAGCGCTTAAAATAGCTCTTGAAATAACCAATAAACCTTAGGTTTAAAAGTCCTTTATTATAGCCCATTCTCCTAAAGTCACAAATAAATACAGTATGCATGCCATGACTGCTTTTGGTTATGTCAACAACCGCCTTTGTCGTTGTGAGTCAGCCGATCCGAAGGATGTCGACTTAAACAGATACTGCTTGCACACTTTGCAACACTGAGCTAAGAATTGTTGGTTTTCGAAGCATTAATATACAAAACCAGTAAAGTTTGCACGTTGTGTAAATCGTAAATAAAAACAGAATACAATGATTTGCAATGATTCTTATATTCATTTGCATAGACTGCAAAGACAAGATATTTATTGTTCGAACTGAGAATTATTATTTTTTTTTTAAATAATCATCAACTTAGAATTTAATGGCAGCAACACATTGCAAAAAAGTTGTCACTGGGGCATTTTTACCACTGTGTTACATGGCCTTTCCTTTTAACAACACTCGGTAAACGTTTGGGAACTGAGGAGACCAATTTTTGAAGCTTTTCAGGTGGAATTCTTTCCCATTCTTGCTTGATGTACAGCTTAAGTTGTTCAACAGTCCGGGGTCTCCGTTGTGGTATTTTAGGCTTCATATTGCGCCACACATTTTCAATGGGAGACAGGTCTGGACTACAGACAGGCCAGTCTAGTACCCGCACTCTTTTACTATGATGCCACGCTGTTGTAACACGTGGCTTGGCATTGTCTTGCTGAAATAAGCAGGGGCGTCCATGATAACGTTGCTTTGATGGCAACATATGTTGCTCCAAAACTTGGCATTGTCTTGCTGAAATAAGCAGGGGCGTCCATGATAACGTTGCTTTGATGGCAACATATGTTACCAAATATGTGTTATATGTGTTTTATGTTGCACGATTGCACCAAGAAAAATTCCTAGTTTGTGAACCCGTTCTCAAACAATGGCAATAAAACTATTCTGATTCTGATTCTGATTCTGAAAACTTCAGCATTAATGGTGCCTTAACAGATGTGTAAGTTACCCACACCTTGGGCACTAATACACCCCCATGCCATCACAGATGCTGGCTTTTGAACTTTGCGCCTATAACAATCCGGATGAATTTTTTCCTCTTTGATCCGGAGGACACAAGGTCCACAGTTTCCAAAAACAATTTGAATTGTGGACTCGTCAGACCACAGAACATTGGATTGGATATTCACTTTAGAGTGACAAGTGAGTATTCAATCATAGTCTCGTTAACATCACGCTACATAGATAGACTACTGTCAACAACTTGTCATCTGATTGGCCATCGCAACTGTCTATCAACTGTATGTGTTCTCAAATACATCCGCTAACGCTCCCGGGTGTTGCTCTGCTGATCTGCGTTGCACCGCCGCGGCTCAAACCAGTGAGTATCCAATCACAGGACACGTAAATGTCACGTTCAACGTGAGGCCAGCTGGAAGGACTTACTGACAACAACTCGTGATCTGATTGGCTTTAGCAATTATCTATTAACTATATGTGCCCGTTCACTGACAGTGCACAGACATTGTTGATTCTGAAGGCAGATTTGGTACTAGCTGAATTTTGATTGGATAAAAACTCTAACCTAAAAACAACAGCACTGGAAGCAGCATAATATGACATGAAGAGACTATGAATACTTTTAGATATTTAGGGAAAGTACATTAAAAATGACTTTTATCTTTAATTATGATCATGATTTCTGGTTATGTTAGGCCAGCAGAGAAGGCCTTGCTGGCCTTAACGGCACACCACTGCATCTGTCGTCTTTAAAAAAAAAAAAAAGGCCTCAGTCAGGCTAGACTACTGCTACGCACTTCTTGTGGGGATCCCCAGCAAGAACATCCAGAAGCTGCAATACTTACAGAATAGTGCTGCTAGGATCCTGATGAGAGTGCGGAAATATGACCATATCACACTAATTCTCAAATCCCTTCACTGGATTCCTGTTCCAATCAGGATTGAATACAAAGTCTCCCTACTAACCCACAAGTGCCTCCATGGAAATGCCCCCCTCTACCTCAAAGAACTACTCACCCCCAAATCCTCCACACGACACCTCCAGGCTAACCTCCAAGGACAAAGCTACGAACAATGGGAGACCGGGCTTTCTGCTCCGCCGCTGCCAGTTTGTGGAACTCTCTCCCTGACCACCTGAGGGCACCACAGACTGTGGATGCTTTTAAAAAAGGCTTAAAAACCCTTCTTTTTAAAAAAAATATATTTTTTTAGGTATATGCATAATAGTTCTAGCTATTAGGCTGTTCTAGTTTTTATTTGTATTTATTTTTATGATCTTTTTATTTTCATTTCTTTTTAATACACTGTAGCACTTTGAGGTTGTTTACTCAATGTAAAGTGCTTTTTACAAATAAAATCTATTACTATTATTATTATTCAATCATAAGGTGGAATAAATTAGCCACATGCCAAGATGGTCAACTCTGGTTGGTGCATTTTAGTTCTACTGGTCTCCTTCTTAAACCAGAGTGAGATTGCGATCTGCTGCTTGAACAATGGCCTCGCTATAATAAACTGTTTGGTACATCCTGCTCAGCTGAAGGAATTGGAGTCTTGTGATAGTGATAGTCTGTTCAAACATTCCACATTTAGCCGAGAGGCCAACAACAGCAAGCAGAATAGACCTTGACTACATTACTTTTCATTTAGTTAGCCCAGGGGTCGGCAACCCAAAACGTTGAAAGAGCCATATCGAACCAAAAATCCAAAAAAACAAATCTGTCGGGAGCCACAAAAAATGAAAAGCCGTATATAAGTCTTATAATGAAGGCAACACAGTGTCTATATTAGCTATAATAGCCTACTATCAAAATGACTATGTGTCGCAGGCTGAAGCAAATCTTCGTTGACAGAAATGTTAAAATTTAATATATATTATACACATTTTTACAACATTAGAAACCATTAGTAAATCAGAGGCTACTCAGAAGGTGAGATAACTCCTGGAAATTACTGGCTTTTAATATAGATATGTGTGGCCAAGTTAAAGGAAGCTGTGTCTTCTTTTAATAGATTTATTACAATCTTTGGCAAGCGAGGTAATGTTTGCTGTGGTCTGGAACAACATGATACACAAACAAAATAAACTGAAATGCAGCCTATACTACAGACAGATAATGTGTCATGAGACAATTATATACAAAGAGGATAAAGGTAAACAATATTAAATGAGCTCAAATATACCTACAAATGAGGCATGGTGATGCAATATGTGCATACAGCTAGCTTAAATGGCATGTTAGCATTGATTAGCTTGCAGTCATGCACTGACCAAATATGCCTGATTAGCACTCCAACAAGTCAATAACATCAACAAAGCTCACCTTTGTGCATTCACGCACAGCATAAAACTTTTGGTGGACAAAATGAGACGAAGATGTAAACATGTACACAAACTGTTGCATCACAGTCCACGCTATGGTGAGTTCAAGAGCCGCCGAAATTAGTAGGACAAAAAGATGTTCACCAATTACTCTCATCAGTTGAGCATACACACAAACATATTAAACTAGAGATGTCCGATAATATCGGCAGTCCGATATTATCGGACATCTCTAGTTTAAGCCGATAAATGCTTTAAAATGTAATATCGGAAATGATCGGTATTGGTTTCAAAAAGAAAAATGTATGACTTTTTAAAACGCCGCTGTACGGAGTGGTACACGGACGTAGGGAGAAGTACAGAGCAGTTGCATCTCCCAGTCATACTTGCCAACCCTCCCGAATTTCAGTGCCCCTCCCGAAAATCTCCCGGGGCAACCATTCTCCCGAATTTCTCCCGATTTCCACCCAGACAACAATATTGGGGGCGCGCCTTAAAGGCACTGCATTTGCGTGCCGGCCCAGTCACATAATATCTACGGCTTTTTACACACACAAGTGAATGCAAAACATACTTGGTCAACAGCCATACAGGTCACACTGAGGGTGGTCGTATAAACAACTTTAACACTGTTACAAATATGTGCCACACTGTGAACCCACACCAAACAAGAATGACAAACACATTTCGGGAGAACATCCGCACCGTAACACAACATAAACACAACAGAACAAATACCCAGAACCCCTTGCAGCACTAACTCTTCCGGGACGCTACAATATACACCCCCTGCTAGCCCCCCAACCCCGCCCCCCCAACCCCGCCCACCTCAACCTCCTCATGCTCTCTCAGGGAGAGCATGTCCCAAATTCCAAGCTGCTGTTTTGAGGCATGTTGAAAAAAAGAATGTACTTTGTGACTTCAATAATAAATATGGCAGTGCCATGTTGGCATTTTTTTTCCATATATTGAGTTGATTTCGGAAAACCTTGTTACATTGTTTAATGCATCCAGCGGGGCATCACAACAAAATTAGGCATAATAATGTGTTAATTCCACGACTGTATATTTCGGTATCAGTTGATATCGGAATCGGTAATTAAGAGTTGGACAATATCGGAATATCGGCAAAAAAGCCATTATCGGACATCTCTATATTAAACAGTGGGCTTTCTAACAATTGGGAAGGTTTGTGTCATGTTTGTCCTAAAAAAAAAAACATACGGTACTAAGACAAAATTTCCCCCCCATCTTTTTCCATTTTCAATCATTTTTTAAAAATGCTACAGGGAGCCACCAGCGCAGCTCGAGAGCCGCAGGTTGCTGACCCAGTAGCAGCATTAGATTTTCAAGAGTATTTGTTTCTGCAAAATGATATTAACCATGTTTACACATGACCTTATGACTTTCTGCCAAACAACTCGTGTCTGGATGCTGACCTGCATCTGTGTCTGTGTTGGACAGGTCGCTGTTGGTCATCAAGATGACTGATGGGGATTATGACTACCTGATAAAGCTCCTGGCCCTGGGAGACTCTGGCGTGGGGAAGACAACGTTCCTGTACAGATACACAGATAATAAGTTCAACCCCAAGTTCATCACCACAGTCGGCATCGACTTCAGGGAAAAGAGAGTGGTAAGGCTCCCTGTAATGTTTCAAAAGGCAGGAAACTGTGCATGTTTTTGTCTTAATCTGGTACTCATTTGTATGTGTTGCAACTAATTCATCACAACTAATAGTTGCTTTTTATACTAATCCATGTGGGGCACTAAACCTTATGGAGCTAAACCAGACTCTGGGCAAAATGCGGCCCGCGGGCCACATGCATCACATTAAGATATGGACTGGACTCTCACACTATTATGTTAGATCCACTGTGGACTCGAGTCTCACACTATTATGTTAGATCCACTATGGACTGGACTCTCACACTATTATGTTAGATCCACTATGGACTCGAGTCTCACACTATTATGTTAGATCCACTATGGACTGGACTCTCACACTATTATGTTAGATCCACTATGGACTGGACTCTCACACTATTATGTTAGATCCACTATGGACTGGACTCTCACAATATTATGCTAGATCCAATATGGACTGGACTCTCACACTATTATGTTAGATCCACTATGGACTGGACTCTCACACTATTATGTTAGATCCACTATGGACGGGACTCTCACACTATTATGTTAGATCCACTAGGGACTGGACTCTCACACTATTATGTTAGATCCACTATGGACTGGACTCTCACACTATTATGTTAGATCCAATATGGACTGGACTCTCACACTATTATGTTAGATCCACTATGGACTGGACTCTCACACTATTATGTTAGATCCACTATGGACGGGACTCTCACACTATTATGTTAGATCCACTAGGGACTGGACTCTCACACTATTATGTTAGATCCACTATGGACTGGACACTCTCTATGATGTTAGATCCACTATGGACTGGACTCTCACACTATTATGTTAGATCCACTATGGACTGGACTCTCACTATTATGTTAGATCCACTATGGACTGGACTCTCACACTATTATGTTAGATCCACTATGGACTGGACTCTCACTATTATGTTAGATCCACTATGGACTGGACTCTCACACTATTATTTTAGATCCACTATGGACTGGACTCTCACTATTATGTTAGATCCACTATGGACTGGACTCACACTATTATGTTAGATCCACTATGGACTGGACTCTCACACTATTATGTTAGATCCACTATGGACTGGACTCTCACTATTATGTTAGATCCACTATGGACTGGACTCACACTATTATGTTAGATCCACTATGGACTGGACTCTCACACTATTATGCTAGTTCCACTCGACGTCCATTGCACCGGTCGCCCAGGGGGGGTCCCCACATCTGCGGTCCCCTCAAGGTTTCTCATTGTCATCCCATTGGGTTGAGTTTTTCCTTGCCCTGATGTGGGATCTGAGCCGAGGATGTCGTTGTGGCTTGTGCAGCTCTTTGAGACACTCGTGATGTAGGGCTGTATAAGTAAACGTTGATTGATCGATTGATTGATTGATTGATTTTCAATCCGGCCCGTCGGACGTTCTACATCCTTTTTTTTAGACCTTTAACATCAAAACTGTAGCCGCCATTATGATGTGCACAGTTGTTTTTAAATTATCGTAAGTCTTGAACTATAGAAAGTATTTCAATGGTTGAAATCTGCGCTTTTGGGTGTTGTACGAGTTATTACGTCAAAGCAGCTCTGACGAGGAACGCGCCAGAGTGGGCGGGGTTTGTTTTCAGAGCAGCCAGCCCGAAACATTTGTGTCAGAAACAGATGCGGAAGCAAATTTTTACAACAAATTTCTACACAAAAGTGGTAATATGTGGTAATAATTGTTGGTGTTTATTACACTTTGCATTCATATTTTGCTGTTTTTGTACATATGTTTTGCTTGATTGTAAAAAATACACAACTATCGAGGAGCTGGTCTGAGAAGTGAAAGAGGAGCGACGTTCATATGTTGTTAATATTCAGTGTTTTATTGTTCATAGTTAATATTGTAAATCCCCCTTTCTTTATTTTAATGTACATTTTGGGTGTCCCATTCAGTAAAAAACTGTAAAATTCCATTTTCCATTTTTTTTGGGTGGTCTGTCATAACGTTTTTAGAACTCTATCAGACATTGTGACTAGAGATGTCCGATAATATCGTTCTGCCGATATTATCGGCCGATAAATGCTTTAAAATGTAATATCGGAAATTATCGGTATCCGTTTCAAAATTATCGGTATCTGTTTCAAAAAGTAAAATGTATGACTTCGCCGCTGTGTACACGGACGTAGGGAGAAGTACAGAGCGCCAATAAACCTTAAAGGCACTGCCTATGTGTGCCGGCCCAGTCACATAATTAATATCTATGGTTTTTCACACACACAAGTGAATGCAAGGCATACTTGGTCAACAGCCATACAGGTCACACTTAGGGTAGCCGTATAAACAACTTTAACACTGTTACACACTGTGAACCCACACCAAACAAGAATGACAAACGCATTTCGGGAGAACATCCGCACCGTAACACAACATAAACACAACAGAACAAATACCCAGAACCCCTTGCAGCACTGACTCTTCCAGGATGCTACAATATACACCCCCCCCCCCCCAACCCCGCCCACCTCATCCTCATGCTCTCTCCCAAATTCCAAGCTGCTGTTTTGAGGCATGTTAAAAAAAATAATGCACTTTTTTTCCATAACTTGAGTTTATTTATTTTGGAAAACCTTGTTACATTGTTTAATGCATCCAGCGGGGCATCACAACAAAATTAGGCATAATAATGTGTTAATTCCACGACTGTATATATCGGTATCGGTTGATATCGGAATCGGTAATTAAGAGTTGGACAATATCGGAATATCGGATATCGGCAAAAAAGCCATTATCGGACATCTCTAGTTATTACACTTTGCATTCATATTTTGTTGTTTTTTACATGTGTTTTGCTTGAATGTAAAAGATACACAACTATCGAGGAGCTGGTCTGAGAAGTACAAGAGGAGCGACGTTCATATCTTCTTAATATTCAGTGTTTTATTGTTCATAGTTAATATTGTAAATCCCCCTTTCTTTATTTTAATGTACATTTTGGGTGTCCCATTCAGTAAAAAACTGTAAAATTCCATTCTGTTTTTTTGGGTGGTGTGTCATAACGTTTTTAGAACTCTATCGGACATTGTGACTAGAGATGTATCGGCCGATAAATGCTTTAAAATGTAATATCGGAAATTTTTGGTATCAGTTTCAAAATTATCGGTATCGGTTTCAAAAATTAAAATGTATGACTTTTTAAATCGCCGCTGTGTACACGGACGTAGGGAGAAGTACAGAGCGCCAATAAACCTTAAAGGCACTGCCTTTGCGTGCAGGTCCAATCACATAATATCCATGGCTTTTCACACATACAAGTGAATGCCAGGCATACTTGGTCAACAGCCATACAGGTCACACTGAGGGTGTCATATAAACAACTTTAACACTGTTACAAATATGTGCCACACTATGAACCCACACCAAACAAGAATGACAAACACATTTCGGGAAAACATCCGCACCGTAACACAACATAAACACAACAGAACAAATACCCAGAACCCCTTGCAGCAGCACTGACTCTTCCAGGACGGGTGGTCTGTCATAATGTTTTTAGAACTCTATCGGACATTGTGACTTTTGGTATTAGTGTTCCCGGAAAAAAAGGGAACCACACACACATACTGTACAACAGATTTTTACAGCTAAATGTGTACATGTAATGTATACACACATACACATTGGCCCCCCCCCCCCCCCCCCCCAGACAATTTTTTTTCTCTCAATATGGCCCCCCGAGTCCAAATATTTGCCCAGCTCTGAGCTAAACTGATACAACCGTGCAGCAATACCTATTTCTTACCTTGTTTAGGAAACATTTAGTTCCATGGTCAAAATGTCACCATCATGAAATGTTATTTTGATAAGCATTTTTCCTGAAAAACTGACATTTTTGACAGTTAATATGCCAGAGCTTTTCCCATTTGCCACCATGACATTTGTATTCATTGTTTTTGGATGGTTTGTCAGCAACTTGTCATAGATGCTCATATACTGTAACTATGACTGATATACGTCACTTGAACTATAGCATTTTGTAAATATATTATGTGTTGTTTCTGTATTCTGTAGCAATTAGGGACTAGCACCAGTTAAATTAATTACATGGACAGGTTTGTGCGGTCTATTTCTTTCATGTGACTGTTCTTAATTTGGATGTGGGGAGTAACCACATGGGAAAGTTGCCAGATCCCAGATGTCTGAAATCCCAGTGGATTGTAACTTGTGAAGATGCTGGTGTGGCTGTTGTTCACTAATGTAGCTTTTTAATTTGACTGCAGTAAACCATAATAAAACAACTTGGGTTTCAGGTTTTACATAGTACATTTTTAGTCTGATGGAATGATTTGTTATTACCAGAAATGTGGAATGATAGTATTGGCGTAAAAAGCGACTCTTTATCGATTATATCTCGTGTCATTGCACATTTTTGCACAACATAATTCTGTTCATGTTGTAGTTTCTACTGACATATATAAGTTACAACTAGAGATGTCCGATAATGGCTTTTTTGCCGATATCCGTTATTCCGATATTGTCCAACTCTTAATTACCGATTCCGATATCAACCGATACCGATATATACAGTCGTGGAATAAACACATTATTATGCCTAATTATGTTGTGATGCCCCGCTGGATGCATTAAACAATGTGACAAGGTTTTCCAAAATAAATCAACTCAAGTTATGGAAAAAAATGCCAACATGGCACTGCCATATTTATTATTGAAGTCACAAAGTGCATAATTTTTTTTAACATGCCTCAAAACAGCAGCTTGGAATTTGGGACATGCTCTCCCTGAGAGACCATGAGGAGGTTGAGGTGGGCGGGGTTTTGGAGGTAGCGGGGGGTGTATATTGTAGCGTCCCGGAAGAGTTAGTGCTGCAAGGGGTTCTGGGTATTTGTTCTGTTGTGTTACGGTGCGGATGTTCTCCCGAAATGTGTTTGTCATTCTTGTTTGGTGTGGGTTCACAGTGTGGCGCATATTTGTAACAGTGTTAAAGTTGTTTATACGGTCACCCTCAGTGTGACCTGTATGGCTGTTGACCAAATATGCCTTGCATTCACTTGTATGTGTGAAAAGCCGTAGATATTATGTGACTGGGCCGGCACGCAAAGGCAGTGCCTTTAAGGTTTATTGGCGCTCTGTACTTCTCCCTACATCCGTGTACACAGCGGCGTTTTAAAAAGTCATACATTTTACTTTTTGAAACCGATATCGATAATTTTGAAACCGATACCGATAATTTCCGATATTACATCTTAAAGCATTTATCGGCCGATAATATCGGCAGTCCGATATTATCGGACATCCCTAGTTACAACTATACGTTACTTTGTATTAGAAATGAAAACAGTGGAGGATGCATGTGCATGTACGAGCCAGTCTGCCCCACAATAAGAAGATAGAGAGGAAAAGGAACTTATTGAATACAACATCGCACTTCAATGACGCACTCGCGCATAGCTCTTCGGGTAAATCTCTACTAGGGTTGTTTCAATACCAATATTTTGGTACCGGCACTAAAATGTATTTCGATACTTTTCGATACTTTTCTATATACCGTATTTTTCGAGTATAAGTCGCTCCGGAGTATAAGTCGCACCGGCCGAAAATGCATAATAAAGAAGGAAAAAAAACATATATAAGTCGCACTGGAGTATAAGTCGCATTTTTTGGGGAAATTTATTTGATATAAGCCAACACCAAAAATAGACATTTGAAAGGCAATTTAAAATAAATAAAGAATAGTGAACAACAGGCTGAATAAGTGTACGTTATATGAGGCATAAATAACCAACTGAGAACGTGCCTGGTATGTTAACGTAACATATTATGGTAAGAGTCATTCAAATAACTATAACATATAGAACATGCTATACGTTTACCAAACAATCTGTCACTCCTAATTGCTAAATCCCATGAAATCTTATACGTCTAGTCTCTTACGTGAATGAGCTAAATAATATTATTTGATATTTTACGGTAATGTGTTAATAATTCCACACATAAGTCGCTCCTGAGTATAAGTCGCACCCCCGGCCAAACTATGAAAAAAACTGCGACTTATAGTCCGAAAAATACGGTACCACAAAAAATGGCATTAATGGCTTTATTTTAACAAAAAATCTTAGGGTACATTCAACATCTTTCTTATTGTAATCGAAGAACAATTTTGTCCTTAACACCTCTAAAGGCCCTAGTGGCCACATGCGTGGACAGCACCTTTTAGCTCTTATTTCCAAAATTCTGTACACTACTGAATTGGGGTCTTATGGCCGCTTATGTGGACACTTATACTGCCATCTGGTGGTGTAAGAAGAGTATAACATACAATGGAATTTGGGGGGAAAAAAGTGTAAAATTAAGAATTAGCATGTCACTAAACGTGACGTACACGTTTGTGTACTTATGGACTAAGTACATCATATCAAAAGATGATTCTTAGTTTTTATTCTAATTAGGGTCCAATAATCCCAAATAGCAAAGAGAACTTAAAAAAGCATGTAAACAAACAGCTTGGGCCTTAAGAGGTTAAATAAAATAGTGAACATACTTGACAACTTGTCTTTTAGTAGTAAGTAAGCAAACAAAAGCTCTTAATTAGTCTGCTGACGTATGCAGTAACATATTGTGTCATTTTCCATTCTAATAATTGTCAAAATTATAAGGACAAGCTGTAAACATTGATTATTAATCTACTTGTTCATTTACGGTTAATATCTGGTTATTTTCTGTTTTAACATGTTCTATCTACACTTCTGTTAAAATGTAATAATCACTTATTCTTTCTGTTATTTGGATACTTTACATTAGTTTTGGATGATACACAAATTTAGATATCGATCCGATACCAAGTAGTTACAGGGTCATACATTGGTCATAAATTAAGTCCAGGGACGTATTTCCCGAGTTTATGAAAATAATATGAATTAAAAAAAAAGAAAAAAGATTTTGTGACGATAAAAAAATATTCATGTAATCATAGTAGTATCGACTAGATACGCTCTTCTACTTGGTAATATTACAGTGGATGACAGTGGAGTCAGGTGTAGATCCACCCATGGCATTTGTTTACATTGTGACGCCGGTGAGCTATTGTATCCTCCTACGGTGTGTAGTGAAGCATGTTTAGCTATTTCTCGTCCTGCAGGGATGATACTTGTAAGAACTTACTTTATTTGTCGCCATGGAAGCAAGGATTAGTGATTTAGAAGAAGCTAAAACACTGTGGATGGCATTAGCCGCTAACTATCTAGCCATGTTTTAAAGCACCTCTTCCTGAGGGCGTTTCATTGCTTTAGCTTCACCTTTATCTTTAGTTTTTAAGCCAACAACATCATAAATCGGGCCAAATTCTAAATGGCTCGTTGGAAAAAGCATGAAGGAAGGCAAGATTGTTTTATAAATATCTCCGCCATGCCTCCATGGTTTGATTTCAACTTTTCGAGACTTAGGTCATATCACAAATATACACAAAGGCAGGTACCAATAGGTAAAAAGTAGAGATGTCCGATAATGGCTTTTTTGCCGATATCCGATATTCCGATATTGTCCAACTCTTAATTACCGATTCCGATACCAACCTATTCCATACTTGCCAACCCTCCCAGTTTTACCGGGAGACTCCTGGAATTCAGCGCCTCTCCCGATAACCTCCCGAAGAAATTTTCTCCCGATAAAACTCCGGAATTCAGCCGGAGCTGGAGGCCACGCCCCCTCCAGCTCCATGCGGACCTGAGTGGGGGACAGCGGCGGCAGTCCTGTTTTCACGTCCGCTTTCCCCACGATATAAACAGCGTGCCTGCCCAATCACGTTATAACTGTAGAATGATCGAGGGCGAGTTCTTGGTTTCTTATGTGGGTTTATTGTTACACAACAACAGCAGTCACGTTTTCGTCTACCGTAAAGCAGTTTGTCTGCCCGTAAACAGCAATGTTGTGACACTCTTAAACAGGACAATACTGCCATCTACTGGATAGCCTCCGGAACACTGAAATTCAAATATTTCTTTTATTTATATGTATAATAAAATAAATATATATAGCTAGAATTCACTGAAAGTCAAGTATTTCATATATATATATATTGGTGAATTCTAGCTGTAAATATACTCCTCCCCTGTTAACCACGCCCCCCACCCCACCCCCGACCACACCCCACCCCACCTCCCGGAATCGGAGGTCTCAAGGTTGGCAAGTATGACCGATACCGATATATACAGTCATGGAATTAATACATTATTATGCCTAATTTTTTTGTGATGCCCCGCTGGATGCATTAAACAATGTAACAAGGTTTTTCAAAATAAATCAACTCAAGTCATGGAAAAAAATGCCAACATGGCACTGCTATATTTATTATTGAAGTCACAAAGTGCATTTTTTTTTTTAACATGCCTCAAAACAGCAGCTTGGAATTTGGGACATGCTCTCCCTGTGAGAGCATGAGGAGGTTGAGGTGGGGGGTAGCGGGTAGCGGGGGGGTGTATATTGTAGCGTCCCGGAAGAGTTAGGGCTGCAAGGGGTTCTGGGTATTTGTTCTGTTGTGTTTATGTTGTGTTACGGTGCGGATGTTCTCCCGAAATGTGTTTGTCATTCTTGTTTGGTTTGGGTTCACAGTGTGGCGCATATTTGTAACAGTGTTAAAGTTGTTTATACGGACACCTTTAGAGTGACCTGTATGGCTGTTGATCAAGTATGCCTTGCATTCACTTGTGTGTGTGAAAAGCCGAAGATATTATGTGACTGGGCCGGCACGCAAAGGCAGTGCCTTTAAGGTTTATTGGCGCTCTGTACTTCTCCCTACGTCCGTGTACACAGCAGCGTTTTAAAAAGTCATAAACTTTTTGAAACCGATACCGATAATGTTGAAACCGATACTGATAATTTCCGATATTACACTTCAAAGCATTTATCGGCCGATAATATCGGCAGTACGATATTATCGGACAGCCCTAGTAAAAAAAAAGTCTGTTTTGCATAATAGGTCCTAAAAGCAGACTAAAGATGTCTTTTGCATTCGTTTCTGGCTTCACCAGTGAAGACCATTCATCGCCATCTGATGCCTCGTTCTTTTCAGAGTGCACGCTGGCGCGGGAAATGTTGCTCGCCGCAATGAGGTTGGACAAACCAATATTGAAACAAATACTACCACTAAACGCACATTTTCCCATTTTGTTAGTATAATCTTTGAATATTTCCAGTTGTATTTAGACTGTTACTGTTTTACAAGGCACAGGCAGTGATACATTTTAATTGATGACAAATTCTTTCATGTTAAACCTAATAATATCCTCTGACCGTTATATTTAAAAGATGAAGAAAACTTGATCGCTGCTTGTATCGAGATGACGTCGTGCTTTGCTGCAGCTCTGTCAGTACTGGCAGTGCTAATTTTATCTCGGTGCTTCAGATGACATATATGATCCATTATTGCCCATCTCCACGGTGTCTGTGTCACACTACCTTTTTAAATATTTCATCTTTAGCCAGACTATGAGGGAGAATGTGATCGTTGGGGTAGGGCGATACAGCACATTTTGATACCAAGTGACAGGGCCTGTATTGCCAAGACTTAAAATTCTACTTGAAATGTTTAAAATTGGTGATTTTGTTTTTAAACATAGTAAATACAGGACAAAAAGTTAGGGCAAGCAAGCAAACTTTTTTTTTACTTTGGTAAATTTACAAAATTATTTCTTTTTTACTCATTTTTTTTTTTTTTTAACATAGAATATGGATTATTCAAATATTTTTTACATGAAAAAACTTATTTAGGTATGCAATTTTTTACGTTTTGAGTGGAGTAAGTGCAGCCCCTTTCCAAGTCAGGTTCAAACACTGATGACATCTATTAAACAGACAAAGAAGCAAGGCATTAAACAGAGACAGAATTAAATTTGGCTCAATTGAGGAGAAAAGTCTGGGCTGTACTCTTGTACAGTCTCCACCACACTCTGACGAAAGATTGTACGCTTCCTCTTTTATTTGGACTTTCCCTGATTACATGGCAACAGCTGTTTCTAAGGGAGGGGGTCGTAAACAGCCATCGCTTTTGATTAAAACAGTTTAAAAAAAAAAGGTCGTAAAACAGTTCTAAGAAAAGGTCCCTGGAGCTTGCGTCAGGTCCTGCTTCCACTCCGCTTTGTAGTTCTCGGGTCAAGACAACATCTTCCTGTGGATTACAATAGAAGAAAGAAACCGACGCCTTCATGTCGCTTCCCATCGTACACAGTTGAGTCTTCTCGCCCTGAACTCAATGTAACACAAGGTTTTGTGATAACGAAGATACAATTATTCTGACAGGTTTCATTCTACAAAACCTAAAACCAGTGAAGTTGGCACGTTGTGTAAATGGTAAATAAAAACAGAATACAATGATTTGCAAATCCTTTTCAACTTATATTCCATTGAATAGACTGCAAAGACAAGATATCTAATGTCCGAACTGGAAAACTTAATTTTTTGCAAATATTAGCTCATTTGGAATTTGATGCCTGCAACATGTTTCAAAAAAGCTGGCACAAGTGGCAAAAAAGACTGAGAAAGTTGAGGAATGCTCATCAAACACTTATTTGGAACACCCCACAGGTGAACAGGCTAATTGGGAACAGGTGGGTGCCACGATTGGGTATAAAAGCAGCTTCCATGAAATGCTCAGTCATTCACAAACAAGGATGGGGTGAGGGTCACCACTTTGTGAACAAATGCGTGAGCAAATTGTCGAACAGTTTAAGAACAACATTTCTCAACGAGCTATTGCAAGGAATTTAGGGATTTCACCATCTACGGTCTGTAATATCATCAAAAGGTTCAGAGAATCTGGAGAAATCACTGCAAGGCCCGAAAAGCAACATTGATTGCCCGATACCTTCGATTCCTCTGGTGGTACTGCATCAAAAAGCGACATCAGTGTGTAAAGGATATCACCACATGGGCTCAGGAACACTTCTGAAAACCACTGTCAGTAACTACAGATCATTGTTACATCTGTAAGTGCAAGTTAAAACTCTACTATGCAAAGCAAAAGCCATTAATCAACAACACCCAGAAACGCTGTCGGCTTCACTGGGCCCGAGCTCATCCAAGATGGACTGATGCAAAGTGAAAAAATGTTCTGTGGTCTGACGAGTCCACATTTCATATTGTTTTTGGAAACTGTGGACGTTGTGTCCTCCGGAACAAAGAGGAAAAGAGCCATCTTGATTGTTCTAGGCGCAAAGTTCAAAAGCCAGCATCTGTGATGGTATGGGGGTGTATTATCGCCCAAGACATGGGTAACTTACACATCTGTGAAGCACCATTAATGCTGAAAGGTACATACAGGTTTTGGAGCAACAAATGTTGTCATCATGGACGCCCCTGCTTATTTCAGCAAGACAATGCCGAGCCACGTGTTACAACAGCGTGGCTTCATTGTAAAAGAGTGCGGGTACTAGACTGGCCTGCCTGTAGTCCAGACCTGTCTCCCATTGAAAATGTGTGGCGCAATATGAAACTTAAAATACCACAACAGAGACCCTGGACTGTTGAACAACTTAAGCTGTACATGAAGCAAGAATGGGAAATAATTCCACCTGGAAAACTTCAAAACTTGGTCTCCTCAGTTCCCAAACGTTTACTGAGTGTTGTTAAAAGGAAAGGCCATGTAACACAGTGGTAAATATGCCCCTGTGCCAACTTTTTTGCATTGTGTCGCTGCCATTAAATTCTAGTTAATGATTATTTGCACCACTTTACAGTCTTAGTAAATCACACGCAACACGCCCACTAATAGTACACACCCTTTTATAGTGTTTGAATCCTAGTAACAGTGACAGTGTCTCATCTGTGGGAATCAAAGGTGTGAATGTTGCCTGAGGCTTCTTTTGTGTTTCCAGCCCTGTTGAGATGTACACTTCTTCAATGTAGTCCACTCATAAAAATATGAGGGATCCTGACTTACGGCTCCATTAGTTCACCTCACACTCTACTATTGCCATAGAAACCATTCAAATTCCCAAGTGGTGTCCCAGTAAATTATACTTGGATGCATTTCATAGCCCATCTCGCAAATGGATGGACAAAATAATGTGTTTCTTAATGTTCTGCTGGATGAATATTGCTGATTGCAAGGAGTCAGCCATATCAATATACATGTAATTCTTCCTATTATGAACTGTTGGCAGATACTGTAAGTGCTCAGCAGAACATCTTGCTGAACTTTTGTATAAAACATTTTGTAGTCTAAGTCTAATTCTAGAAGTACAAAACCCAAAACCGGTGAAGTTGGCATGTTGGTGTAATTCGTAAATAAAAACAGAATACAATGATTTGCAAATCATTTTCCACTTTATATTCAATTGAATATACTGCAAAGACAAGATATTTAATGTTCGACCTGAGACATTTAATTTTTTTTTCTCGCAAATAATCATTAACTTAGAATTTAATGGCAGCAACACATTGCAAAAAAGTTGGCACAGGCACATTTTTACCACTGTGGTACATGGCCTTTCCTTTTAACAACATTTAGTAAACGTTTTGGAACTGAAGAGACCTATTTTTTAAGCTTCACAGGTGGAATTATTTCCCATTCTTGCTTGATGTACAGCTTAAGTTGTTCAACAGTCCGGGGTCTCTGTTGTGGTATTTTAGGCTTTATAATGCGCCACACATGGCACATGGTCTGCACTACAGGCAGGCCAGTCTAGTACCCGCACTCTTTTACTACGAAGCCACGTTGTTGTAACACATGCAGAATGTGGCTTGGCATCGTCTCGCTGAAATAAGCAGGGGCGTCCATGAAAAAGACGTTGCTTGGATGGCAACATATGTTGCTCCAAAACCTGTATGTACCTTTCAGCATTAATGGTGCCTTCACAGATGTGTAAGTTACCCATGCCTTGAGCACTAATACACCCCCATACCATCACATATGCTGGCTTTTGAACTTTGCACCTATAACAGTCCGGATGGTTCTTTTCCTCTTTGGTCCGGAGGGCACAACGTCCACAGTTTACAAAAACAATTTGAAATGTGGACAGAACATAGAACACTTTTCCACTTTGCATCAGTCCATCTTGGATGAGCTTGGGTCCAGCGAAGCCGGCGGCGTTTCTGGGTGTTGTTGATTAATGGCTTTCGCTTTGCATAGTAGAGTTTTAACTTGCACTTACAGACGTAGCGATGAACTGTAGTTACTGACAGTGGTTTTCTGAAGTGTTCCAGAGCCCATGTGGTGATATCCTTTACATACTGATGTCGCTTTTTTGATGCAGTAACGCCCAAGGTCACGGGCATTCAATGTTGGTTTTCGGCCTTGCCGCTTACGTGCATTGATTTCTCCAGATTTTCTGAACCTTTTGATGATATTACAGACCGTAGATGGTGATATCCCTAAATTCCTTGCAATAGCTGGTAGAGAAATGTTGTTCTTAAACTGTTCGACAATTTGCTCACGCATTTGTTCGCAAAGTGGTGACCCTCGCCTCATCCTTGTTTGTGAATGACTGAGCATTTCATGGAAGCTTTTTTTATACCCAATCATGGCACCCACCTGTTCCCAATTAGCACATTCACCTGTGGGATGTTCCAAATAAGTGTTTGATGAGCATTCCTCAACTTTCTCAGTCTTTTTTGCCACTTGTGCCAGCTTTTTTGAAACATGTTGCAGGCATCACATTCCAAATGAGCTAATATTTGCAAAAAAAAATACGTTTTCCATTTCGAACGTTGAGTATCTTGTCTTTGCAGTCTATTCAATTTAATATAAGTTGAAAAGGATTTGCAAATCATTGTATTCTGTTTTTATTTACGATTTACACAACGTGCCAACTTCACCGGTTTTGGGTTTTGTAGTAAGACTGAGTAGGACTAGAATGAGTCTTCCATCAATCAGGGTTCATCTTGCCTTCCCCTGACTTGAGGTGTTGAATCAGGGTGTTTCTAACCTTAAACTTTATTAGGCTGTACTATCAGAAGTGGACAACATCATAAAAATACAACCAATAAAGTATTTACTAATTTAAACTCACCGCTCTACGCTCACAATGTCAAATCAAAATGTTTTCTCTGTGTCCGTCTCTCGCTCTCTCGCTCTCGCTCCCACTCCAGCTCCAACAACGTGTCTCAATCCGGCTGCTGCTAATAAAGGCGACAGGTGATTAGATAACAAGGCCCACCTGGGCCATCTACGCACCTGTCGCTGTCTTCAAGGCCGGTCCTGGCACACCCCGTTCCGCGGCAGGCCTGCAGCCCACACCCCCCTCCTCATCTGGCAACTGAGCTGCCTTTTTTTTTTTTTTACCATAAAAACAGCATTACTGTTTTTCCATTTACAGTAATATACACTAAATTTTGAGGTGAAATTATTGCTATTTACCATATTTTTTTTTACATTTTAGTTTAAAAAAAATCTAGTAAAAAAATGCATTAAAAAATTGTGTAATAATAGTATTCACTGTTAGAATTCCTGTTTCGGTGCCCATCACTAAACCGTACTATATATGTCATATGCTATAATTCTAAACATACATAACGAGTGTTTGTAACCTAGCTGACAGCAATTTGCATATTTAATACGAAAGGTTGAGTATTCGCTGTACATTGCAGTAAAACTGTAAAACCAGGTTGTGTCTTCATATGTAATTAGCATTTTACTCTGCAGTGTTGGCTTCAATAAAGTCTAGGATGGATGATTTATGAACTAGTATAAACTGCGGGACCATGTAAAACCTGTCTGCTTTGGTCTGAGATAACGAAGCACATATAAAGGTTGTAAATGTAAATGTGTGGGCACTAATCATGACTGACCTAACACAATTATATTTAATTTCTCCTCAGGTGTACACAGCATCCAACCCTAATGGGATGACGGCAGGAAAAAGCTTTAAGGTTCATCTACAGCTTTGGGACACAGCTGGGCAGGAAAGGTGAGCTGCCGGTCAAACATGTTTGTTCTTTTTAGGTCTAAATTTTGATATTCAAGCTACATCTGATCACTCAAGCTACTAATCAAAGTACTACTACTCATACTACTACGAATTACTGTACATCGCAAAATAATCTAAGTAAAGATCAGCCCATAGTGAATTGTACATTGGGAAAAACTCTGTCCCGTATTTTTCGGACTATAAGTCGCAGTTTTTTTCATAGTTTGGCCGGGGGTGCGACTTATACTCAGGAGCGACTTATGTGTGGAATTATTAACACATTACCGTAAAATATCAAATAATATTATTTAGCTCATTCACGTAAGAGACTAGACGTATAAGATTTCATGGGATTTAGCGATTAGGAGTGACAGATTGTTTGGTAAAGGTATAGCATGTTCTATATGTTATAGTTATTTGAATGACTCTTACCATAATATGTTACGTTAACATACCAGTCACGTTCTCAGTTGGTTATTTATGCCTCATATAACGTACACTTATTCAGCCTGTTGTTCACTATTCTTTATTTATTTTAAATTGCCTTTCAAATGTCTATTCTTGGTGTTGGCTTTTATCAAATAAATGTCCCCAAAAAATGCGACTTATACTCCAGTGCGACGTATGTATGTTTTTTTTCCTTTTTTATTATGCATTTTCGGCCGGTGCGACTTATACTCCGGAGGGACTTATACTCCGAAAAATATGGTGCTCAACATTAAAAGTCTAATTATTGTCAAGAGAGAAACACAGTATGAAGTATATAATCGTTACGTTAGCATGTCATTAAAACAGGAAAGTTAAGTCAGTAATAACAATAATAACAAGTTAGTGCTAATTTCCCCAAAGTCAATCAATCCAAGTTTACTTACATAGCTCTTAATCACAGATTGATTATTTACAATCCGGGGAGGTGGGATGTGGTGGGGGGAGGGTGTTAGTCTAGGGTTGTAGTTGCCTGGAGGTGTTCTTTTAGTGCGGTTTTGAAGGAGGATAGAGATGCCCTTTCTTTTACACCTGTTGGGAGTGCATTCCATATTGATGTGGCATAGAAGGAGAATGAGTTAAGACCTTTGTTAGATCGGAATCTGGGTTTAACGTGGTTAGTGGAGCTCCCCCTGGTGTTGTGGTTATGGCGGTCATTTACGTCAGTGGTCCCCAACCACCGGGCCGCGGACCGATTGGTACCGGGCCGCACAAGAATTTAAATTTTTATTTTTATTTTTATTTTTTTATTTTTAAATGAAATCAACATAAAAACACAATATATACATTCTATATCAATATAGATCAATACGGCCTGCAGGGATACAGTCCGTAAGCACACATGATTGTATTTATTTATGTAAAAAAAAAAAAAAAAAATTTTTTTTTTTTTAAATACACCCCCCCCCACCCCCCACCGGTCCGTGGGACAAATTTTCAAGCGTTGACCGGTCCACAGCTACAAAAAGGTTGGGGACCACTGATTTACGTTATGGAAGTAGTTTGACATGTACTTGGGTATCAGGGAGGTGTAGCGGATTTTATAGACTAGGCTCAGTGCAAGTTGTTTTACTCTGTCCTCCACCCTGAGCCAGCCCACTTTGGAGAAGTGGGTAGGAGTGAGGTGTGATCTGGGGTGGAGGTCTAGAAGTAACCTGACTAGTTTGTTCTGGCATGTTTGGAGTCTAGATTTGAGGGTTTTGGAGGTGCTGGGGTACCAGGAGGTGCATGTGTAATCGAAAAATGGTTGAATGAGAGTTCCCGCTAGAATCTTCATGGTGCTTTTGTTGACCAGAGAGGAGATTCTGTAGAGAAATCTTGTTCGTGTACGCGTATGTATGTATTAATGAATAGTAGGGCTGCAACTAACGAGTAATTTGATAATCGATTAATCGATTAATAATCGGATAAAAGAGACCAACTACATTTCTATCCTATCCAGTATTTTATTGAAAAAAAACAGCATACTGGCACCATATTTATTTTGATTATTGTTTCTCAGCTGTTTGTAAATGTTGCAGTTTATAAATAAAGGTTTATTAAAATAAAAAAAATAAAAAATAATTGTTTTATTTTTTTTTTATTAAAAAAAAAAAAATTAAAAAAACTCTGCGCATAGCATAGATCCAACGAATCGATGACTAAATTAATCGGCAACTATTTTAGTAATCGATTTTAATCGATTTAATCGATTAGTTGTTGCAGCCCTAATAAATAGATATATGTATGTGTGTATATATGTATCAATAATTGTGTGTATGTGAGTATGTATATGTGAATTTGTAAGTACAATATATTGGTCTCCCGGTGTGTGCGGGAGACAAAGTACGACCCCAGCCACCTAGAGTGCCCAAACCCAGAACACCTGGTGAACACGGGACCAGCTGCGACAAAAACCCCAAAGTTGGGCTTAATGTGCCGCCCGGTAGGGCCGGCAGCAGGCCACAGACAGACGTGCCCAGCAGAGGACAAGGCACGGGAGAAGCAGGGGACAGCCAGCCTCCAAGCCAGCGAGAGACCACACCCCACGTGGGCATAAAGACAGGACGCCCCGCCTCGAGGGGCCCAGAGACTCCCTGTAGCCGGACGGGAAGACCGCCCCCGCCCCACCAGCAACCGGGCCCCCATACGAGCCCAACGACTGCCATTATTTATATGCAATAATTTGTCCAATCTTTTTTTAGTGAAGGTCTGAGTTGTTGAATTTATATATCAAGGTCGGTTGATTAACTGTACTATGAGTCAGTTATTTTATTTGTTTTCTTGGATTTTAAAAGTAAAAGATGTGAAACAAGTTTATTAGCACTCATAAAATAAACAGTTTATAGCGGTGCTTATAGCAGTGCTTAAGTGTCTAATGATGTCATTTCATGACATTTATTTGCGGGGCTGTAGGTTCCGCAGCCTGACAACGGCGTTCTTCAGGGATGCTATGGGCTTCCTGCTGATGTTTGATCTCACCAGCCAACAGAGCTTCCTCAATGTCAGGAATTGGATGAGTATGTTGATGTTACACTTTGATTTTATTCATTTCAATTGATTTCTTGGCATTGACGCAACAGTAGACAAATGTGGAAGGTTAGAGGTTGGAGCATTTTGCACTTTCATGCTTATATGTCACAAAAAAAACAGCGTCATTATAACTTGTGGTCACTTTGCAGGTCAGCTACAGGCCAACGCCTACTGTGAGAACCCAGATATCGTGTTGGTTGGAAACAAGGCGGATCTGGCTGACCAGCGGGAGGTTCAGGAAAAACAAGCAAAGGAGTTGGCAGATAAATATGGGTGAGTTCTCTTATCAAGTCAACAATATTATAGTATAACGTATTTTCCGGACCATAGGGCGCACCGGATTATAAGGCACACTGCCGATGAATTTTCGATCTTGTTTCATATATAAGGCGCATTAAAGGGGTCATATTATTATTATTTTTTTTCTAAATGTAAAACACTTCCTTGTGGTCTACATCAGTGTTTTTGAGATACAGTCTGGTGTGCCGTGGGGAGATTATCTAATTTCACCTATTTGGGTTAAAACTATTTTTTGCAAACCAGTAATTATAGTCTGCAAATGATGTGTTGTTGTTGAGTGTCGGTGCTGTCTAGAGCTCGGCAAAGTAACCGTGTAATACTCTTCCATGTCAGTAGGTGGCAGCCGGTAGCTAATTGCTTTGTAGATGTCGGAAACAGCGGGAGGCAGCATGCAGGTAAAAAGGTATCTAATGCTTAAACCAAAAATAAACAAAAGGTGAGTTCCCCTAAGAAAAGGCATTGAAGCTTAGGGAAGGCTATGCAAAACAAAACTAAAACTGAACTGGCTGCAAAGTAAACAAAAACAGAATGCTGGACGACAGCAAAGACTTACTGTGGAGCAAAGACGGCGTCCACAAAGTACATCCGAACATGACAATCAACAATGTCCCCACAAAGAAGGATAAAAACAACTAAAATCTTCTTGATGGCTAAAACAAAGTAGATGCGGAAAATATCGCTCAAAGGAAGACATGAAACTGCTACAGGAAAATACCAAAAAAAGAGAAAAAGACATTAAAATAGGAGCGCAAGACAAGAACTAAAACACTACACACAGGAAAACAGCAAAAAACTCAAACCAGGTCAGGGTGTGAAGTGACAGGTGGTGACAGTACACCTACTTTGAGACAAGAGCTATATTGATGCATGCTTGGTCCAACAATTGCGACAACGACTTTTTACTGTCAACTGAGTTTCGTCTTTTAATGATTTCTGCTGGTGGTGTGCCTCCGGATTTTTTCAACGCAAAAAATGTGCCTTGGCTCAAAAAAGGTTGAAAAACACTGGTCTACATAACATGTAATGGTGGTTCTTTGGTCAAAATGTTGCATAGATTATGTTTTACAGATCATCTTCAAGTCGCTTTCTGACAGTTGCTTCAGGATGCGCCGTTTTGTGGGCGGTCTTATTTACGTGGCTCACCTTCGACAGCGTCTTCTCCCCGTCATCTTTGTTGTAGCGGTGTAGCGTGCAAGGAGGGGAGTGGAAGAAGTGTCAAAAGGTGGAGCTAACTGTTTTAATGACATTCAGACTTTACTTAAACCAATAACGGAGCAGCATCTTCTCATCCGGAAACAACAACACCGGAAATGTGTGCCATGAAAAACCGTCCGACCGGAACTCTCTAATAACTAAAGTTCCTTGGGTTAATAATGTAAACTCACTACACCGGTATGTTTTAGCGCTTTCATGGCGAGTTTACTGACGGATATAAGTAAGAACTTTACACTACTTTATATTAGAAATGGCAACAGCGGAGGATGAATGTCCCATAACAAGAAGATAGAGAAAAATAAGAAGCTTATCGACTTCGGTGTCGGCACGGACTACAAAGGCCGTGCTTTCAGGATTTATGCAGATCCCAAATACAGATCAGCAGGTACCAGAAAGTAAGAAAAGTTGCTTTTGCATAATATTGCGAAACAAAACGCCAGATAATATGTCTTACCTTATACACACCTCATAATAATACTTGTATGTTTAATGCGCCGACAATCCATCAAGCGGTGCGGCTTACCAAAGTCGTACTAAAACATTTTGATTGATTTTTGAGCGCCGCGTGTAATGTTCTATATTTTCGATGGAACATATAAAATGTTGGGTGTTGTTTACTTGAGTCATATTGCAGTCTACACGTGTCTCTTATGTGTGACGGCCATCTACTGGTCACACTTATCATTACACCATGTACCAAATAAAGTTGCTTCGAGGTCGGTAAGCATAACCAAAATTATTCTGTACATTAGGCGCACCGGGTTATGAGGCGCACTGTCGATTTTTGCGGGGAAAAAAGGATTTTAAGTGTGCCTTATAGTCGGTACATAATGAATGGGGCCGCAGTTTCAAGAGTTCAAGGGCTCGCGGGACAGACATGGAGATGTGGAGGTTTTGTCAGAAAGTGCCTCAGCAGGTTATATTTTTTGAGACTGCTTTTACTTAATTATAAAGTAAACACATCGGCTTTCACACTGCACTGTCAATAAATTCATTATTCTGCCCTCGCTGCTCGTTTCCAGCGTGTGCAGCTAGTTAAAAGCACGAAGAAACAGAAGCTCTAGAAGTTTTGTTGAGGATTGATGTTCCTTCTTTTGCATTCTTTTCCTTCCTCAGTGTTATTTCTTTACACTTCTTCCTTCATTTAGGTTTGTACGACTGGAAATATAAACATAAAATAAACATAACAAAAGTATAAAGTCCATTGTGTGTTTTACACAAATAAAATACAAAGTTTTGTGTTAATATATTCACACATTAAACTACAATTGTTTACAGATATAGAAATTAAGGTAACCTAAGGTGTAGCGTTGTCGCCCTCTACTGGTCAAATTTAACGCTGCATGTATTAAATAATGAGGTTTAATCAGCATAGTTACTCTCCAAACAAACAACAACAGGACCACAAATACAAAAGACATCACGAAGTCAGCAATTTAATAATAATAATAATAATTGTATTTGTAAAAAGCACTTTACATTGAGTAAACAACCTCAAAGTGCTACAGTGTATTAAAAATAAATAAAAATAAAATAAAAAGATAATAAAAAAAAAATAAAAAAAAACTAGAACAGCCAAATAGCTAGAACTAGTATGCATGTATCTAAAAAAAAAAGGCTTTTTTAAAAAGAAGGGTTTTTAAGGGTTTTTATGCATACGTCAGCAGAACAATTAGGAGCCTTTGTTTGCTTACTTACTACTAAAAAAAAAAGTTGTCTAGTATGTTGACTATTTTATTTAAGGACACAATTGTTCTTCGGCTGCAATAAGAAACATATGTTTAATGTACAGTTAAGATTTTTTGTTTAAAATAAAGCCAACAGATGTGGCGTTTGCGAACGAGTCGAGTCTTTTGAATGGCTCTTTAAAGTTAATGATGAGAATTAGCTGTTGGTTTGCGAGTTGTTTTCATACGGACATTTCTGCCTTTTAAATATACGCAAAATAAGTCAAAGGGAAACCTAGCTAGGCAGTTAGTTGCCAAAATAACTGAACAGTTTATGAGCGGGTTTTTCATTAAACTTTCCGGCAATGTCAGATTGTGGACGTTGCTTCCACGCAGTCCCACGGTCAGACACGGCCCCGGGGCCAAGCGTGCAGGTTTTAACGAGGTTTTAATAATCATATGTTTTTAACAAAAGTTTTCTCTCCAGCAGGACGCAACTTTTCAGCCACGTCCGTATCCTCTCCCCCCCTCCTGCTCCCGGCCGCTTACTGTTAAAGACAACAGATGATTAGATTAACACGCACCACCTGTGAAATCTAATCACCTGCCAGCTGTGTCTCGCCATCAGCACTACCACGCCCCCCCGTCTGAACCTTTTAATTTTCCTGAGGGAACTCTCCTGAAGGAATCAATAAAGTGCTATCTATCTGATGGTGCTCTGTCCTCAGCACCATGGACAGAGGCGGTGACCTTTGCTCCTGCCACACAGATAATGAACAATCATCACATTTTTTGGGGTGATCCGAATAATTTCTAGCATGTTACCTTACATTTATGTCAAAAGCCTCAACTTATGTGTGCGTACGCTCGTGGCCCTCCTCCACCCACAGAGACAAAGACAGTGGATGGCTGTCAGTTTCTTTCATTCGGCTATAAATAGTTGAAAAAAAGTTATGGGCACATTTTTTATGTAAACAAATAAATAATAAATCAAACAAATACAACTTTAAAAAAAAAATCTGACATCAAAAGTGCAGTTTTATGAAAATATTAGGGTATTTTGTTCTTGTAAAGTTAATTTAAACTACACACACTAGTATTTTTCTACGAATAATCGTGATTGATAAAATGCAAAAGTGTGATTCTTCTGATTTAAAAAAAATTGGCAGCACTAATCGGATGAATTCAACACAAAAAACCTTTTAGATCAGGAGCATAAATGATGTAAACAAATAAATAATAAATTAAATACAACTTTTAAAATAATTCTGACATGAAAAGTGCAGTTTTATGAAAATATTGGGGTATTTTGTATTTGTAAAGTTTATTTAAACTACACATGCTAATATTTTTCTAGGATTAATTGTGGTTGATAAAATGCAAAAGTGTGATTCTTCCGATTAAAATTTTTTTATAGCACTAATCGAATTAATTCAACACAAAAAACATTTTAAATCAGGAGCATAAATGATGTAAACCAATAAATAATCAATTTAAAAAATACAACTTAAAAAAAAAAAAATCTGAAGAAAAAAGTGCAGTTTTATGAAAATATTGGGGTATTTTGTACTCGTAAAGTTTATTTAAACTACACACGCTAGTATTTTCCTAGGATTAATTGTGATTGATAAAATGCAAAAGTGTGATTCTTCCGATTAAAAAAAATTGATATCACTAATCGAATGAATTCAACACAAAAAACATTTTAAATCAGGAGCATAAATGATGTAAACAAATAAACAATAAATTTAAAAAATACAACTTAAAAAAAAAAAACTGAAATCAAAAGTGCAGTTTTATGAAAATATTGGGGTATTTTGTATTCGTAAAGTTTATTTAAACTACACACGCTAGTATTTTCCTAGGATTGATTGTGGTTGATAAAATGCAAAAGTGTGATTCCTCCGATTAAAAAAAATTGACAGCACTAATCGAATTAATTCAACACAAAAAACATTTTAAATCAGGAGCATAAATGATGTAAATCAATAAATAATAAATTAAAAAAATACAACTTTAAAAAAAAAACTGAAATCAAAAGTGCAGTTTTATGAAAATATTGGGGTATTTTGTACTCGTAAAGTTTATTTAAACTACACACGCTACACGCTAGTAGTTTTCTACGATTAATGGTGATTGAAAAAATGCAAAAGTGTGATTAATCTGATTTTTTAAAATTGACTAATCGAATGAATTCAACACAAAAAAACATTTTAAATCAGGAACATCAGAAAGTTCATTCTCTGATTGTTTTCTGGCTGGCAGGATTCCGTATTTCGAGACGAGTGCGGCGACCGGGACGGAGGTGGACCAGTCTGTGATCACTCTGCTGGACCTGGTGATGAAGAGGATGGAGCAGTGTGTGGACAAACCCCCCGCCGAGCCCGCCAACGGCACCGGGACCACCAAGCTCTCCGCCGCACAGCCCGAGGAGAAGAAATGTGCATGCTAGATGAGTTGATTCCGGAAAAAACGTTGACTTGATCTGTCCCTCCTCACCTTTTGCTTGCATGCTTCTTCTCGTCCGACTCCTTTCCTTCTTGCAAAAAAAAAACATTTCCTTTCCCACTCTTTTTGCTTCCTTCGCCTGCTTCCACACTGGAAATGAAAACGAAAGCTAGTTCTCCCTCTGCTGGTCATTCAAGCTACTGCACTCTGTGAGGAAAAGACCATTTTGTTTTCCTCGCTTAAGCTGCAGTACAGTTCTGCATGGTCCTGGTCTCTGCTCGCTGCTGGTTTACATGAGTTCCATGGTCCAATCCCTTTCTGCTACTACAACAGTATACACGTTTCTATGGCCTCCACTTGACTTCCAAACCTGTCCCTGCAATCATAATTAACTGTCATAATTCATTTTCCCCATTGCACAATGCCTTCTATGCTGGTACAGTACAGTGATACTTCACTTTTGGAATGTAATCCATCCCAAAAGTTACCATAATAAGTCCAATTAAACCGTTCCAAACACCCAATTTATGAACCAAAAATACTTTTTATAGATAAAAATGATAGTTGGACATGCATATAACAATGTGACATATAAATACATGATGGATGAACATTTAACATGACTTTTATAGTTAATGAAGACGTGTGGGCAAAGAAGGCAATGTACTTTGCTTTCTCAAATTCAATATTTCGCAACTTTTTCATCAAAGTGCTGATACTCGCAACTTTATTCGGCCCCCGTGTTGATTTATTTTGCAGTCGTACTCTAGAATTTTCCCAGAAACTTGCCATACTAAATTATGTAAGTCCAATTAAAATAGTTCCAAACACCCAATTTATGAACCAAAAACACCTTTTATAGAGAAAAAACTTTATTCGGCCCCCGTGGTGATTTATTTTGTCGTACTTTAGAATTTTCCCCAAAAACTTTTTATAGAGAAAAATGTACGTGAAATACAAATACATGATGAATTAACACATTACATCACTTTTATATTTACTAAAAACTTGTGGGCAAAGATGACAATGTACTTTGATGAAAAAGTTGCGCAATATTTAATTCGAGAAAGAAATGGTAGCAAAATGCTGATACTCGCAACTTTATTTGGCCCCCGTGGTGATTTATTTTGCAGTCATATTCTAGAATTTCCCCATTGCACAATGCCTTCTATGCTAGTACAGTACAGTGATACTTCACTTTTGGGATGTAATCCATCCCAAAAGTTGCCATAATAAGTCCAATTAAACCGTTCCAAACACCCAATTTATGAACCAAAAATACTTTTTATAGATAAAAATGATAGTTGGACATGCATATAACAATGTGACATATAAATACATGATGGATGAACATTTAACATGACTTTTATAGTTAATGAAGACTTGTGGGCAAAGATGACAATGTACTTTGATGAAAAAGTTGCGCAATATTTAATTCGAGAAAGAAATGGTAGCAAAATGCTGATACTCGCAACTTTATTTGGCCCCCGTGGTGATTTATTTTGCAGTCATATTCTAGAATTTCCCCATTGCACAATGCCTTCTATGCTAGTACAGTACAGTGATACTTCACTTTTGGGATGTAATCCATCCCAAAAGTTGCCATAATAAGTCCAATTAAACCGTTCCAAACACCCAATTTATGAACCAAAAATACTTTTTATAGATAAAAATGATAGTTGGACATGCATATAACAATGTGAAATACAAATACATGATGGATGAACATTTAACATGACTTTTATAGTTAATGAAGACTTGTGGGCAAAGAAGGCAATGTACTTTGCTTTCTCAAATTCAATTTTTCGCAATTTTTTCATCAAAGTGCTGATACTCGCAACTTTATTTGGCCCCTGTGGTGATTTATTTTGTAGTCATATTCTAGCATTTTCCCCTTTGCACAATGCCTTCTATGCTGGTCCTGTTTAGTACAGTGATACTTCAATTTTGGTATGTAATCCATCCCAAAAGTTGCCATACTAAATTATGTAAGTCCAATTAAATAGTTCCAAACACCCAATTTATGAACCAAAATCACCTTTTACAGAGAAAAATTGAAGTGAAATATAAATGCATGATGAATTAATATTTAACATCACTTTTATAGTTAATGAAAACTTGTGGGCAAAGATGGCAATGTAAAAAAAGTTGCGCAATATTTAATTCGAGAAATAAATGGTAGCAAAGTGCTGATACTCGCAACTTTGTTCGGCCCCCGTGATGATTTATTTTGCAGTCGTACTGTAGAATTTTCCCCATTGCACAATGCCTTCTATGCTGGGCCTGTATAGTACAGTGATACTTCACTTTTGGTATGTAATCCATCCCAAAAGTTGCCATAATAAGTCCAATTAAACCGTTCCAAACACCCAATTTATGAACCAAAAATACTTTTTATAGAGAAAAATGATAGTTGGACATGCATATAACAATGTGAAATATAAATACATGATGGATGAACATTTAACATGACTTTTATAGTTAATGAAGACTTGTGGGCAAAGAAGGCAATGTACTTTGCTTTCTCAAATTCAATTTTTCGCAATTTTTTCATCAAAGTGCTGATACTCGCAACTTTATTTGGCCCCTGTGGTGATTTATTTTGTAGTCATATTCTAGCATTTTCCCCATTGCACAATGCCTTATATGCTGGTCCTGTATAGTACAGTGATACTTCACTTTTGGTATGTAATCCATCCCAAAAGTTGCCATACTAAATTATGTAAGTCCAATTAAATAGTTCCAAACACCCAATTTATGAACCAAAATCACCTTTTACAGAGAAAAATTGAAGTGAAATATAAATGCATGATGAATGAATATTTAACATCACTTTTATAGTTAATGAAAACTTGTGGGCAAAGATGGCAATGTAAAAAAAGTTGCGCAATATTTAATTCGAGAAAGAAGTGGTAGCAAAGTGCTGATACTCGCAACTTTATTCGGCCCCCGCGATGATTTATTTTGCAGTCGTACTGTAGAATTTTCCCCATTGCACAATGCCTTCTATGCTGGGCCTGTATAGTACAGTGATACTTCACTTTTGGTATGTAATCCATCCCAAAAGTTGCCATAATAAGTCCAATTAAACCGTTCCAAACACCCAATTTATGAACCAAAAATACTTTTTATAGATAAAAATGATAGTTGGACATGCATGTAACAATTTGAAATATAAATACATGATGAATGAACGTTTAACATCACTTTTATATTTAATGAAGACTTGTGGGCAAAGATGGCTTCTTTCTCGAATTCAATATTTTGCAACTTTTTCCATCAAAGTGCTGATACTCGCAACTTTATTTGGCCCCCGTGGTGATTTATTTTGCAGTCGTATTCTAGAATTTCCCCCATTGCACAATGCCTTCTATGCTAGTACAGTACAGTGATACTTTAGTTTTGTTAGGTAATCCATCCCAAAAGTTGCCATACTAAATTATGTAAGTCCAATTAAATAGTTCCAAACACCCAATTTATGAGCCAAAAACACTTTTTATAGAGAAAAATTTAAGTGAAATACAAATACATGATGAATGAACATTTAACATCACTTTTATAGTTAATGAAGACTTGTGGTCAAAGATGGCAATGTACTTTGCTACCACTTTGTCGTCAAATTCGATATTTCGCAACTTTTTCATCAAAGTGCTGGTACTCGCAACTTTATTTGGCCCCCGTGGTGATTTATTTTGCAGTCGTATTCTCGAGTTTTCCCCATTGCACAATGCCTTCTATGCTAGTACAGTACAGTGATACTTCACTTTTGGTATGTAATCCATCCCAAAAGTTGCCATACTAAATTATGTGAGTCCAATTAAACCGTTCCAAACACCCAATCTATGAACCAAAAACACAATGTACTTTGATGAAAAAGTTGCGCAATATTTAATTCTAGAAAGAAATGGTAGCAAAGTGCTGACACTCGCAACTTTATTTGGCCCCCGTGGTGATTTATTTTGCAGTCGCATTCTAGAATTTTCCCCATTGCACAATGCCTACAGTACAGTGATACTTTAGTTTTGGTATGTAATACATCCCAAAAGTTGCCATACTAAATTATGTAAGTCCAATTAAACAGTTCCAAACACCCAATTTATGAACCAAAAACACCTTTTATAGAGAAAAATTGATTTGAAATACAAATACCCGATTTAACATCACTTTTATATTTAATAAAAAACGTGCGGGCAAAGATGGTAATGTACTTTGCTACCACTTCTTTCGCGAATTCAATATTTCGCAACCTTTTCATCAAAGTGCTGATACTCGCAACTTTATTTGGCCCCCGTGGTGATTTATTTTGCAGTCGTACTCGAAAAAGGAGATGGGGTTATTACTGCGGGTACTTGGTTCCGCTCGATATTACATGCGCAAACTGACTAATTTGTCACATGCAATGTTTGTTTTTCGTAAACCGTCTCGGTATACAAAAAAAAAACGGGACAAAACTTTGCAAAATTGTTGGTAAATATGAAGAGTACTGTGTAAAATCCACCGCCACAGTAGCTTTTTTGTTGGATAAACCACAACAGTGTAGAAAACCCCAAAAATGCGAGTGTGATTGTGATACAACTGTGTTAAATATCATATATTTATATAAGTCCACCCTTTGTATGCACCAGAAAAATGGTCTGCTAACCAATAAACAGTATCGACATTTTTATTGATACTAATCATAGAAAATGCAATGAGATTATTCCAAGTAAAACCAGATATTGATTTTCTTTTTTGGTGGCTTTTTAATATATCTGATATTATTAGATCATTGTTATATTACACAGTAACAACAATGCCACATGCCTTCATGGCATCATTTCCCCCCCAGAACTTATAAATATCCATATTTTTGGACATGTTATTAAAATTAAATCCATAGATGACAAATAGGGGATAGGCTCCAGCTCCACTCTGAACAGTATTAATTGTGCAAATTTACTCAAATAATTCATTTTTACTGAAAGGTTCTAAAAAAAAATGCCTGTTTTGTTATTAAGACACAATTCTACTTTGGAAATTATTACAAAGTTTCTGCTTAATTTTAGTGGGAACTACAGCAAGTTGCTAATTGCTTCAGCTTTCACGCTAACATGACCGCAGCATGGAACGTGTGCAATGGGGGGGGAAAAAAAATCATATTATATTTATATAAACAATCCCAATGTTTGTATTTAATATTAAAAAAATAACTAACTTACCTAAAATCGTATCCACTCACAATAATTTGTGGAAGATGAAGACTAATGCTGCTAAATGAGTACATTCCAATACGACACCCGGTGTGAAAGTGAACAAAAACATGTTACACAGGGAGATGAAAAGACAAAACAATTGTAGAT
>NC_084751.1:37820799-37895799 GCF_033978785.1 Entelurus aequoreus
TATTGTTCATTTTTCTATTTTTTAAAAATGTTTAATGATAATGTCAATGAGGGATTTTTAATTACTGCTATGTTGAAATTGTAACTAATATTGATACTGTTGTTGATAATATTCATTTTTGTTTCACTACTTTTGGTTTGTTCTGTGTCGTGTTTGTGTCTCTTCTCAATTGCTCTGTTTATTGCAGTTCTGAGTGTTGCTGGGTCGGGTTTGGTTTTGGAATTGGATTGCATTGTTATGGTATTGCTGTGTATTGTTTTGTTGGATTGATTAATTTAAAAAAATAAAGAAATAAAATAAAATAAAATAAATTTACAAATAAAAAAATCGATTTTTTAAAAATGAGAATCGATTCTGAATCGCACAACGTGAGTATCGCGATTCGAATTTGAATCGATTTTTTCCCACACCCCTAGTATATATACATGTGTATGTATACATACGCATGTTTGTATACATATACATGTGTATATATACACACATGTGTATATATACACACATGTATATGTATACAAACATGTATATATACATGTGTTTGTATACATACATATATATACCTGTATATATACATACATATATATATATATATATATATATATATATATATATATATATATATATATATATATATATATATATATATATATATATATATATATATATATATATATATATATATATATATATACTAGGGCTGCAACAACTATTCGATTGAATCGATTAAAATCGATTACCAAAATAGTTGGCGATTAATTTAGTCATCGATTCGTTGGAACTATGCTATGCGCATGCGTGGAGGCTTTTTTTTTGTTGTAATTTTTGTTTTAAATTTTTTGTTTTTTTTGTTTTATAAACCTTTATTTATAAACCTTTATTTATAAACAGCTGAGAAACAATAATCAAAATAAGTACAAAAACAGTACAAAACAGCGCCAGGGCGGCGGTGAGGCTACGTCTCATGAGGTGGCGTAAGCTAGCCAATGATGTGTCATGTGCAGCTCACGTGACGACGGCGTCTCCTTTGCTGGAAAAATTCGAAAAATGGCGCAGGAAAACACGACCGATAGTTTAGCGGAGAAACATCTTGAGGTTATTGCTTCAATTGAGAAAAGTGTACGACCTAAGTCGTCAAAAGTGTGGGAACACTTCACTTTAAAGACTTCAAAGAAGACCGTTTCCTGCAAAATGGCACGGAAGTACAACATTGCTTCAGGAGCACCTGAAGAAGAAAAATGTTGGAGCCATGGATGAAGGGAAGAACTCACAGTACGTAACTTTTTAAGTCCATAGTGGCGACAAGCATTCATGAGTTCAGCTTTTTTGTAAGTAACTTTAACGTTATGCCTTTGTTGCAACGCGGGGCTAATAATGTGTCTCCGGCACATTTGACTCCGTTTTGAGAGAGAAAACGCACAGTTACCAATTTCGAAATAAACGTAACGGACAGAAATATCTCAGGTTGGTTTCATAATGGATCAATGTAGCCGGGCCGATAAAGCTATATAAATATATTTAGATTTGAGTGACGCTTTAGTATAACTAAACATTATGAAGGTGCTGGAATATTTCATGCTATTATTCAGAGGCAGCCTAAAATGAATCCTTTATTATTCACAACAGAAACGTGTACAATACCTGATTCAGTTCTGATGAGTTACATTTCTGTGTTATTGTTGCTGTATGCTGCACCCCCAATGTCCACAACATGGTGCCAGTATGCTGGTTTTTAACAAAATACTGGAAAGGATAGAAATGTAGTTTGTCTCTTTTATCCGATTATTAATCGAAGCAATAATCGACAGATTGATCAATTATCAAATTAATCGTTAGTTGCAGCCCTAATATATACATGTATATGTATATAAACATATGTATATATATATATATATATGTATACATACACGTGTGTACATACATATATATGTATATATACAAACACATGTATATATACACGTTTGTATACATATACCTGTATATGTGTATACAGTATATACGTGTATATATACATACACATGTATATATACATATATATATATATATATATATATATATATATATATATATATATATATATATATATATATATATATATGTATATATATATATATATATATATATATATGTATATATATATATATGTATATATACATATATATATATATATACATATATATATATATATATATGTATATATACATATATATATATATATATATATATGTATATATACATATATATATATATGTATATATATATATGTATATATACATATATATATATATGTATATACATACACTACCGTTCAAAAGTTTGGGGTCAACAATTTTGTGGAATAGCCTTCATTTCTAAGAACAAGAATAGACTGTCGAGTTTCAGATGAAAGTTCTCTTTTTCTGGCCATTTTGAGCGTTTAAGTGACCCCACAAATGTGATGCTCCAGAAACTCAATCTGCTCAAAGGAAGGTCAGTTTTGTAACGAGCTAAACTGTTTTCAGATGTGTGAACATGATTGCACAAGGGTTTTCTAATCATCAATTAGCCTTCTGAGCCAATGAGCAAACACATTGTACCATTAGAACACTGGAGTGATAGTTGCTGGAAATGGGCCTCTATACACCTATGTAGATATTGCACCAAAAACCAGACATTTGCAGCTAGAATAGTCATTTATCACATTAGCAATGTATAGAGTGTATTTCTTTAAAGTTAAGACTAGTTTAAAGTTATCTTCATTGAAAAGTACAGTGCTTTTCCTTCAAAAATAAGGACATTTCAATGTGACCCCAAACTTTTGAACGGTAGTGTATATATATACATATATATATATATATATATATATATATATATGTGTGTGTATATATACATATATATATACATATACGTATATATATATATATATATATATACGTGTATATATATATATACGTATATATATATATATACATACATATACGTGTATATATATATATATATATATATATATATATATACATGTGTATATATATATATATATATATATATACATGTGTATATATATATGTATATATATATATATATATATATATATATATACATATATATACACATACATGTGTATATATATATAAAGCAAATGTTGAGATGCGTTTGTGACATGAATGCGCCACAGTTTAAAATGATTATGTAAATAATAAATTATTATAAATGTGCCAGTTACAACATTACAGGTAAAAGCCAGTAAATTAGAATATTTTGAAAAACTTTATTTATTTCAGTAATTGCATTCAAAAGGTGTAACTTGTACATTATATTTATTCATTGCACACAGACTGATGCATTCAAATGTTTATTTCATTTAATTTTGATGATTTGAAGTGGCAACAAATGAAAATCTAAAATTCCGTGTGTCACAAAATTAGAATATTACTTAAGGCTAATACAAAAAAGGGATTTTTAGAAATGTTGGCCAACTGAAAAGTATGAAAATGAAAAATATGAGCATGTACAATACTCAATACTTGGTTGGAGCTCCTTTTGCCTCAATTACTGCGTTAATGCGGCGTGGCATGGAGTGGATGAGTTTCTGGCACTGCTCAGGTGTTATGAGAGCCCAGGTTGCTCTGATAGTGGCCTTCAACTCTTCTGCGTTTTTGGGTCTGGCATTCTGCATCTTCCTTTTCACAATATCCCACAGATTTTCTATGGGGCTAAGGTCAGGGGAGTTGGCGGGCCAATTTAGAACAGAAATACCATGGTCCGTAAACCAGGCACGGGTAGATTTTGCGCTGTGTGCAGGCGCCAAGTCCTGTTGGAACTTGAAATCTCCATCTCCATAGAGCAGGTCAGCAGCAGGAAGCATGAAGTGCTCTAAAACTTGCTGGTAGACGGCTGCGTTGACCCTGGAAAAAAGAGCTGGACTGCTGCTGAGTGGTCCAAAGTCATGTTTTCTGACGAAAGCAAATTTTGCATTTCCTTTGGAAATGGAGGTCCCAGACTCTGGAGGAAGACAGGAGAGGCACAGGATCCACGTTGCCTGAAGTCTAGTGTAAAGTTTCCACCATCAGTGATGGTTTGGGGTGCCATGTCATCTGCTGGTGTCGGTCCACTCTGTTTCCTGAGATCCAGGGTCAACGCAGCCGTCTACCAGCAAGTTTTAGAGCACTTCATGCTTCCTGCTGCTGACCTGCTCTATGGAGATGGAGATTTCAAGTTCCAACAGGACTTGGCGCCTGCACACAGCGCAAAATCTACCCGTGCCTGGTTTACGGACCATGGTATTTCTGTTCTAAATTGGCCCGCCAACTCCCCTGACCTAAGCCCCATAGAAAATCTGTGGGGTATTGTGAAGAGGAAGATGCAGAATGCCAGACCCAAAAACGCAGAAGAGTTGAAGGCCACTATCAGAGCAACCTGGGCTCTCATAACACCTGAGCAGTGCCAGAAACTCATCGACTCCATGCCACGCCGCATTAACGCAGTAATTGAGGCAAAAGGAGCTCCAACCAAGTATTGAGTATTGTACATGCTCATATTTTTCATTTTCATACTTTTCAGTTGGCCAACATTTCTAAAAATCCCTTTTTTGTATTAGCCTTAAGTAATATTCTAATTTTGTGACACACGGAATTTTGGATTTTTATTTGTTGCCACTTCAAATCATCAAAATTAAATGAAATAAACATTTGAATGCATCAGTCTGTGTGCAACGAATAAATATAATGTACAAGTTACACCTTTTGAATGCAATTACTGAAATAAATCAAGTTTTTCAAAATATTCTAATTTACTGGCTTTTACCTGTACATATATACTTACATCATAAACCCTAATAGAGATGTTTGGATATTTTTCTAAGCACTTTCCTGGCAAAATTGAGCGACGCCCATATTTTTACTTCACATGTATTTATTTAAAATGCATAAAAGAAAAACATATGTTCTTGTCTTACATAAGGATTGTGAATGATAGGCACAATTCCTTTCAAAAGTGCAGTTCTCCTATAAGGTGCATCTATGTCAAGTATGTAATTGAACCTGTATGTACATTTTGATGGTGCGGCTAATTTACGGATTTTCATAGTTTCAAAGTTTTCATACAACACAGACAAGACATCATAAAGGTGTGTTATTGTTTGTGCTATAACACCAACTTTTGGACAGGTTTGCTCATTGCAGGATCTGAGTGTTGAAAATGGACTTCCTGTTTCGTTCCTTGAACCGGAAGTCAAACCATCCGTCGCGTTTCTGCTCGAAAGGATTCTTCATTCGTCACTCCAAGCATCGTTTGTGAGTTTTACAATATGAAACAATTCTTACTTTCTAAAACCGTCCCATGTGTGATGTCAGTAGGAGTGTTTTCATGCATGTTTCTAGCTGCTAGCGTAATGCAATCAAGCTAGAGGCGTTAGCAATAGCTAATATGCCAACATGTTTAAAAGTGTCTGTGTTAGTAATATGAACTTACAATGGCTTTCTTGTCTGTTTCGCTGATTAGAGAGCTAGCTTCCGCAGCTAGTGGGTCCACGAGGATGACTTCTGTTTTGTTTGATCATCCGTTTTACTGCCGTGTTACAGGAACCGTTTGGAAACAAGTAAGGTATGTAAATAAACATTTACTTGTATACCTATGGCTTTTAGTTTGTGGCTTAGGAACTGTAGCAGCAGTAAATCAAGCACACGTTTACTGTGGAGAAGAATTTATTCAGGAAATTCTCACCAAAGACAGAATTTGAAAACCAAAAATAAATATCAATCAGAACCAGTGGAATTGAGGGATGGAGTGGAGGAGAAACACAAGAACCGTTAAATGCAAATAGCTTGTGTGATGCAGGGAGAAAAAAAACAGCAATAAAATGATAGTTATGGCATAAACCAACATTATTCCAACAGTAAACTAACACCAGCAAATGTAAACAAAATAGAGAATCCAGAGAGTATCTGAATATCGGTTCATAATATTGCATTTATGTAAAAAATATATATATATAGTTGGACTTTGGTGACTTTAGGTCAACAGTGTGACAGTCGATGTACTTTTAAAACTAATAGTCCCTCCTTAAACCTTTTATTTTACAGTCTGGATGTTAAAGCACATGAACATCCTTCTTTTCTTGATAATGAGGCACAATAAGTAAGTTCTTGCACTCAGCAGCTACACCCCCCAAAAAAAAGTATTTAGTCAGCATTTTTAGAAGTATATACAATCACGTGTACCCGCTCAAGTGATTAGAAAATATTGCATTTATTCAGGCGACATAACAAAACTGATACCTTGAGTATAAAACACCGTGTGGGATTTAGCCCTCCTTTCTCTTCCAACCCTGCAACATATCAAATATGTCAACAACCAAACGATTGTCATTACAAACATTTCTCCAATGGACTTATTATGGATGTCAAAACTGCATTAAATACAAAGTTGTTGTTTTTTTTTGTTTAGCAAACAACAGTTGCTAAGTTAATATCTTAAGGATATTTTCAACTCACACCCTAAAGAGATTTTTATCACGGAATCTCGTTTGGTAAAGACGATGCATTAACATGTGAAGTATTTATTACGTACTACTAACAAGACTATATATTTTTTTAAAAGATGATTTGTTCTGTTGTTCAGCACAAAATAAATATCTGACTGCACCAATCAAAAGTGAGCATTGCAGTGGAACCTGTTTAAGTCGACGCCCCACGCCGGACATTCCCAAATAATTTTTTTTAGATCTTTAAGATGGAAAGTGTAGCTGCCATTATGATGTGCAGTGATGTTTTCTAATGACCGCAAGTCTTGAACTATACAAAGTATTTCAATGGTTGGAATCTGCACTTTTGCATGATATACTAGTTACTATGGTAATCTAATTAGTTACTATGGTAATGTAAGTCACAGCAGCTCAGACGAGGCACCAAGCAGTGTGGGTGGGGAGCGTTTCCACAGAGTGTCAGCCTGAAATGTGGGTGTCAGGGACAGACGCGGAAGGAGATTTTGACGACAAAGTTCTAAAGCTTAATTATTTATCAGATAGAAGGTGGGTTTTTTCTACCCTTCCCGTTCATATTTGGCTGTTTGTTGCATTTTTTTTTGCGTTTCGCTTGATTGTAAAATATGTTGATGGAGAGGGGGTGTGATGTTCATATTTTGTCAATATTCAGTGTTTTATCGCTCATAGTTAATATTGTAAATCCCACATTTTTAATTTTTATTGGTGTCTAATTCAGTAAAAAAAAAAAAAATTCCATTCAGTTTTTTAAGGCGGTCTGTCACAACGTTTTTAGCAATCAACCAGATATTATTGTGAGGTTTTGTATTAGTGTTCCTAAAAATAGATATACCGGCCCCCAGACACATTTTTTTCTCTAAATTTGGCCCCTCGTGTCAAAATAATTGCCCAGGCCTGAAGCGGTAGTTGACACAACCAAAGGTGGAACTAAATAATTTTTTACACTTTAGCCAGTCACATAAAAATAATGGTGATAATTAAGCATTTTAACTTCCATTTGAGCACATTTACTAAGATTCTTGTGTTTTTATATATCTCAGTACGGAGCTGCTACTAATTTTGACTCTCAAGACAAATATCTCGTTCTTATGAGGATTAAAAATCTAAAAACTAATTAAATGGTAAAACATTTGTTAGTTAGGTTGTGGTGGAATCCAGATTATTACTAACATGCTTTTATTTTGAAGCTTACTTTGCAGTCCCGGTTTTGCACGTTTTAAAGATGTTTGGTGCATTTTTGTTGCGTTTTGCTCGATTGTAAAATATGTGGATGGAGAGGGGGTGTGACGTTCATGTGTTGTCAATATTCAGTGTTTTATCGCTCATAGTTAATATTGTAAATCCCACATTTTTAATTTTTATTGGTGTCTAATTCAGTAAAAAAAATTTAAAATTCCATTCAGTTTTTTAAGGCGGTCTGTCATAACGTTTTTAGCAATCAATCAGACATTATTGTGAGGTTTTGTATTAGGGTTCCTAAAAATAGATATACCGGCCCCCAGACACATTTTTTTCAAAATGTGTCCCCTCGTGTGAAAATAGTTGCCCAGGCTAGACATAAGCGGTAGTTGACATAACATAGTGGACACTGATGGAACCAGATCTTTTCCATATATCCATATTTAAGTGTTACTTCTTTCCTTCCATAGTCGTATTACAAAATAGCTAGTATTCTTCCTTCTTTCTCTCTCTCATAGTAAGGTGTCGGCCTTCTAGCAGTGGAATGCAGAGTAGAGATAACTCAGGGAGTAATCTAAACAACGGGGGTGGGAGCGAGGGACAGAGGGAAGAACACAGGAGTTCCGGGGTTTTGGGAGATCGATCTAGACTGGGCGAGGGAACGCTTCTGTACTGGATTGGGTCTCACGTTTGTCTTTAAAGCTTTGAGAATAAACCACAAAATACCAACTACTGCCTGGTGATGAATTTAAACTTCAGCTTATGTGCCATTTAAGAATTTGGGAGTGACCAGCAGCTTAAAATCCCTGGGAGGAAGAGCTGGTCAACGCAACAATTCTTTGGCCAGTCCCATAAAAATAATGGTGATAATTAAGGATTTTTGTCTTCCATTTGTGCACATTTATTAAGATTCTTGTGTTTGTATATATTTCAGTACGGAGCTGCTACTAATTTTGTTGTATGTCTTGACTCTTTAAGACAAATATTTCGTTCTTATGAGGATTAAAAATCTAAAAACAAATGAAACGGTGAAGCATTTGTTAGTTAAGTGTGGTGGAATCCAGGTTAATACTAACATGCTTACAGTTTGAAGCTTACTTTGCACTGAACATCCCCACCTTCTACCAACCTCGTCACGTTTGTTGTGTCCTTGAGCAAGACACTTCACCCTTGCTCCTGATGGGTGGTGGTTTGGGCCTTGCATGGCAGCTCCCGCCATCAGTGTGTGAATGGGTGAATGTGGAAATAGTGTCAAAGCGCTTTGAGTACCTTGAAGGTAGAAAAGCGCTATACAAGTACAACCCATTTACCATTTTTCATTCATAGTTTTGACGCCTTCAGTGACAATCTACAATGTAAATAGTCATGAAAATAAAGAAAACGCATTGAATGAGGAGAAGGTGTGTCCAAACTTTTGGCCTGTACTGTATGTTGACGTACGTGTTTTTTTTAGTAAGAATGCAGTGGACTGGGACTTGAGGAGTTAATTGAAAAGTTGGGTTGTCGACTGAAGCGGGTTCCACTGTATTATCTTTGCAAAAGCAGAATTGTCGATGCAGTAAATTGTGCAAGAAAAGGCTTTTATGTTTTCGCAGAGTGTTTTTTTTTTATACGTTTAAATCTAAAATCCAAATCAAGGCATCATTCTGGTCAACATTTGACGTTAGGGATTGTCATGTTTGTATCAGACCTGCAGATATGTCATGTGACTTGGTACAATACGGTTCATGTGTGAGTTCTACTTAACAAGAACTAAGCTGTGGAATACAACAATAACCCAGTGAAAACACCATGGAATATTTAATACTAGTATGTTCTGATGCTGATAAGTGTTGAAGGCACTGATAGAACGTGCCCTCTGGAATCCTCCTCCCTCTTCCGAAACGCACCGATGTTAGACCTCAGTGACCTTACTGATCTGTTCCGGCGTTTTCTCTTGTTTCTCCTCCGTCTGTTCTTCGCGTGTTGGCTCCACCTCGCCGTCCTCGTCCACGTCGAGGCCCAGCCGCAGGTTATCCAGAGTGTGACGAATTGTCAGGGTGTCCTTTCGACTGAAGACACAGAACAATTACTACTAGAGATGTCCGATAATGGCTTTTTTGCCAATATCCGATATTGTCCAACTCTTAATTACCGATTCCGATATCAACCGATACCGATATACACAGTGGTGGAATTAACACATTATTATGCCTAATTTTGTTGTGATGCCCCGCTGGATGCATTAAACAATGTAACAAGGTTTTCCAAAATAAATCAACTCAAGTTATGGAAGAAAATGCCAACATGGCACTGCCATATTTATTATTGAAGTCACAAAGTAAATTTTTTTTTTTTAACATTTTTTTTAACTCAAAACAGCAGCTTGGAATTTGGGACATGCTCTCCCTGAGAGAGCATGAGGAGGTTGAGGTAGGGGTGTATATTGTAGCGTCCCGGAAGAGTTAGTGCTGCAAGGGGTTCTGGGTATTTCTTCTGTTGTGTTTATGTTGTGTTACGGTGCGGATGTTCTCCCGAAATTGTGTTTGTCATTCTTGTTTGGTGTGGGTTCACAGTGTGGCGCATATTTGTAACAGTGTTAAAGTTGTTTATACGGACACCCGCAGTGTGACCTGTATGGCTGTTGACCAAGTATGACTTGCATTCACTTGTGTGTGTGAAAAGCCGCAGATATTATGTGACTGGGCCGGCACGCAAAGGCAGTGCCTTTAAGGTTTATTGGCGCTCTGTACTTCTCCCTACAGCGTCGTTTTAAAAAGTCATAAATGTTACTTTTTGAAACCGATACCGATAATTTCCAATATTACATTTTAAAGCATATATCGGCCGATAGTATCTGCAGTCCGATATGATCGGACATCTCTAATTACTACTTTTTATACCTCCGTGTCTTAGGGTGCAGAAGATGACAATACTGTACTGTCTTTGGAACTATTGTATTTTTGGGACTATAAGGAGCACTTAAAATCCTTTAATTTTCTCAAAACTCGACAGTGCGCCTTAGCTCCGAAGCTATTTTATTTGGTACATGATGTAATGATAAGTGTGACCAGTAGATGGCAGACACACATAAGAGATACGTGTAGACTGCAATATGACAGCAGTAAACACCAAAACTTTAAATGTTGCATTGAAAATATAGAACATTACACACGGCGCTCAAAAATCTATCTCTGGTGTATGAATTGCGATGATTATGCATGTTACACCTACACAACTACGGCTATGAAAATAATACAATTTTATTTGTAATGCACTTTATATTTCTGGAATCTCAAAGTGCTGCGGAGTGAAGAGACAAGTAAGCGACAATTAAAATGTGATTAAAATCTAGGAATAAAAAGATAATTTATGCAAGTTCAAAGGGGAACCTATGGAGCTGGGGTTACAAGTCAAGGCCGGGCCTTGACTTAGTGCTTTGAACCGGAAGTAAAAGTGCCGTTGCATCTACTAGTTGTCAATAGCGTCACTACTTGTATGGATTTGTAATTCATCACTCCAAGCAACGTTTGCAAGTTTTACAATATAACTAAAACAAGGCATCCTTATTAACTGTCACGTGTTTGCTAGTAGTGTTTTCATGCATGCTATCGTAATGTAATCAAGCTGGGGTCGTTAGTGCCGCAAATGAATGATCTACGGCCCCCGGGATGATATTTGATTAGTATTAGAACCGGCCCGCAGGCCACAGCCGCCTGCTGCTGTTTTGCACGCACCAATACTCCATCAGTGTTGGTGCTAGGAATTTTCAAAATGGGGTCCCACTGTAAATTTTTGGGGTGCCACTTTTTTGAAAACTAATGATAAATGCATGCATTATCCTGTTATATCTCACATTCTATATTGTGTTTTGGAAAAAGGTTGTCATTAACGTTACTTAATTCATTTTAAAAAAACAAATTTTTATGCATATGTAAATGTATTCAGGTATAAACATTCATTCTCTTTCTTCTTTCCTTCATGGATCTAAACTTTACCGCTGCCGGTATTTTTTCTATATTTTTAATTGTAATATTTTCAGAATGTGTTTGTTCTATTTTTGGCCAAAGTAAGACAAAAAAAACAATCTGAAGTTGTCTTTTGTTTGTTTGTTTTATTGCCATGATTTTAATAGTCCGTCCCTCTGACCCCATTTTTATGACTTGATGGGGTCCCAGGGACCCCATCAAGTCATAAAAACGGGGTCCCACAGTACATTTTTGGGGTGCCACTTTTTTGTAACAGTTTTGAAAACAGATGATAAATGTATGCATTATCTTGTTGTATCTCACATTCTATATTGTGTTTTGGAAAAATGTTGTCATAAATGTTAATTCATTAAAAAAAAAAAAACATAATAAAACACATTTTTATTCAGTTATAAACATTCATTCATTTTCTTCTTTCCTCCATGGATCTAAACTTTACCGCTGTCGGTATTTTTTTCTATATTTTTATTGTAATATTTTCAGAATGTGTTTGTTCTATTTTTGGCCAAAGTCAGACAAAGAAAACAATCTGAAGTTGTCTTTTTTTTTTTAGTTTTAATGCCATGATTTTAATAGTCCGGCCCGCATTTGCACAGATTTCTCTCCATGCGGCCCCTGAGCTCAAATGAGTTTGACACCCCTGATTTAGAGAATTTTTAGCAAAATGTGTTTTTAAAGATAGCTTTTTAAGTTTTGTTTTTATTTTATTTGTTTGTTTTTCTTTGTCTTCCTTAAGAGTCAAATAAAAAATAAAAAAACGGTCATTGTAGTGCTGTCAGATGTTTAACATTTTAACCAGATTAATCAGATTAATTATGATTAAACAGGTTGCTTGCATAATTTCAATTAATTTAAAAGGACGGCCATATCTGTCCAGTTATATTGTCAGAATGTCACACAGGAAAATGTTTGAAATGTTTTACTTGAATGCGCATCATTTATTTGCTTAAAACCTGCAGGATAGTGTTATCTAAAGTCTTGTCAGGGTGTATTTTGGAGTGGAATTTAACAGCAAGCTTACCATTCGTAGTCTCTTGACTCATCTTTGCATTGAGCTGATCACAAACCACATAACCCGTGCCGTCTTTCAGGTAACAATTACGGTAAAGGAGTATACAGTCGTGGTCAAAAGTTTACATACACTTGTAAAGAACATAATGTCATGGCTGTCTTGAGTTTCCCATAATTTCTACAACTCTTATTTTTTGTGATTGGAGCACATACTTGTTGGTCACAAAAAACATTCATGAAGTTTGGTTCTTTTATGAATTTATTATGGGTCTACTGAAAATGTGAGCAAATCTGCTGGCTCAAAAGTATACATACAGCAATGTTAATATTGGTTACATGTCTCTTGGCAAGTTTCACTGCAATAAGGCGCTTAATAAAACTTATTGCTGGGTATTGTGGCCAAACAGCTCAATTTTTGTTTCATCTGACTACAGAACTTTCCTCCAGAAGGTCTTATCTTTGTCCATGTGATGTCAGATGAAACAAAAATTGAGCTGTTTGGCCACAATACCCAGCAATATATTTGTAGGAGAATAGGTGAGGCTCTTAATCCCAGGAACACCATTCCTACCGTCAAGCAAGGTGGTGGTAGTATTATGCTCTGGGCCTGTTTTGCTGCCAATGGAACTGGTGCTTTACAGAGAGTAAATGGGACAATGAAAAAGGAGGATTACCTCCAAATTCTTCAGGACAACCTAAAATCATCAACCCGGAGGTTGGGTCTTGGGCGCAGTTGGGTGGTCCAACAGGACAATGACCCCAAACACGCGTCAAAAGTGGTAAAGGAATGGCTAAATCAGGCTAGAATTAAGGTTTTAGAATGGCCTTCTCAAAAGTCCTGACTTAAACGTGTGGACAATGCAGAAGAAACAAGTCCATGTCAGAAAACCAACACATTTAGCTTAACTGCGCCAATTTTGTCAAGAGGAGTGGTCAAAAATTCAAGCAGAAGCTTGTGGATGGCTACCAAAAGCGCCTTATTGCAGTGAAACTTGCCAAGGGACATGTAACCAAATATTAACATTGCTGTATGTATACTTTTGAGCCAGCAGATTTGCTCACATTTTCAGTAGACCCATAATAAATTCATAAAAGAAGCAAACTTCATGAATGTTTTTTGTGACCAACAAGTATGTGCTCCAATCACTCTATCACAAAAAAATAAGAGTTGTAGAAATGATTGGAAACTCAAAGACAGCCATGACATTATGTTCTTTACAAGTGTATGTCAACTTTTGACCACGACTGTATATGGTCAAAATAAATTGCACGATTAATCTGTGTCTATACATGATTAAAGTGATCATTTTTTGCGATTAATCGACAGTCCTATATTGACTTCCACATATTCCGTGATTACAGGTGTAGTGCAAGTAAGTAAGGTGAGTATTTGGTTCTTACTTAACATGTTGTTCTATCATCTGCCTTTGCAGTCGTCCATTGGACTCCCTCTCCTCCGCCAGCTCCCGCTGAGTGTGACGCAGCTGTGTGTCTCTTCGGCTGGCCTCTTCCTCCGTCTCGTTGAGCTGCCGCTTCAGAGTGCGGATCCTCTGGGCCATCTGCGAGGACCAATCAGAGAGCAGTTAGGCACGCGCCAATCCGTTCTAAGTGAGTAGTCGTTGGAAAGTTACCAGGTCCTTCTGCTCAGTGGCTATCCTGTGCTCCTCCTCCATCTGATCGCCCAGTTCATTGATCCTCCTCTCCAGTTTGCCAATGCTGTTGTTAAGGAGAGCTTTACTCCTGCGTAAATACACAAGGGGATCAATTTAAAAGGTAGCCATGTTGCTTGTTTCAACAATAAAAAACATAGAATCCTGGTATATTCGCCATTCGCTCATTTTCAAGCTTTTTTGAGTCACACACTGAAGCGAATCGGGTACTTAAGACCACACTGCAAAAACTGAAATCTAAGTAAGATGAAATATGTCAAATAAGGGTGATACTTGCTTATTTTCTGTCTGATAAGATAATTCTTCTCACTAAGCAGATTTTACGTTAGAGTGTTTTACTTGTTTTAAGTGTTTTGGTCCTAAATGATCTCAGTAAGATATTACAGCTTGTTGCTGAGATTTGATGACCTATATTGAGTAAAACATGCTTGAAACTAGAATATCAACTGTTGCAAAGCTGTGTCATCAACACTCACAAGTATAAAACTACTTTTTTAAAGTAAGAATTTCTTATTTCAAGCATGTAATAAAACAATCATGACTTTGACACAATTGTGTCTCATACTTAAAACAGATGACAGCCAAATGGACTTTGCTGTCTTATTTTCAATGAAACAATAGAAAATACGTACTCACATAGTAGTACAGTTGTTATTAGTGAGAATATACTTATTTTAAGGTATTTTTGGGTTCATTGAAATTAGCTAATTTTACTTGTTTTGGAAAATCTTGACAAGCCAAATTTTCTTGTTCTATTGGCAGATAATTTTGCTTAGTTCAAATAAAATACCCCTCATTTTTGTATTTTTTTTCCTTGTTTTTGAACACTGACTTTTTGCAGTGTGTTCTCCCGGAATGTGTTTGTCATTCTTGTTTGGTGTGGGTTCACAGTGTGGCGCATATTTGTAAAAGTGTTAAAGTTGTTTATATGGTCACCCTCAGTGTGACCTGTATGGCTGTTGACCAAGTATGCTTGCATTCACTTGTGTGTGTGTAAAAGCCGTAGATATTATGTGATTGGGCCGGCACACAAAGGCAGTGCTTTTAAGGTTTTTTGGCGCTCTGTACTTCTCCCTACGTCCGTGTACACAGCGGCGTTTTAATAATTCATAAATTTTACTTTGTGAAACCGATACCGATAATTTCCGATATTACATTTTAAAGCATTTGTCGGCCGATAATATCGGCAGTCCGATATTATCGGACATCTCTAAAAAAAAACTGTACTTATTTTTACTGTAATAAACTATGGTGCCGTATAGGCCTTTACAGTAATACACTGAAACATCTACAGTTGTTGATTTGCTGTAAAAATCTAAAACAACAAACTGGCAGCTCAGGTGCTAACATTAGTAAATTTGCAGTTTTTTTTATTTACAGTAAAAAAAACCAAATGTAAATTTTACAGTACAATTCTGGCAACTGAGCTGCCTTTTTTTTTTTTTTTACCATTTACAATAATATACACTAAATTCTGAGGTGAAATTATTGCTATTTACCATACTTTTTTTTACATTTTAATTTAAAAAAAATCTAGTAATAAAATGCATTAAAAAATGGTGTAATAATAGTACAGTCGACAGTAACAGCGGCGTTTTAAAAAGTCATACATTTTACTTTTTGAAACCGTTAATTTCCGATATTACATTTTAAAGCATTTATCGGCCGATAATATCGGCATTCCGATATTATCGGACATCTCTAAACTTCATGAATGTTTTTTGTGACCAACAAGTATGTGCTCCAATCACTCGATCACACAAAAATAAGAGTTGAAGAAATTATTGGAAACTCAAGACAGCCATGACATTATGTTCTTTACCAGTGTATGTAAACTTTAGACCATGGCTGTAAATCAATAAAGGTATCAATTCCTAGTGCAAGGACCTCTACCAGACTTATTATATATATACTGCAAATACCTCTCCTCAGTCCTGAGAGCGTTCTCCAGCTCTTTGACTCGGCTCTCCGACTTGGAGATAAGATCATCCGAAGGTTTGGAACTCTGAAGGTCGTCCAACTCCACGCGGAGATCACGGTACTTCAGAGAGACACAGAAATGGGTTTTCTTTTATAAACATTACAGGTGATTGTTCCGTAAGCGTTCTCAGATTGCAAATGAAACCACGGCCTAATCCTCTTCAAAAGTGTCATCATTTACTTTTGAAAATGTACAGTTGAAACATATGTCTGGAAGTCAAACATATGTGGCTATTTTCTTCTTCCAGACACGGTCAAAAATAAACCTCATAATCATTATATAGATTCAGAAGAAGCTCCTCCCCCTTTGACTTAATGTCCAAATAAGTACTTCCACCTCGCTGTGACATCACAACGTAGCCTGACTGCAAACCCCTGCGAACGGACTGATCAAAAACTGTGCAAACTCACGCCAAAATGCATTAAACCTTATGATTTGACGCATTGTTTAACACGACTATCCAACATTGTAGGATCATTTAGTCACAAAGTCGAAAGTCTGAAAAGATAAAATTCATCGTACAGTACAGGCCAAAAGTTTGGACACAACTCATTGAAGGTGTTTTCTTTATTTTCATGATGATTGTAGATTGTCACTGAAGGCATCAAAACTATGAACGAACACACTTAACAAAAAAAGATGAAATAACTGAAAACATGTTTTATATTCTAGTTTCTTCCAAATAGCCACCCTTTGCTCTGATCACTCTTGGCATTCTCTCGATGAGCTTCAAGAGGTAGTCACCTGAAATGGTTCTCGCTTCACAGGTGTGCTTGAAGCTCATCGAGAGAATGCCAAGAGTGTGCAAAGCAGTAATCAGCTATTTTGAAGAAACTAGAATATAAAACATGCCACAGTTTGTAACTATGTAACCAAAGACGAATGTCCACTGCAGAGGACATGGTTCTCAAGAGGCTATAGATGAAACAAAGCTAATTTCTCAATCATTGAACACTATAGACCTTCGTCAAGGTTAGACTTCACATAACCAGGATTCTGGGGGTCGATTAGTTCGTGGAAATGAACTGATAACCAATCAAATCATCTGAGAACCAGCGTCCTCTACAGTGGACGTTAGTTTTTTTTTCTTTTGCCATTTTTACACATATCCTTGTTCATGCGAAAACACAAAACCATTCAGCATACAGTACAGGCCCAAAGTTTGGACACACCTTCTCCTCATTCAATGTGTTTTCTTTATTTTCATGACTATTTACATTGTAGATTGTCACTGAAGGCATCAAAACTATGAATGAACACATGTGGAGTTATGTACTTAACAAAAAAAGGTGAAATAACTGAAAACATGTTTTATATTCTAGTTTCTTCAAAATAGCCACCCTTTGCTCTGATTACTGCTTTGCACACTCTTGGCATTCTCTCGATGAGCTTCAAGAAGTCACCTGAAATGGTTTTCACTTCACAGGTGTCATAGTTTTGATGCCTTCAGTGACAATCTACAAAGTAAATAGTCATGAAAATAAAGAAAACACATTGAAATGAGAAGGTGTGTCCAAAGTTTTGGCCTGTACTGTACTTTTCACATTTTACTCGTCAAATGAAGAGGTTCATGAAGCAAATAAACTGGTTTATTATTTGGTGGTACCTCGGTTTTTGAACGCCCTACTTATTGTATGATTTGGTTTTCAAAAGGTCATTTTCGCTAAAACTTTTGACATTGTTTTCGTCATTTATTAGACTTAGACTTCCTTTTTATTGTCATTCAAACTTGAACTTTACAGCACAGATAAGAACGAAATTTCGTTACATATACTCATGGTAGTGCAGGATAAAAAAGCAATAAGTTGCATGTATAAATAAATAAATATATATAAATAATATATAAATATATATACACTACCATTCAAAAGTTTGGGGTCACATTGAAATGTCCTTATTTTTGAAGGAAAAGCACTGTACTTTTCAATGAAGATAACTTTAAACTAGTCTTAACTTTAAAGAAATACACTCTATACATTGCTAATGTGGTAAATGACTATTCTAGCTGCAAATGTCTGGTTTTTGGTGCAATATCTACATAGGTGTATAGAGGCCCATTTCCAGCAACTATCACTCCAGTGTTCTAATGGTACAATGTGTTTGCTCATTGGCTCAGAAGGCTAATTGATGATTAGAAAACCCTTGTGCAATCATGTTCACACATCTGAAAACAGTTTAGCTCGTTACAGAAGCTACAAAACTGACCTTCCTTTGAGCAGATTGAGTTTCTGGAGCATCACATTTGTGGGGTCAATTAAACGCTCAAAATGGCCAGAAAAAGAGAACTTTCATCTGAAACTCGACAGTCTATTCTTGTTCTTAGAAATGAGTGCTATTCCACAAAATTGTTTGGGTGACCCCAAACTTTTGAATGGTAGTGTATATAAGCTAAATAAATATATATAAATAAATAGATTACTGTACAGATAAATATATTGCACTCTTCCACATGCGTATGTATTTTGCATCGTTTTCTGCATGTAACATTGTAATTATTCTCAGAAAAATCTGTTTGTGTTCATATTTATGGATGTCTAAAAAGATTAGTAGGATTTACACATGTCCGCCACAGGCTACATAACTTTAGGTGACTACCACCATTACAATTTTCTTTTCACACTTTATTTGTGTGAAACCATTTTCATTTCTTCCTCAAAATTGAATTCAATTTTTGCTCAAATTAATTAATGGAAAATAAATTGTTGAAAATTTTTTTCTAGTGCAATATAAACAATTTTAAAACATGAAATGTATAGTATAGATCCTGCTACCTCATCTCTGACAAGGGTTTGAGCCGAGTACTTCTGGCCTGCAAAACCAGCACGAATGTTGTGTAGCCACGAGAGCTACTGAGAATACTTGTGGTAAAATTTCAAATGCCTTATCATTTATTAGGCAACATTTTCCTTTTCGCTTCTTCAAGAAAGCCTGTCCACCTGTGGGATGTTCCAAATAAGTGTTTGATGAGCATTCCTCAACTTTATCAGTCTTTTTTGAAACATGTTGCGAGCATCAAATTCCAAATGAGCTAATATTTTCAAAAAATAAAAGTTTTCCAGTTTCAACGTTAAATATCTTGTCTTTGCAGTCTATTCAATTGAATATAAGTTGAAAAGGATTCGCAAATCATTGTATTCTCTTTTTATTTACCATTTACTCAACGTGCCAACTTCACTGGTTTTGGGGTTTGTAGAATGAAAAGTTTATTTTTGTCCACAATGTAAACGTTAATCAAAGCACACAGGACACGCACCTGTCTCTCCATGATGTTTCTCTCCGTTTCCAGCTGGTCGTTCAGATCTTTCTCCTGAATGACCTTCATCTGCAGCTGCTCCATCTGACGGCAAACAAATCGTTGTGTTAATAAATTCAAATAATGAGATCAAATTCGGGAATAACTCATTCTCGCTTCGTCTACCTGATCAATAGCTCTCTTGTGCTTGGCGGCCCATCTCTGCTCGCTGTCGTGCAGCTCCTCCACGTCGGTCTCCAGGTCGATCAATTTTTCCTAAGAGTCACAGAAGGGGAAATAATTACTGCATCCCCTGCACATTTTTTTTAAGTCGATCCTCTTAAAAGACATTAGCAGTCCAGAATTGTTCTCCCGGCTTTATTTTAACAGAGACTGCAAAAAAACAATTAAAAAAAGACTGCTAATGAACATGTACTCAAATGAGGGAAATACATATTTGATTCCCAGCATTTTTATGTACATGAAGGACAAACAATTGGAGGTTTTGAGGCTGTCGCTTGGTAATAAGTTTCAGCTTGTCAGGTTCAAACACTGATGACATCTATTAAACAAGACAAGAGGCAAAGAATTAAACAGACAGAATTCAATTTGGACTCAATTGAGGAGAGTCGCCTGTAGGGATGATACTCGAAACCGGTTTTCCCGGTTGTTTGATAAGAAAAGAACCGAGTCCTCGGACTCAAATCCCTTTTTGAGAACCGGTCCCCGTTATCGAGACCACTATAGTAAAGGAAAAGAGTTGATTCTTTATTCGAATCCCGTCCCGACCAGAAATGCCCTGTGGGACATCACAAGAAATGACGTCACGTAGCTCAGTCATTAGGCGCAGATAGCGAAAGCAGGAAAACAATGGACGGGAAAAAGCGCTCCAAGGTGTAATAAAGTTAAAAACAAAAGCTATAATCCATCGAATAACTTTACTGAGAGATTTTAGCAGGGTAAAACACATGACGGACACTTTTACGACCAACCGGAAACATAGCAACCAGGCTAGCAACGCACCTCCTTTACGGCAGCTGTCGCAACGTTCTTAAAACAACCGCAGCACATACATATATATACAACATATCTCCCTTTTTTAACTTTTGTTTTTCTTTCCTTGTAAACAAAACAAAATCACACTGTAGATGTGTTGTCCATCTAATTATAAATAATGCAGACGAGGCGTGTTGGCTGAGTTCTTGATGTTTACTTTCACAGCGTGCTCATAACCTCATTCTTAGCTGCCGGGTGGCAACATGCAACACTTTTCGGGGCTACCGCGCATGCTCGTATTTCCCGTTGCATGCTGGGTAGTGTAGTTGTTATATTCTCTAGCTCATAACATTTTTCCCCCATAAAGAAATAATGTTAACTCAATAAAGTGTATTTCTTTTTTTAGCTTTAACTTTTCATTTTTTAGCACTGTAACCACATTTGCAAACAACTTTTCTCTTCATAGAATTTTCTTTCAATAAAGAAATAAAGTGCAAAAATGTCAAAGCATCATAACAAACAGTTATGTCAAATAGCAGCAGAAGTGCACTTTTTAGAGAGCTGTATTATTTTCAGTTTTGTGCCCAAGGGACTGATTTTATTTAACACTATATTATTATTTATACACCTATAGTGATCACAGAGACAGGTAATTTTTGTGTTACTGTATATATTTGTTTCTCTGAAAAATCCCACTTAATATACTTTGGGTAACAACAGTCAATATTTATTTATTTTATTTTTTTAGGTGGGTAACAGTCAATATTTATTTATTTATTAGATTTTATTTTTTTCTTATATAATAAAAGTGAGCTTTTGTTAAACCAAATATTGTGTGTTTTTTTCCATATACAACACCCTATCTGGACTCGATAAGAGAATCGATAAGGAATCGGTTCGATAAGAGGATTCGATAATAGGCTCGAACTCGATAATTTCTTATCAAACACCATCCCTAGTCGCCTGTACACTGTACCCTTGTACAGTATCTCAGCACGCTCTGTTGAAAGATTGTACTCCTCCTTCTTTATTTGACTTTCTCCGACCACATGACCACAGCTGCTTCCAGAGGGAAGTGGGTCGTAAACAGCGTTGCCTTTGGTTACCGAACAGTTCAAAAGAAGAGGTCGTAAAATAGTTCAAAAAGACGTTCGTAAAACAGTTCAAAAAGAAGGTTCAAGAAGAGGTCGCCTGGAGGGGAGTCTGGTCCTGCTTCCTCTCCGCTTTGAAGTCCTTGGGTTAGAACAATATCTTTCTGTTGATTACTATACATGAAAGAAAACAGGAACACCTTCATCTTGCTTCCCCCCCTACACAGTGGAGTTTTACGAGCCTTACTCTTGGTAGGTTCCAAAGACAGCTTTTGTCTGCTCACCAGACCCTCAATGTAACATAAAGTTTTTGTGATAACTTACAATTATTCTAACACAGCTCCCTGAAAAATTGTTGCCAGGCCATTTAACACGCTTCTCCTTTAGCCATTTTTTGGTTTCGCGTCATTGTCATCCTCAGTGTCACGGCTGAGGTACGGGGGGGGGGCTCATCCATAATTATTTAGTACATTTAACACACCTGGACCCTCACCTTTCTCAAGGTAAGGGTGTCCCTGAAACAACTTCCCATATGATACCAATATTGGAGCCTTGAGTTTTAGCCGATATTAATCGGATACGATATCAGCACAAATCATATTACATTACTTGTACTATTTAGTAGTCGGTGGGGAGAGCGGCCCTGCCAGCAACCTGAGGGTTCCTGGTTCGATCCCCGGCTTCCACCACGTTTGTTGTGTCCTTGGACAAGACACTTCACCCTTGCTCCTGATGGTGGTTAGGGCCTTACATGGCAGCTCCCGCCATCAGTGTGTGAATGGGTGAATGTGGGAAATGGTGTCAAAGGGCATTGAGTACCTTGAAGGTAGAGAAGCCCGCTATATAATCTATTTACCATTTACTTGATCAAGCGAAATGACATAGAGAACAATGTTGGGCATTGAGTACCTTGAAGGTAGAGAAGCCCGCTATATAATCTATTTACCATTTACTTGATCAAGCGAAATGACATAGAGAACAATGTTAGGTATGAAAAACACTAACTGTATAGCATTAAAAGTACATACTTTTACTATTTTGTAGTGTGGAATGTTAGAAAAGGCTTGATCAAGTGAAATTACTCCGAGAACAACAGCATGTATGAAAAACAGGAACCCTGTGATAGATTTATGGTTTTAAAGTAGAGTGTTAATTTGTGTTTTGCAACACCAAGCGTTCCCAATAAATTCATTAAAGGGAAACTGCACATTTTTGGGGAATTCAGCCCATCATTCATAATCTTTTATTTGAGACACACATGTCTTTCAATTTTTTTATACATTCCAAATTCCAAAATATGGATCATAGCTGACGGCTAACAATGCAATACAATATTTTTCCTATGAAGCGTTCTAAAAACACTGAAAAATACAAGTTTTAGAAGCTGAGTGATAAGCAGATACAGCTTAAGTGAAACACTAAGAATGAACAAAGCTTGAACAAATCAGGAAAGTCACTTGGAGCCATTTCAAAGCAGCTTAAGGTGCCAAGAGCAACTGTGCAGACAATTGTTCCTAAGTATTAATTGCATGGCACAGTTTTGTCACTGCCACGATTAGGAAGAAAACGCAAGCTATTACCTGCTGCTGAGATAAAATTGGTCAGGATGATCAAGAGTCAACCGAGAACCAGCAAAAAGCAGGTCTGCAATGAATTGGAAGCTGCTGGAACACAGGTGTCAGTGTCCACAGTCAAGCATGTTTTGCATCGCCATGGACTGAGAGGCTACCATGCAAGAAGGAAGGCCTTGCTCCAGAAGCGACATCTTAAGGCTCGTCTAAAGTTTGCTGCTGATCACATGGACAAAGATAAGACCTTCTGTGGGAAAGTTATGTGGTCAGATTAAACCAAAATTGAGCTGTTTGGCCACAATACCCAGCAATATGTTTGGAGGAGAAAAGGTGAGGCCTTTAATCCCAGGAACACCACACCTACCGTCAAGCATGGTGGTGGTAGTATTATGCTCTGGGCCTGTTTTGCTGCCAATGGAACTGGTGCTTTACAGAGAGTAAATGGGACAACGAAAAAGGAGGATTACCTCCAAATTCTTCAGGACAACCTAAAATCATCAGCCCGGAGGTTGGGTCTTGGGCGCAGTTGGGTGTTCCAACAGGACAATGACCCCAAACACACGTCAAAAGTGGTAAAGGAATGGCTAAATCAGGCTGGAAGTAAGGTTTTAGAAAGGCCTTCCCAAAGTCCTGACTTAAAACGTGTGGACAATGCTGAAGAAACAAGTCCATGTCAGAAAACCAACAAATTTAGCTGAACTGCACCAACTTTGTCAAGAGGAGTGGTCAAAAATTCCACCAGAAGCTTGTGGATGGCTACCAAAAGCGCCTTTTCGGAGTGAAACTTGCCAAGGGACATGTTAGCAAATATTAACATTGCTGTATGTATACTTTTGACCCAGCAGATTTGCTCACATTTTCAGTAGACCCATAATAAATTCATAAAAGAACCAAACTTCATGAATGTTTTTTGTGACCAACAAGTATGTGCTCCAATCACTCTATCACAAAAAAAATAAGAGTTGTAGAAATGATTGGAAACTCAAGACAGCCATGACATTATGTTCTTTACAAGTGTATGTCAACTTTTGACCACGACTGTTCACCGTTTGTAAATGACTTCACAACAATACACGAAAAGACCAACCTTGTGTGCTCAATGGAGGACATTCAGATGTTAACTGGCTGTCCAACTTTGCACAAGTATACTCGAGCTTTCTGTATACCGGATCATTTAGATGCAACCGAGCGAAACCCTTATCACCCCTAGTTCTTAGTCTAACTCAAACATGGATGGTATGCTCATGGTTATGAGACAATGGAGTGTTTCACTTCCAACAAACACAAGTGAGTCCAACTGGTTTTTACCTGAGCCTGTTTAAACTGCTTGGCCAGGTCATCTCTGGCCTGGATGGTGGCCTGCAGCTCCATGTGGAGGTCGTCCACGGTCCTCTCCGCCTGCTTGCACTGCAGCTGGAGCCTCTCTCTCAGCTGGATCTCCTCCTCCAGCGTGCGCTCCTTGTCAATCAGCTTGCCTGACACCTGCGTCACAGATGTTGTCACGTGACAAATACTCTCAGGTGTACACTGCAAAAACTGAAATCTAAATAAGATTAAATATCTCAAATAAGGGTGATATTTGCTTATTTTCTGTCTGATAAGATCATTCTTCTCACTAAGCAGATTTTATGTTAAGAGTGTTTTACTTGTTTTAAGGGTTTTGGTCCTAAATGATCTCAGTAAGATATTACAGCTTGTTGATGAGATTTTATGACCTATATTGAGTAAAACATGCTTGAAAATATTTTTGTCCAAATGTCCAAAACACACCCAGCAATGGTGCACAGGAAGGCGGGGAAGAAGAGGGGAAAAGGCGGCCAAAATGGTCAAAAGTCCCAATTTTGTCCAAAATACCTCCCCGGTTTCCAGTCCCAAGAGTCCCGCATCCCGCACAAGTCCCGGGATGCAAAAAATGTCCAAAACGAACCCAGCAAAGTCCCACGGGAAGTGGGGGAGAAAAGTGAGAAAAGTCGGCAAAAGTCCCCAAAAATGCTCAAAATACCTACCCAGGTTCGAGTCCCACAAGTCCCGCCGCCGGCCGCACAAGTCCCGGGATGCCCAAAATGTCCATGACACACCCAGCCGAGTCCCACGGGGAGGGGGGATAAAAGTTTGAAAAGTCCCAAAAATGTTCAAAATACCTACCCAGGTTCCAGTCCCACATGGTGTGATTTTCGAACATTTTACCAACTTTTGTCACTTTTCTCACCGCCTTCCCGTGGGACTTTGCTGGGCGCGTTTTGGACATTTTGGGCATGCCGGCCGGCGGCAGGACTTGTGGGACTCGAACCTGGGTAGGTATTTTTAAAATTTTTGGGACTTTTGCCAACTTTTATCCCCCCTCCCCGTGGGACTCGGCTGGGTGTGTTATGGACATTTTGGGCATCCTAGAACTTGCGCGGCCATACATAAGACTTTATGTTAAGAGTGTTTTACTTGTTTTAAGGGTTTTGGTCCTAAATGATCTCAGTAAGATATTACAGCTTGTTGATGAGATTTTATGACCTATATTGAGTAAAACATGCTTGAAAATATTTTTGTCCAAATGTCCAAAACACACCCAGCAATGGTGCACAGGAAGGCGGGGAAGAAGAGGGGAAAAGGCGGCCAAAATGATCAAAAGTCCCAATTTTGTCCAAAATACCTCCCCGGTTTCCAGTCCCACGAGTCCCGCCGCTGGCCGCACAAGTCCCGGGATGCAAAAAATGTCCAAAACGAAAAAGTTTGAAAAGTCCCAAAAATGTTCAAAATACCTACCCAGGTTCCACTCCCACATGGTGTGATTTTCGAACATTTTACCGACTTTTCTCACTTTTCTCCCCGCCTTCCCGTGGGACTTTGCTGGGCGCGTTTTGGGCATTTTGGGCATGCCGGCCGGCGGCGGGACTTGTGGGACTCGAACCTGGGTACGTATTTTCAACATTTTTGGGACTTTTGCCAACTTTTCTAACTTTTATCTCCCCTCCCCGTGGGACTTGGCTGGGTGTGTTATGGACATTTTGGGCATCCTAGAACTTGCGCAGCCATACATAAGATTTTATGTTAGAGTGTTTTACTTGTTTTAAGGGTTTTGGTCCTAAATGATCTCAGTAAGATATTGCAGCTTGTTGCTGAGATTTGATGACCTATATTGAGTAAAACATGCTTGAAACTAGAATATCAACTGATGCAAAGCTGTGTCATCAACACTCACAAGTATAAAACTACTTTTTTAAAGTAATAATTTCTTATTTCAAGCATGAAAAAAAAAATCAAGACTTTGACACAATTGTGTCTCATAATTAAAACAGATGACAGCCAAATGGACTTTGCAGTTTTATTTTCAATGAAACAATAGAAAATACGTACTCATATAGTAGTGCACTTGTTATTAGTGAGAATATACTTATTTTAAGGTATTTTTGGGTTCATTGAGGTTAGCTAATTTTACTTGTTTTGGAAAGTCTTGACAAGCCAAATTTTCTTGTTCTATTGGCAGATCATTTTGCTTATTTAAAATGAAAGTTTTTTTTTTTTTTTTTTTTCTTGTTTTTGAAGACTGACATTTTGCAGTGTAGTTAAGTGTGGTGAAGACTGACCTCTCCCTGCAAGCGGTTGGCGATAGCTTGGTACTTCTGCAGCTCCTGCTCCTTCTCCAGCAAGGTCTCCTCCAGCTCCTCCACCCTCATCTGGTCCTCCTGACGCAATTTCTGCTGCAGGTGTAACTCTGCTGAGGACTGGGTGGACGTCTGCACGGCCTCTGCCAGCTGGAGACACATGTCAAACACATCTGGATGTGACGCATATGGAATATACCTACTTTAGGAACATAATCAACTATTATCATTGGATGCAGTTTGACATTAAAACTCTCTGTGGTTTGTTGTTACTTTGTTATGTACGTCATATAAAGAATGTACCACCATTTCCGTATTTACCTGTGATTATTTTGCTGCACTGAAAAATGTGCAAGTGATCAAGTTTTAATCGAAATGTAAAAGACTACTATTTTTTTTTTTATACACAAACACGTTGCGGTATATACATTTGCTCCTCACTCATATTCGCAGACATCTTTTATCAGCTTTAAATTGTAAATATATATATATATATATATATATATATATATATATATATATATATATATATATATATATATATATATATATATATATATATATATACACACATATGTATGTATGTACACACACACTCTTGTATTTGTTACCTTCTTGAGATCTCCGAAAAATGCCTACCTCTTTAGGACCACCCTTTCTAGATATATAAATATTTGTATTTACAACATTAATAATATATAAATACTACGCAAATATAAAAAAGGTAAACTTTTATTTAATTTTTTTGTTTAATTTTTTGTTTGTAATTGGTTTTTAATCTTCATTATTTACTTCAAGTTATTACAGAATGTCTCCATATACATACTGTATTTTATTTTTGGGCAAAGGGGGCACATTTCAATTTCTTACACACATTTTTGTATTTACCTTCTCGAGACCTCCGAAAAAGGCCAACCTCTCTAGGACCACCCTTTCTAGATGTATAGAGATTTGTATTTACAACATTAATAATATATACATACTATGCAAATATAAAATAGGTAAACTTTTAGTAATTTTTTATTTTTTTTTCCATTTGTAATTGGTTTTTAATCTTCATTATTTACTTCAAGTTATTACAGAATGTCTCCATATACATACTGTATTTTAATTTTGGGCAAAGGGGGCACATTTCAATTTCTTACACACATTTTTGTATTTGTTACCTTCTTGAGACCTCCGAAAAAGGCCAACCTCCCTAGGACCACCCTTTCTAGATATACAAAGATTTGTATTTACACCATTAATAATATATACATAATATGCAAATATAAAAAAGGTAAACTTTTAGTAATATTTTATTTTTCGTTTGTAATTGGTTTTTAATTTTCATTATTTAATTAAAGTTGTTACAGTATGTCTCTATATACATACTGTATTTATTTTATTTTTGGGCAAAAGGGGTGCTTTTAAATTTCTTACAAACATTTTTGTATTTGTTACCTTCTCGAGACCTCTGAAAAATGCCTACCTCTTTGGAACCACCCTTTCTAGATATATAAATATGTGTATTTACAACATTAATAATATATACATACTACGCAAATATAAAAAAGGTAAACTTTTATTACATTTTTTTTGTTTAATTTTTTGTTTGTAATTGGTTTTTAATCTTCATTATTTACTTCAAGTTATTACAGAATGTCTCCATATACATACTGTATTTTATTTTTGGGCAAAGGGGGCACATTTAAATTTCTTACACACATTTTTGTAATTGTTACCTTCTCGAGACCGCCGAAAAATGCCTACCTCTTTAGGACCACACTTTCTAGACATATGAAAAATTTGTATTTACAGCATTAATAATATATACATACTATGCAAATGTAAAAAAATGTAAGCTTTTAGTTTTAGTTTTTAAAATTTGTTGTATGTAATTGGTTTTTAATCTTCATTATTTACTTCAAGTTATTACAGTATGTCTCCATATACATATTTATTTTATTGTTGCTATTATTTTTGGGCAAAGGGTCCACATTTCAATTTTTTACACACACTTTTGTATTTGTTACCTTCTTGATACCTCTGAAAAATGCCTACCTCTCTAGAACCACCCTTCCTAGATATATAAAGATTTGTATTTACAACATTAATAATATATACATACTATGCAAATATAACATATGTAAGCTTTTAGTTTTTGTTTTTAACTGGTTATATACCCCTAGACCTCTGTATGAACGCACCTCTGTCTCCAGTCTAAGGATGGTGCTGTGGAGTTCCGAGGTCTTCTTGTGTTTGCTGTCCTTGTCCACTTCCAGCTCCTCCAGTTGTCTCTCTGCAAGCCACAGCTTCTCCGCCAGAGACTGAGAATGCAGAGTTTGCTTCTCCAGGCTCTCCTAAACACACAACACACATACACCAAAATCAGAGGTTTTTTTTTTAACATATGAAATAACAATTGCACTGTGGATGACAACACTGGTTTCAGGGAGTAAAGGTTTTTTTAAATGTCCCCCTGTTTGATGCAATGGAATGCCATGTCATTTTTTTGTTTGGTTAGCTAATATGAACAAAACATGCAAAACACTATTTAAAAAAAGAAATAATGAAGCTGAGATTACACCGTTTGGTAACACTTTAGTATGGGGAACATGTAAGTAACAAAGACTTAATTAAGAGTTATTTGGACACTAGGGGAACATATTGTAAGTAACAAAGACTTAAAGGCCTACTGAAAGCCACTACTACCGACCACGTAGTCTGATAGTTTATATATCAATGATGAAATCTTAACATTGCAACACATGCCAATACGGCCGGGTTAGATTAGTAAAGTGCAATTTGAAATTTCCCGCAAAATATCCTGCTGAAAACGTCTCGGTATGATGACGTTTGCGCGTGACGTCACGGATTGTAGCGGACATTTTGGGACAGCATTGTGGCCAGCTATTAAGTCGTCTGTTTTCATCGCAAAATTCCACAGTATTCTGGACATCTGTGTTGGTGAATCTTTTGCAATTTGTTTAATGAACAATGGAGAGAGTAAAGAAGAAAGCTGTAGGTGGGAAGCGGTGTATTAGCGGCTGGCTGCAGCAACACAAACACAGAGAACTGGGACAACAGAGACTCTTACCAGGAGGACTTTGAGTTGGATACGCGCTACCGTGAGTACGCAGCTGCGGCTTCCAAACATTTGATCGCTTGCCCGTACATGCGTGCCGCTATGTGCATGTCACGTACGTAACTTTGGGGAAATATATGTGCTGTATGAACTTTGCGGAGGTGAACGGTACTTTGGGCTGTGGGATTAAGTGTGTTGTGCGGGTGTTTGAGTTGTATTGGTGGGTTATATGGACGGGAGGGGGGAGGTGTTTGTTATGTGGCATATTAAATGTAAGCCTGGTTGTGTTGTGGCTAATAGAGTATATATATGTCTTGTGTTTATTTACTGTTTTAGTCATTCCCAGCTGAATATCAGGTCCCACCCGCCTCTCACAGCATCTTCCCTATCTGAATCGCTTCCACTGCCCTCTAGTCCTTCACTCTCACTTTCCTCATCCACAAATCTTTCATCCTCGCTCAAATTAATGGGGAAATCGTCGCTTTCTCGGTCCGAATCGCTCTCGCTGCTGGTGGCCATGATTGTAAACAATGTGCAGATGTGAGGAGCTCCACAACCTGTGACGTCACGCTACTTCCGGTACAGGCAAGGCTTTTTTATTCAGCGACCAAAAGTTGCAAACTTTATTGTCGATGTTCTCTACTAAATCCTTTCAGCAAAAATATGGCAATATCGCGAAATGATCAAGTATGACACATAGAATGGACCTGCTATCCCCGTTTGAATAAGAAAATCTCATTTCAGTAGGCCTTTAGAGTTATTTGGTTAGGGTTAGGGTTGTTGTATAATAAAACCATGCAGAATAAGGCATTAATAAGTACTTAATAATGACTAATTAAGAGCCAAACAGGCACTGAGTGAGCACAATGTGTCCGTCATGTCTTTTTATTTTTTTCGGACTATTATGTGCAATAATGTTATATGTGTATGTGTATATGTATATATATGCATATGTATGGATATGTGCATGTGTGTGGATATATACATATATATAGATTCATATCTTCTTTATCTTTTTTTTTACTATTTATATTACTAAATTATTATGTATGCACCTTAGGGGGTCTGCTCCAATTTCGTTGTTCTTTGAACCTGTTCAATGCAATAATGACGACAAAACTCTATTCTATTCTATTCAATATGTTACTAATTTGCATGTTAATAAGCCACTAATTAATGGTGAATATGTAAAGTGTTACCCAAATATATTTGAATCTCATTATTGATATTATCAAGCAATAACAGGCAGTATCGTTAACCTTTATGTTTTTTTCACAAATATTTGTGTTTTTGTGGGACTGTTTAACGTTAAAGTACCAGAGATAGTCACACACACACACACACACTCGGTGTGGGGAAATTACTCTCTGCATTTGACCCATCGCCTGGTTCCACCCCCTGGGAGGTGAGGGGAGCAGTGAGCAGCAGCGGTGGCCGTGCTCTGGAATCATTTCGGTGATTTAACCCCCAACTCCAACCCTGCTGAGTGCCAAGCAGGGAGGTAATGGGTACCATTTTCATAGTCTTTGGTATGACTCGGCTGGGGTTTGAACTCACGCCCTACCGATCTCAGGTCGGACACTCTAACCACTACTCCACTCTCAACACTAGCCCTCTATTTACTTGGTATCAGATTGATACCGGTATGCAATATCACCCAAGAAAGTCATATGAATGAATACATGTAATTTCTACTCATACATTTCTCGTGCTTGGACGACATTAAAAGCTGATATCAGCACAATTGGATTGAGTGTGTTCTTGCTGCTCTGATGATAATAATAATAATAATAATACATTTTATTTAGTATAGCGCTTTTCAGGGCACTCAAAGACGCTTTACAGGATACACAATTTTGAAAAAAAATGTGAAACAGTTCAATGTAATAATATAAAATACAGGTTATATAAAAGCAGTACATTGTAAATTACATTGATGTACCTCAGCATCCTGGATCTGGTTTTTCAGGGACTGCTGGAGGAAGTTGAAGGCGTACTCCTGGGTGTTGGCCTCCAGCATCATGTCGCGGGCCTGCTTCACCTCAATCTGCACACACAGGGTGATATGATCAGACCCTCACATGCCTGTAAATATTGGATGACAGCTTTGAAGCAGTGACTATGTCAAGTCCATGTATAATTTACAAAGAAGTCAAAACACAGCCATTCATGTCTAAACTGCTAGTAACAAGTCAAATGTCAAAATTCACTGGAGCGTCCAAAGTGCTTCTGGAATCTTCTCCCACGCCTCCATGATGACATCACGGACCTTGCTTGTCTACTCACTCCTGTAAGGTATTTTTTTTGTAACTCCTCTGTTTTGTACCTCCATCTCTCTGTGTTTCTCCGCCAGGACCTGATTGGTTCTCTCCATCTCTAATATCTGCTCTCTCATTCTTTTCATCTCATTGGCCAGCTGAGTGTTGGTCCTCAGCAGGTCTTCGTTGTTCACCAGCAGGCCACGCATTTCAAACCTAAAGGCAAAGGACGGGGGTAACGACTAAGGGCTTTTGACTTTGTGACATCACGCGCGACACATGTTTTCAAAGGGAGTACAAACACAAACACGTTTGTAGTCTTTTTTTTTTTTTTTGTCCTGTCCAGCTACTCAGGCAAATCATATAGTTGATGTAGATGCCCGTATCGGCTGTACAAATTTACTTTATTTTGTTGCCTTATTTGTATTTTGACTTTATTAAATTGATTTATATTATTATTTGGTGCAGCCGGGCCGGAGCAGGAGGGGATAGAAAGAGGAAAAAGGGGAATAAGACAGAGAGACAACAACAACAACAACTAAACAACATCAGCAAATAGGATATGTACACATATGATGGTAAAAGTGACGGCAAATAAGCAGTTAGTGCAATAAATAATACAGAAATGACAATGATTATTATTACACTACAAATGGAGCAATACAAATACCAATAGAAATATCTCTATTGATAATGAATAATAACAATAATCACCTCTATTATCAACAATACAATTGTTCAAATTAGAGATGTCCGATAATATTGGACTGCCGATATCAGCCGATAAATGCTTTAAAAAATGTAATATCGGAAATTATCGGTATCGGTTTCAAAAAGTAAAATGTATGACTTTTTAAAACGCCGCTGTGTACACGGACGTAGGGAGAAGTACAGAGCGCCAATAAACCTTAAAGGCACTGCCTTTGCGTGCCGGCCCAATCACATAATATCTACGGCTTTTACACACACACAAGTGAATGCAAGGCATACTTGGTCAACAGCCATACAGGTCACACTGAGGGTGACCGTATAAACAACTTTAACACTGTTACAAATATGCGCCACACTGTGAACCCACACCAAACAAGAATGACAAACACATTTCGGGAGAACATCCGCACCGTAACACAACAGAACAAATACCCAGAACCCCTTGAAGCACTAACTCTTCCGGGACGCTACAATATACACCCCCCTGCTACCCCCTACCCCAACCCCGCCCACCTCAACCTCCTCATGCTCTCTCAAGGAGAGCATGTCCCAAATTCCAAGCTGCTGTTTTGAGGCATGTTCAAAAAAAAATAATGCTCTTTGTGACTTCAATAATAAATATAACTTGAGTTGATTTATTTTGGAAAACCTTGTTACATTGTTTAATGCATCCAGCGGGGCATCACAACAAAATTAGGCATAATAATGTGTTAATTCCACGACTGTATATATCTGTATCGGTTGATATCGGAATCGGTAATTAAGAGTTGGACAATATCGGAATATCGGACATCGGCAAAAAAGCCATTGTCGGACATCTCCAGTTCAAATGCAACAATACATACAGGTAATGATAACTTGAGATACAAAAGAAAACAGATACATGGAGGGGAAAAAAGAGAAGCCAACTATATTAACCTTTGAGACACTTGTGATTTAGGGCTATATACATAAACATTGATTGATTGATTGATAGATTGTTATAGTAAGAATAGTAAACACGTTTGTAGTTAATTACGGGAGTTTGAAAGACGTGAGCGTGTGATCACCTGATCTGGTTCCTCTCTTTCTCCATCTCAACACTCTCGGCCTCCAGGAACTGATTACGCTGGACACACAACATACACAGCATGTCATTTTAACATCCACACAATAAGTGTTCCCAATATTGTACAATTATGGTGGCCGACTGGGAAAGTAAGGCAGCAAGTTACGTGCAAAATGCTCCGAACACGAAACAGACCCATGACAAAAAAACCACGTACGGTATTAAGAGATTAAAGGCACAAGCCTCGTGCCTTTAAGACGCAGGATTCAAAGCATGGGGAAAAAAAGTAGATAGATAGATAGATAGATAGATAGATAGATAGATAGATAGATAGATAGATAGATAGATAGATAGATAGATAGATAGATAGATAGATAGATAGATAGATAGATAGATAGATAGATAGATAGATAGATAGATAGTACTTTATTGATTCCTTCAATTTCAAGTTTGTATATTTATTTTAAAGCAACTTCATTTGTAAAATATAAATACAAATTAGGAGATATTTTAATTACAAAGAAACAAAAAAACACCAAAAAAAGTTGATTCCTTCAATAAAGTACTATCTATCTATATATCTACTTTTTTTCCCCCATGCTTTGAACCCTGCGTCTTAAAGGCACGGCTAATCTATGGATTTGTCTTTGCTTATGGCCATAATGTTTTGTATTCAACAAACTCGCACTGTAGCACCGACACAGAGACCGAAAAGGTGTGTTATTGTGTGTGCTACGGCGCCATCTTTTGGATGAGTTTGCTCACTGCAAGTGCTGCAGGTTGAAATTCTAGAGTATTTCCTTTTGTTTTGTGCCTTGAATCAGGAGTACAAGTGCCGTTCCGTCTTCTAGTCGTCAAAAGCGTTTCTACTCGTATGGTTTCTTCATTCATCACTCCAAACAACGGTTGTAAGTTTTACAATACAACTAAAACAACTCCTTCTTACTAAACGGTCACATGTTTGATAGTGTTTTCATGTGCTATCGTTATGTAATCAAGCTAGCGTCGTTAGCAATTGCTAATATACTAAAAGTTAGAACCGTATTTTTCAGACTATAAGGCGATCTTAAAATCCATTCATTGTCTCAAAAATCGACAGTGCGCCTTATAACCCGGTGCGCCTAATGTACGGCATAATTCTGGTTGTGCTTACCGACCTCAAAGCAATTTTATTTGGTACATGGTGTAATGATAAGTGTGACCAGTAGATGGCAGCCACACATACAAAGTATGTGTAGACTGCAATATGATGGCAGTAAACAACACCAAAACGTTAAATGTTCCATTGAGAATATAGAACATTACACACGGCACACAAAAATCTGTCAAAATGTTTTTAGTACGACTTCGGTGAGAAGAATTATCTTATCAGACAGAAAATAAGCAAATATCACCCTTATTTGAGGTATTTAATCTTACTTAGATTTCAGTTTTTGCAGTGTATGCTCCACAGTAAGTTTTTGCAGTCGTCCAGCGTTCTGTTTTTGCTTACTTTGTAGCCTGTTCAGTTTTAGTTTCGTTCTGCATAGCCTTCCCTAAGCTTCAATGCCTTTTCTTAAGGGCACTCACCTTTTGTTTATTTTTGGTTTAAGCATTAGACACCTTTTTACCTACACACTGCCTCCCACTGTTTCCGACGTTGGCTACCGGCTGCCACCTACTGATATGGAAGAGTATTACACGGTTACTCTGCCGAGCTCTAGACAGCACCGACACTCAACAACAACACATAGTTTGCAGACAATAATTACTGGTTTGCAAAAAATATTTTTAACCCAAATAGGTGAAATTAGATAATCTCCCCACGGCACACCAGACTGTATCTCACGGCACACTAGTGGTTGTGGCCTGAACACCAGCATGTTTATGGTAAGTGGTTTTATTCGGATAGCGCTTTTCTACCTTCAAGGTACTCAAAGCGCTTTGTCACTATTACCACATTTTTACCCAATGATGACGCAGCATTAGGCGCAACCGGGGGTTCAAGGATACTTTGAAATGGTCACAGGGGGACTGAGAATTCAAAGTGATACAAAAAAGGCTTACCTTCTGACAGGCATCCAACTGTTTGGTCAGTTCCTCAATGAAGTCTTTCCTGCTGAGGCCGCCCATTGTGGACGATCGTAAGCTGTAGTGGTTTTGAATCACCTGCACACGGGAATATGAAACATGCGGTTTAACTTGAGGTTGATGGTGTTTTGTCATAGAGTGCGTTTCTAGGGAGGCGTACAGGGTTGGGGATGTCGTTCCTCCTCCTCATCAGAGCGTCGTATGCGGAGTATCGTGTGCGATGGGGGATGAGGTTGGGCCCCGACATTGGCACTGGATTGTTGCTTTGGCCGTAGGTGTGCAGGTTCAATTCTGAGGTGGCGGGAGACATTCCGGACTGGAATTGTAAACAAGAGAGGTGATCAGTCGACTCAAGTAAGGTTTAATTGGGTTTGTTGTCGTCGAAACTATAACAATCAAAGTTGTGCAGGCAAAAGTGTCGTGACACGCCCTGAATTAATAAGTCCATAAATAGATGTTGGATTAGACCCCTTACTATTTAAATGTGTGGTAAATGATTGTGTATTCATTTTACAATCAAATACACAGAGGACATACTGTAAGTAAATGCAATTAAATGAGCTCAAATATACCTACAAACAAGTTATAATTATGCAATATGTACATACAGCTAGCCTAAATAGCATGTTAGCATTGATTAGCTTGCAGTCATGCACTGACCAAATATGCCTGATTAGCACTCCACACAAGTCAATAACATCAAGAAAGCTCACCTTTGTGATTTCACACACAGCATAAAACGTTTGTTGGACAAAATGAAACAAAGAAGGCGTGGCATAAAACACGTCTTTCTGTGGCGGCGGCGGAGAAAGTTGTACACGTAAACAAACTACGGTGCGCTCAAGGACCGCCAAAATTAGTAGGACAAAACGGCGCTCGCCAAATCCTCTCATCAGTGAAGCATGTTTAATACAAACAGTGGGATTTCTAACAATTAGGAAGGTTTGTTTCATGTTTGCTCTCTTACAGAAACAATATTAAAACAAAAATTATATTTTTTCCAACCATCTTTTCCATTTTCGTACATTTTTGAAAAAGCTCCAGGGAGCCACTAGGACGGCGCTAAAGAGCCGCATGCATTTCAAGAGCAAAATGAAACAAAGAAGTAGTGGCATAAAACATTTCTTTCTGTGGCAGCGTCTGAGAAAGTTGTACACGTAAACAAACTACGGTGCGTTCATGGACCGCCAAAATTAGTAGGACAAAACGGCGCTCGCCAAATCCTCTCATCAGTGAAGCATGTTTAATACAAACAGTGCGATTTCTAACAATTAGGAAGGTTTGTGTCATGTTTGCTCTCTTACAGAAACAATATTAAAACAAAAATTATATATTTTCCAACCATCTTTTCCATTTTCGTACATTTTTGAAAAAGCTCCAGGGAGCCACTACGGCGGCGCTAAAGAGCCGCATGCGTTTCGAGAGCAAAATGAAACAAAGAAGGAGTGGCATAAAACACGTCTTTCTGTGGCAGCGTCGGAGAAAGTTGTACATGTAAACAAACTACGGTGCTTTCAAGGACCGCCAAAATTAGTAGGACACAACAACGCTCGCCAAATCCTCTCATCAGTGAAGCATGTTTAATACAAACAGTGGGATTTCTAACAATTAGGAAGGTTTGTGTCATGTTTGCTCTCTAACAGAAACAATATTAAAACAACAATTTAATTTTTTCCACCATCTTTCCCATTTTCATACATTTTGAAAATGCTCCAGGGAGCCACTAGGACGGCGCTAAAGAGCCGCGGGTTGTTGACCCCCGAGGGTAAGCTAACTATGAATACATAAAAAAACCAAAACATAGTCTTTCGTGCATTTGTCTGTTAAATAAATACTAAAACATATTGAAACGTTTAAAAAGTAATAAAATATGCTGTGTATTATTTGTATTTAGTGGAAGAAGGGGCAAAATGGCTTTTTGGTAGTCGGTTGGGTTGTAATCATAGAGGCTTTTAAACATTTGGTAGTAGAACAGAGATGGTGAGCGAGGCACAAAGAAGAGATACACATGTTGTTAGGGACCAGCTCCATATTTTACCATCACTTTTCCCAGGTGTCCTAATACTTTTGCCTAACAACACACCACAATATTACGTTGCTTCTTTCTATTGAAACATGCTCAAGTTTTACCAAGTGGTGCGTGTTCATGTTGATGCCGTAGGGACTGTTGAAGACTCGACCGGGGTTTTCCACCACACTTGTCTGAAAAGAAAGAACAGCGTATATATATATATACAGTTATTTACAGTAAAAAGAAGTTGACAAGTGATCACTTCCCGTCTCAGTTTGGGTACAGAAAGTCCCTTTGACCTCCAACTCTGCTGGAGAGCAAAGGGAAGATGACACAATAAACCGCCTTTTTTAAAAAAATGTCTATTTGGAAGGACTACAAATGTCTCTGAAAGTTTAATAAAAGGGTGTTTAAGGTGCTATTATTATATTATTATTGTATTAATGTGAAGTATATTTATATAGCGCTTTTCTCTGGTGACTCAAAGCGCTTCTACATAGTGAAACCCAATATCTAAGTTACATTTAAACCAGTGTGGGTGGCACTGGGAGCAGGTGGGTAAAGTGTCTTGCCCAAAGACACAACGGCAGTGACTAGGATGGCGGAAGCGGGGATCGAACCTGGAACCCTCAAGTTGCTGGCACGGCCACTCTACCAACCGAGCTATACCGCCATACCATACCGCCCCCGTCCTCATATTAATGAGGACCTTAACAGTCATAAAGTCTGGAGAACAACAACAACAACAAGTTGAACTGCTTGTGGACACAAAATATGTAGTAGATGATTGAGGTGAGAGTCCTAAATGAAAAGGAAACATGAATCTTTATGTTCTCCACTAGGTGGCAGTGTTTAATAACTGCTTCTGTGTGTAAACAATCACAGCTAGAAAACTCATCAATGAGGAGTTGGACTGGACTCCTTTATTTCTCCCCCTGAATATCAATTATGTATTTTACTTTTTGAACAATTGGCAGCTTGTGGGAACATTTTCAGTTCAGTTTATTTAGAACATGCATATGATACAATTACAGTGTAATGCATCACATATTACAAGTTGTTTCATGGCAGCACGTCCGAAAAGGAGTGGGAAGAAACAGAGCTTATTTGATCCTACTCCTTTTCATATCATAGCAGTCTTATCCCACTTCTATTGCTCTCTGTTTGTAACACGACAGTGAACTATTAAATAAATAAATAAACAAATAAATATATTAAGTAAATAAATAATGAATATATAAATAATGAATTTCTCTTTTTCTAAAGGTTTAAGATATTTATGATAAATGTTCTTCTGTGTACTTTGTGAACACTTGTAGATGGAACAGTCTCCTAAAATGAATCATATTGGTGCTTTGTTTGATTTGTTTTCTTAATCCATTCCATAATTTAATTCCACATACTGATATGCTTTCTTTCTTTAGTTTATTTCGAACATGAACACACTTACAGCATAATACATCACACAATTTCATATCATTCACTGTAGTGGTTAGAGTGTCCGCCCTGAGATCGGTAGGTTGGAGTTCAAATCCCAGCCGAGTCATATCAAAGACTATAAAAATGGGACCCGTTTCCCTCCCTGCTTGGCACTCAGCATCAAGGGTTGGAGTTGGGGGTTAAATCACCAAAATGATTCCCGGGCGCGGCGCCGCTGCTGCCCACTGCTCCCCAAGGGGATGGGTCAAATGCAGAGGACAAATTTCACCACATCTAGTGTGTGTGTGACAATCATTGGTACTTTTAATCTTTACATCATGTCCAAAAAGGAGTAGGAAGAAGCATACACTACCGTTCAAAAGTTTGGGGTCACCCAAACAATTTTGTGGAATAGCCTTCATTTCTAAGAACAAGAATAGACTGTCGAGTTTCAGATGAAAGTTATCTTTTTCTGGCCATTTTGAGTGTTTAATTGACCCCACAAATGTGATGCTCCAGAAACTCAATCTGCTCAAAGGAAGGTCAGTTTTGTAGCTTCTGTAACGAGCTAAACTGTTTTCAGATGTGTGAACATGATTGCACAAGGGTTTTCTAATCATCAATTAGCCTTCTGAGCCAATGAGCAAACACATTGTACCATTAGAACACTGGAGTGATAGTTGCTGGAAATGGGCCTCTATACACCTATGTAGATATTGCACCAAAAACCAGACATTTGCAGCTAGAATAGTCATTTACCACATTAGCAATGTATAGAGTGTATTTCTTTAAAGTTAAGACTAGTTTAAAGTTATCTTCATTGAAAAGTACAGTGCTTTTCCTTCAAAAATAAGGACATTTCAATGTGACCCCAAACTTTTGAACGGTAGTGTAGCTTATTTAATCCTACCCCTTTTCCCACCTCAGAGCGTTTACAAATACATACATTCATTTACTGACCTTTTTATAGTAAAATAACATCAGTGAATGAGTAAGACAATAAATAAAGGGTTTGTATGTTCTCTGTATCCAACATTATTTATTATTCTAACTGATCTTTTTTGTAACACAGTTAGTGAATGAAGCGTACGTTTGTAGTTGTTTCCCCATATTTCTACACAATAACTCAGATATGGTAACACTAGTGAGCAGTAGAGAATATGAAGTGATTTTTGGTCTAGAACATATTTTGCTTTATTCATTATTGATGTGTTCCTTGATATTTTATGTTGTATATTTTTTATATGAGGTTTCCAGTTCATGTTATCTATTATTTCACCCAAAAATGTGTTTTCTTTTACCCTTTTAATGTCTACTCTGTCTTTTTGTATTTGTGTTTGACTTTTCCTTCTCCTGTTACCGAATAGCATTATTTTAGTTTCACTGAGATTCAAAGATAGTCTGTTTTTGTCAAACCATCTTTTTAATGTGTTCATTTCTTCTGTTATTATTTGTTTTAGCTTCTGCGTGTTCCAACCTGAACAGAACACAGACACGTCATCTGCAAATAATACTAACCTTTGTAACTTTACAAATGCCATTTATATAAAGATTGAACAATTTCGATCGCAGTATTGATCCCTGAGGTACGTCACAAAATATTTTCAGTACGCCAACAAAATAGTTTTGAGGAATATCCTTTTTTTTTTGTTCTTGCATGACTGTTTTCCACAAGGTGACGCCCATAAAGGCATGCTTGGGTGAGTTTGGTGTTGAAGAACTCGCAGAGAGTCCATCAAAAAATCTTTGCGATGACCTAGAACGGTGGTTCTCAAACTTTTTTCACCAAGTGCCACCTTACAAAACACTTGGATCTCCAAGTACCACCATAATGACTAACATTACAATACAGTAGCGTAGTAGTCCTAAGTAATAATATAATAATAACATAATAATAATAATAATATAAAGTATATTTTCGGCTGGATCAACTCTCTATTTTATGCTGCCCTTTTTTAATTTTGTACATGGTAAATGGGATTTGTTATATATTGTATATATTATAAAAATATAATATAATATTATATAATAATATAACAGAGTATATACTGTATAAACTAAAAACTAAAAACCCACCTTTTTAGCACAACTTTTTAGCACAGTTTTTATCAAATTTCTCTGCCTTCTAGCTTTTAAATACACCGCTTGTCTTATCTGTTTTTATCCAGTGCTTTCATGCTTTTATTTCTATTTTTATCTATGTTTCTGTTTTATCTAATGTTTATCTAGTTTGTGTCATGTTTTCATTTCTATTTTATTTTTTTATTATATATTCTAAATTTCTTTTTTTTGTTTTTATTTTTTTTTAGTACTTTGTAGCACTTTGAGATTTTAACAAATGTAAAGTGCGTTACAAATATAATTCATTATTATTATTTATTATTGTATATGTATAATATGTAAATATTACATACATGTTATATTTTATATTGCTACTATGGTACCTTTTTAGTCTACTTAACACCTGCATTATCCTTTCCATCCTTACCCTTTCCATCCTTTGAAACTGAGCTACTGTGTGGAACGATTTCCCTTGTGGATCAATAAAGTGTGTCTAAGTCTAAGTCTAAGTACCACCTTACAAAACACTTGGCTCTCCAATTACCACCATAATGACTAACATTCAAAGGCAGTAGCGTAGTAATCCTAAGTAGTCATCAAAAACAAGGGAGAGGTTTTATTTAACAAGTATATCTAATATTTTTGGCTACACAGTTTGAACACTAACACTGTGTTTGAATGCAGAAAAATAAAACACTGTACTTGCATAATGAATCAAATACAATTAATTGTATTTAAGTGTTTCTTTGGTGTACCACTAGTGGAACACGTACCACAGTTTGAGAATCCACTGATCTAGAACATTGGTGACCTTATCTAGTAGCATCTAATACAGGGGTGTCAAACTCATGTTGGGTCAGGGGCCGCATGGAGGAAAATCTATTCCCAAGTGGGCCGTAATGGTAAAATCACGGCATGATAACTTAAAAATAAAGACAACTCCAGGTTGTTTTACTTTGGCCAAAAATAGAGCAAAGCACATTATGAAAACGTACAAATCACAAACAGTCCTCATGACAAAACACTTCAAGTTTGTTGAAAATTCGGAGGAAATTGGTGCAGCTTCAAAAACACAATGAGCTTAGACTTGGTCTCAGTGTATCTACAAAGCCAGGATTAAACTTTAAATCACAGTCTTTCTGGGATTGAATCCAGTGCTAACTCAACAAACTGTAAGAAAAGGAGGTAAAAACTATTCAAAAGGGTTAAGTTCACTTTTCTTGTGTTTGACAGCGACATTTTGGGGCAACGAGGGTGCCAAGTGACGATGTGTTTGAAGAAGAAGACATAAAACGGCTGTTTTTTTTGTTTCATGTGGGTCGAGGAGGAGAAGGAGCCACAGTCACCCTTTCTGTGTACTAGAGATGTCTGATAATATCGCACTGCCAATATTATCGGCCGATAAATGCTTTAAAATGTAATATAAAAAATTATCGGTATCGGTTTCAAAAAGTTGCTAAGCTGCTCCTTCGCTTGGAAAGGATCCAGCTTAGGTGGTTCGGGCATCTCGTGCGGATGCCTCACGAGCGTCTCCCTAGGGAGGTCCTTGTTGCACGTCCCACTGGGAGGAGGCCCCGCGGCAGGCCAAGGACCAGATGGGGGGATTACATCTCCTCTCTGGCCTGGGAACGCTTCGGGATTCCCCAGGAGGAAGTCGCAAATGTTGCTCTGGAGAGGGAAGTCTGGGGGTCTCTGCTGGAGCTGTTGTCCCCGCGACCCGATTCCGGATAAGCGGTTGAAGATGGATGGATGGGTTTCAAAAAGTAAAATTTATGACTTTTTAAAACGCCGCTGTGTACACGGACGTAGGGAGAAGTACAGAGCGCCAATAAACCTTAAAGACACTGCCTTTGTGTGCCGGCCCAATCACATAATATCTACGGCTTTTCACAAACACACAAGTGAATGCAACGCATACTTGGTCAACAGCCATACAGGTCACACTGAGGGTGGCCGTATAAACAACTTTATCACTGTTACAAATATGCACCACACTGTGAACCCACACCAAACAAGAATGACAAATAGGGATGTCCGATGATGGCTTTTTGCTGATATCCGATATTCCGATATTGTCCAACTCTTTAATTACGATACCGATATCAACCGATACCGATATCAACCGGTACTGATACATACAGTCGTGGAATTAACACATTATTATGCCTAATTTGGACAACCAGGTATGGTGAAGATAAGGTACTTTAAAAAAAAAATAAAATAAAATAAAATAAGATAAATAAATTAAAAACATTTTCTTGAATAAAAAAAAAAGTGAAACAATATAAAAACAGTTACATAGAAACTAGCAATTAATGAAAATGAGTAAAATTAACTGTTAAAGGTTAGTACTATTGTGCAGCACGCACAATCATGTGTGCTTACGGACTGTATCCCTTGCAGACTGTATTGATGTATTGATATATATTGATATATAATGTAGGAACCAGAATATTATTAACAGAAAGAAACAACCCTTTTGTGTGAATGAGTGTAAATGGGGGAGGGAGGTTTTTTGGGTTGGTGCACTAATTGTAAGTGTATCTTGTGTTTTTTATGTTGATTTAAAAAAATATATATATACATAAATAAATAAAAACCTTGTTACATTGTTTAATGCATCCAGCGGGGCAGCACAACAAAATTAGGCATAATAATGTGTTAATTCCACGACTGTATATATCGGTATCGGTAATTAAGAGTTGGACAATATCGGAATATCGGATATCGGCAAAAAAGCCATTATCGGACATCTCTAGTTCAAATGGAACAATACATATAGGTAATGATAACTTGAAATACAAAATAAAGCAGATACATGGATGGGAAGAAAGAGAAGCCAACTATATTAACCTTGTAGATTGTTGTAGTAACAATAGTAAACACGTTTGTAGTCTTACGTGAGCGTGTGATCACCTGATCTGGTTCCTCTCTTTCTCCATCTCAACACTCTCGGCCTCCAGGAACTGATTACAACCGATTATCACAACAAAATTAGGCATAATAATGTGTTAATTCCACGACTGTATATATCGGTATCGGTAATTAAAATTTGGACAATATCGGAATATCGGATATCGGCAAAAAAGCCATTATCGGACATCTCTAGTTCAAATACAACAATACATATAGGTAATGATAACTTGAAATACAAAATAAAGCAGATACATGGATGGGAAGAAAGAGAAGCCAACTATATTAACCTTGTAGATTGTTATAGTAACAATAGTAAACACGTTTGTAGTCTTACGTGAGCGTGTGATCACCTGATCTGGTTCCTCTCTTTCTCCATCTCAACACTCTCGGCCTCCAGGAACTGATTACAACCGATTATCACAACAAAATTAGGCATAATAATGTGTTAATTCCACGACTGTATATATCGGTATCGGTAATTAAGATTTGGACAATATCGGAATATTGGATATCGGCAAAAAAGCCATTATCGGACATCTCTACTGTGTACCTCTTGCTTGGCCCCGGAATAAATCGTTTGCTTGCCTAACAGAATTGCTATTGTGACATCCAGTGGACAGATTTAGAACAGCAGTTTCTTACGTTTAAAAACAACAACAACAAAAAACAAACTAATTTTTATACTTGGCAAATTCATCACGGGGGCCAGAAAAAACCTGTTTGCGGGCCGTACGTTTGACACCCCTTATCTTGTAGAAAGACTTCCCAGAAAATATGCAATCTGTTCTCACTTCAAGGGGAGCCAAATATATTTTCTTCCATTTTCACTTATTGCGGGCGCTGTGGGGTGATCACAATCAAAATACTTTGGTTCATGAAGTGGGAGTTAAGGAATCTAGTGTACTCACTGTCGCTGACACACACACCTACCCGATCAAAGTCCAGGTCCCGCGAGGCGATGGACTCCAAGGACCCTAGGTAGCTGCCTGGTCGCGTGGTCTCCCACCGGGACAGCTTGGCTCCGTTCTCCCCCAGTAACCCCCCGCCTCCGAGACCATCTGCATCCCTGCTACTCAAGCCGTTGGTCTTCAGCTCGTTGTCAAGGAACATCTGATATTTGGGGCTGGGTGGCACGACTCGGGGAGTGGAGGGCTCCTCCTCTGACAGGCTGTCCGGCTGCTTGTTGGCATCACTTTCAGGCTCCTGGAACAATGAGGGAAAAGATTGAAATAACAACAAAAAAAAAAGACATCTCAACCATCAAGACAGGACAGAGGCAAAGGGTGATGTTAGTAATGCGTGTGCTGATGTCAGCGATTTGAAGTGTGACTACATGAATGCATAGAACCAACAGGTGGACTACGATCAAGACAACACTACGAAAGGAAAAGTGCCAAAATATACAGATGTCTTCCTGAGAACAAGCGTCCTCTGCAGTGGACGTTTTGGGTTTTGCATGGCAGGGCAGTTTATTGCCACAAGTTGTAACTATGTAACCGAAGACGAATGTCCACTGCAGAGGACATGGTTCTCAAGAGGCTATAGTATAGATGAAACAAAGCTACACTGCAAAAACTGAAATCTAAGTAAGATTAAATATCTCAAAAAAGGGTGATATTTGCTTATTTTCTGTCTGATAAGATAATTCTTCTCACTAAGCAGATTTTATGTTAGAGTGTTTTACTTGTTTAAAGTGTTTTGGTCCTAAATGATCTCAGTAAGATATTACAGATTGTTGCTGAGATTTGATGACCTATATTGAGTAAAACATGCTTGAAACTAGAATATCAACTGATGCAAAGCTGTGTCATCAACTTTCACAAGTATAAAACTACTTTTTTAAAGTAATAATTTCTTACTTCATGCATGATAAAAAAATAAAAATAATGATGCCGAGCGCATATCATTATGTCAAGATAATGGCACTAGCATTTACTTATTTAAGAATATTTTTCAACATATTGAGCAAAAAGGTCTCATAAAAGTGCACTTGTTATTAGTGAGAATATACTTATTTTAAGGTATTTTTGGGTTCATTGACAATAACAGTTCTTGACAAGCCGAATTTTTTTTCTTGTTTTTGAACACCTACTTTTTGCAGTGTAGTTTCTCAATGATTGGAAACTGTAGACCTTCATCAAGGTTAAACTTCACATAACCAGGATTTTGGGGGTCGATTAGTTCGTGGAAATGAACCGATTACCAATCAAATCACCTGAGAACCAGCGTCCTCTGCAGTGGACGTTAGTTTATTTCTTTTGCCAATATTTACACATTTCCTTGTTCATGCGAAAACACGACTGCAGAGGACCCCGATTATCAAGAGGTTTAGCTTCATTTTAAAAAACGTACAGGCCCAAAGTTTGGACACACCTTCTCTTTCAATGTGTTTTCTTTATTTTCATGATTATTTACATTGCAGATTGTCACTGAAGGCTTTAAAACTATGAATGAACACATGTGGAGTTATGTACTTAACAAAAACAAAAAAGGTGAAATAACTGAAAACATGTTTTATATTCTAGTTTCTTCAAAATAGCCACCCTTTGCCCTGATTACTACTTTAGCACACTCTTGGCATTCTCTCGATGAGCTTCAAGCACACCTTCAAGCATACCACAGGGGCGATATAGCTCGGTTGGTAGAGTGGCCGTGCCAGCAACTTGAGGGTTCCAGGTTCGATCCCCGTTTCTGCCATCCTAGTCACTGCCGTTGTGTCCTTGGGCAAGACACTTTACCCACCTGCTTCCAGTGCCACCCACACTGGTTTAAATGTAACTTAGATATTGGGTTTCACTATGTAAAGCGCTTTGAGTCACTAGAGAAAAAGCGCTATATAAATATAATTCACTTCACCTGTGAAGTGAGAACCATTTCAGGTGACTACCTCTTGAAGCTCATTGAAAGAATGCCAAGAGTGTGCGAAAAAGTAATCAAAGCAAAGGGTGGCTATTTGGAAGAAACTAGAATATATAACACGTTTTCAGTTATTTCATCTTTTTTTGTTAAGTACATAACTCCACATGTGTTCATTCATAGTTTTGATGCCTTCAGTGACAATCTACAATGTAAATAGTCATGAAAATAAAGAAAACGCATTGAATGAGGAGAAGGTGTGTCCAAACTTTTGGCCTGTACTGTACATACTGTATGTAGCAACAACACTTTTTTTCTTGACATGCAATGGTTAAAACTAGGATTCTGGGATTTGCAAAGATAATGTCTTTGACCCGGTTAAATTTTAATGCAGTTTTAAGTTTTTTTCAACACCACCACCATCAATATTAAAAACATTTGGTATGCATGTTCTTTTTTTTACAGCCTGGGCCTGTTTGTAATAACTAAAAGTTGTCAGACTTGCAATAAAAAGACAATTGACTGCTTATTACAGTAATGTTTGACGATTCGACTGCGAGGTTGATAGTCGAAACGAACTAATCCGAATCGGTTCCTTGAACTATTCTAAGAAACACCATAGTTGACTGCTTATTACAGTAATGTTTGACGATTCGACTGCGAGGTTGATAGTCGAAACGGACTAATCCGAATCGGTTCTTTGAACTATTCCAAGAAACACCATAATTGACTGGTTATTAAAGTAATGTTTGACGATTCGACTGCGAGGTTGATAGTCGAAACGGACTAATCCGAATCGGTTCGTTGAACTATTCTAAGAAACACCATAATTGACTGCTTATTACAGTAATGTTTGACGATTCAACTGTGAGGTTGATAGTCGAAACGGACTAATCCGAATCGGTTCGTTGAACTATTCTAAGAAACACCATAGTTGACTGCTTATTACAGTAATGTTTGACGATTCGACTTCGAGGTTGATTGTAGAAACGGACTAATCCGAATCGGTTAGTTGAATTATTCTAAGAAACACCATAGTTGACTGCTTATTACAGTAATGTTTGACGATTCGAATGCGAGGTTGATAGTCGAAATGGACTAATCCGAAACGGTTCGTTGAACTATTCTAAGAAACACCATAATTGACTGCCTATTACAGTAATGTTTGACGATTCGACTTCGAGGTTGATAGTCGAAACGGACTAATCCGAATCGGTTTGTTGAACTATTCTAAGAAACACCATAATTGACTGCCTATTACAGTAATGTTTGACGATTCGACTTCGAGGTTGATAGTCGAAACGGACTAATCCGAATCGGTTCGTTTAACTATTCTAAGAAACACCATAATTGACTGCTTATTACAGTAATGTTTGACGATTCGACTGCGAGGTTGATAGTCGAAACGGACTAATCCGAATCGGTTCGTTTAACTATTCTAAGAAACACCATAATTGACTGCCTATTACAGTAATGTTTGACGATTCGACTTCGAGGTTGATAGTCGAAACGGACTAATCCGAATCGGTTTGTTGAACTATTCTAAGAAACACCATAATTGACTGCCTATTACAGTAATGTTTGACGATTCGACTTCGAGGTTGATAGTCGAAACGGACTAATCCGAATCGGTTCGTTGAACTATTCTAAGAAACACCATAATTGACTGCTTATTACAGTAATGTTTGACGATTCGACTGCGAGGTTGATAGTCGAAACGGACTAATCCGAATCGGTTCGTTTAACTATTCTAAGAAACACCATAATTGACTGCCTATTACAGTAATGTTTGACGATTCGACTTCGAGGTTGATAGTCGAAACGGACTAATCCGAATCGGTTCGTTGAACTATTCTAAGAAACACCATAATTGACTGCTTATTACAGTAATGTTTGGCGATTCGACTGCGAGGTTGATAGTCGAAACGGACTAATCCGAATCGGTTCGTTGAACTATTCTAAGAAACACCATAATAGACTGCTTATTACAGTAAGATAAGAACAACACAACTGTGGCTTTGCTATGCATTGAAGTCATTTCAACGATGTCAGTGCAAGAAAAAGGAGCTGTTTTGCAATGGAATATGTTAGGATTATAGGTATGTTAGTGACAGTTATGGGTCGGGGAACGTCATTCATGCCAAGTCCAAAAGACAAGATATGACACTGACGTGTGATTAGGAGACAACAAGGAAGTGTTTTGGGCTCTGTCGGACTTGTGTGCTGAGGAAGACAACAACCTATCTCGTTTAGTCAATAAACCGGCGCTACCATATTGACATATACCTCTGCACTTTTTGTCGACCATAACTACAAATATTCAGATACTGCAAATGGTTTTTTTTTGTCCGTCTCATTTGTTGGGTTCCACATCAATATTGGAAGCTGTGATTGACATTTTGTTAATAGCGTTGACGCATTGTGTCAAATGTAGTCAAGATGCTAAATATCACACCTTTAACTACATGCTGCAAGGAGCTATTACTTCTCACACAGAGCTTAATGATCTTCTCATTTCATGGACATATGCACAACTTTGTGCTCTCGCTCTATTGCTCCTATGCTACGCACATTTCATAAATCCACCAACTCAGTGCTGAAAAGCTGGAAAGATACACTATGACCTACGTGGGGAAATACTTATTTGCTCTACTGCTGATGTTGTCATTTTACCCCCTCACAAAGATTCGAAGAGTCCAGAATGTTTGGTAGGTTTAATTAACAGACGTAATATCTACAAAAAATCCAGAAGAAAAGGTGAATAATTAATACGTATTTGAATAAGTGAAAATAAGTATTTGACCTCCAAACAAAACATGGCTTGGTACTTTAGAGAGAAACGCAGGAGAGACATTTTGTTCTAGTTGGTCAGGAAATAAATGACTCTGCTTAGCTTAATAGATAATCTCCAAATCCTGAAATTCATCGCTTGGAAACTTTTTGGGGAATTTGATTGATTGATTGAAACTTTTATTAGTAGATTGCACAGTTCAGTACATATTCCGTACAATTGAGCACTAAATGGTAAGACCCGAATACGTTTTTCAACTTGTTTAAGTCGGGGTCCACGTAAATCAATTCAGGGTAAGGGACCAATTATGCAAAACCAACTTTTCTTACCTATCGATACCTGTTTTTGCGTATTTAGGAGCTACATAAGTATTGAAAATGTTAAATCAAACCATTAAGACAGGCCTGGGCAATTATTTTGACTCTGGGGCCAAATCTACAGAAAAAATTGTGTCTAGGGGCCGGTATATCTATTTTTAGGAACACTTACACAAAACCTCACAATAATGTCTGAATGCTAAAAACGTTATGACAGACCGCATTAAAAAACGGAATGGAATTTTAAATTTTTTTACTGAATGAAAGACCCAGAATGTACATGAAAATAAAGAATGTATGATTAACTATGAACGATAAAACACTGAATATTGACAACATATGAACGTCAAAGCCCCCCTCGATCGACATATTTTACAATGAAGCGAAACGCGACAAAAATGCAACAAACAGCGAAATATGAACGCAAAGGGTAAAAAAAACCCACCTACAATCTGATACATCTGATATATCACTAAGCTTTAGAACTTTGTTGTAAAAATCTCCTTCCGCGTCTGTCCCTGACACCCGCATTTCAGGTTGGCCGCTCTGGAAACACTCTGTGGAAACGCTCCCCACCCACCCTGCTTCGTGCCTCGTCTGAGCTGCTGTGACTTAGATTACCATAGTAACTAGTATACCATTCAAAAGCGCAGATTCCATCCATTTAAATACTTCGTATAGTTCAAGACTTCTGGTCATTTGAAAACATCACTGCACATCATAATGACAGCTACAGTTTCGATCTTAAAGATCGGAAAAAATTATTTGGGAATGTCCGGCGGACCAGATTGAGAAGGATGCATGCTGCCCCCTGGCCTTAATTTGCCCAGGTCTGCATTAAGGAATGGTGGAAATATTAATAAAACAAGCGAGCCGTTTGGAATTTGCCCAACTTGTGTCATTTTTCCAATTGGTCAGCGGATATCTTCATACATGGTAGAAATTCACCCGAAGAGCTTTGCGCGAGTCCGCCATTGTAGTCCGACGCTGTGGTCAATAAGCTCTTGCTTTTTCTCTCTCCTCTTGTTGTGGGGCAGATTGGTTCGTACATTAAAGTTAAAGTTAAAGTACCAATGATTGTCACACACACACTAGGTGTGGTGAAATGTGTACTCTTTAGTATGACTCGGCCGGGGTTTGAACTCACAACCTACCGATCTCGGGGCGGACACTCTAACCACTTTTTTTTTTTTAATACAAAGTAGCGTAAAGCTCTAACTTATATCTCTCAGTAGACTCCATATGTAAGCGCTCAAACCATAACAAAAAGATGACAGTGAGAAGACGCAGTTGAAGTGGAGGCACATAAATAAGACCGCCCACAAAATGGTACATCCTGAAGACAGGGCTTCGAGATGGTCTGTAAAACATAATCTGTGCAAAATGTTTACCAAAGAACTACCATTACATGTTATGTAGACCACAAGGAAGTGTCTAACCAAAGGTACGCCGGGTGTTGGACGGACTGAGAAGGGGGGTTCAATGTTTGACTTCGAGGTTGAAAGTGACTAATCCGAATTCTAATCCGATTCTAAGAAACACCAGTCTCTTAGTTCCTCCCATAAAAGTCTGGGCTTTAACCACACAAGGTGACACTATGTACGGAGCTCCAGAGCCAGGCTGACTGACTTTCAACTTCTTCTTTTTTTTTCCATTTTAGATGTATGTGGTGGTTTCTATCTCCCCAGGCTTCTGGCTGAAGGACAGGACTAATTAGTGTGCTCCATGAGCACATAACCAGCATGTGGAGTCGATGGTTCATCCATCTTCTTCTGCTTATCCAGGGTCAGGCCACTGGGGCAGTAGCCTAAGCAGAGAAACACAGACCTCTCTTTCCTTGGCTACTTTGTCAAGCTCCTCCCGAGGTATCCTGTGGCATTCCCAGTTTAATAGAGACATACTATCTCCAACATGTCCCGAGTCTTCCTTGAGGCCTAATGCCTCAGACAGGCACCGAGTGCCTCCAGAGCAGCGTTTCCTCTCAGATGACGGAGCTTCTCACCCTGTCTCAATTTTGTCCTTCCGGTCATTATCATCATCCTTGGCTGCAGACGCTCGTACAAGATGGTTGGTAGAGGATAAAATACTTATTTTAACTCAATCAAATATACTGTAAATCATGTCAACGTAAACAAACTAAATTAATGTATTTTTTCTGGATTTCTTTGTTGATGTAGTCTCTCTCTCTAATTAAAAAACCCATAATAAAAATGATGGACTGTTCGTGTCTTTATAAGTAGATAAACTTACTGATAGAGAACACTATTGCTTTTAAAGCTACAGTAATGCGAGGTAACTGGCTTTATATTTATAAAGTTCTTGTGAGCTATCCAGCCATCCATCCATTTTCTACCGCTTGTCCTTCTCAAAGGAATTGGGATCTTTGACACGAATAAGTAGTGACTTAGGCTATGTCTACACTAAGCCGGATAATCCCTTAAACTAATAATTATTTAGCCTACGCCCCGTTTCAGCCACACTAATCCATCAATAAGGTCCCCCTCCTCAGACAATTTTTTACACGGGTAAATGCGCCATGTATTTCTTGAATCTCCGGCTCTTAGCTTTGTATGGACTCATTGATCGTTTACAAACTGAGTTCGGAGAGGAAGTGACGTCAGAAAGAACGCGCCACAGCCAGCTTCATTCCAACCGGAGCTAACCCCTGGAAAGATGGAGGCGAGTCATCCAGACATGCCCGTGTTTCTCATTCTTCTACACGTACAGACGCTTGTGGAAATCACACATGAATACCTTAAGAGAAAGCGATTGCAGCTATTTCGGATACTACACATCTCAGACGGCGAGAGAACTTTCGAATGTCCGGGTCCGCTGTGATTCTACTTACCTAAAAACTTCGTCAATTTGTCGATAGGGAGACAACGAGATTGCAGGCTCCCGTGGATGTGATAAAAAAAGGTAGCGTGTACTTTGTATTACCTGGCCGACGAGTGAAGACTGCGGAAAACATTGAATGCATTTGGACTGGCAAAGCAGACCGTATCAGTTATTGTCCGCCATGTATGTCGCATACTCAACGTCTAGGTCCAGAGCATATAAAGTCAATAAAAACGAATAGACTGAAGGTGAAGGCAAAAGAGTGAGGAGTGTCCTGACCAGGTATCTAGGTCCCTAGATTGAGTGTTGTAAAATGTTTTTTGTCACATTGTTTACTTTTACATGTCCATTAACGATTTGATTAATTTATGATGGCTCAGGTGTGATACACTACAATAGGGCCCCACAGCACACTGGATTCCAGTTAATTGAAATACCACAACACTGGATATTGTTCAGATAAGTAAAATTTAATTTAAGAACTTGCACACAAAGCAACACTGGAGGTGCCTATGACGTGCGCATTTTCCGCGTTACGCCGGCAGACGGAGGGGAAGGGGGTCTTAAACGACCATTGTGTGTGTGTGGACAAGGATAAGGTTAGGTGGGATTTAGCCGGCTAAGTGTAGAAGGGGCCTTAACCTGGCTGTAGGGCTCTGTTTCGAATGTACACTTACAATACAATTAAAAAAGCATTTCTACGATACTTAAGAAAGCTACCATCAGTTTTCAGTTTTGTAATGAAAATCCTCATACAACAATAAGTTGCGGCTTCGCCACAAAGCACCGTATCAACAGAAACCTGATCAGAAACTCAAAATGACAAAAGTCTATTTGACTAAAGCACATCATGCGTGAAATCACCTTGTGGGAAAAAAAAGTGATTTTTAAGTAAGGAAAGTGGAAAGTGAAGCTTGACTAAATCTATTTGATCAGTTTGATTATTGAGGGCAAGCTAAGAATCTCCTTTGGATGTTTAATCATGCATTCCAAGAACATGCAGAGTGATTCCACATCTTCATGCAGAGAAAAAAACTTTTCTCTCATGCAAGATTGCTTCTTTTTTTGCTTACCGATCCCATCCCAGAGTCCGCCACTGAATCTCTACCAGAGTCTGTGCTTTTGTTTGAATCTGTCCTCTCACCGCCGCTCCCTACTGGACAATCAATCCTTGCGGTTATCTGGCTAGTTTGGACGACTCTCTGAGCCAACACCACCACACTCTGACTATCTTCCTTGGACGGAGGAGTCACAGAGATGCTTGGAACTGGCTTGTGGTCTTGACCGATAACGGTCGGACCCGACTTTAACTTTGACTTTGGAGGACAGGTAGTCTCAGAGGAAGTGGGCTTTTGAGCTCTTCCTGCCGCAGAACAAAGACTATGGGGAGACCTGAGATACGGGTCGCAATCTGGACCAGAGAATTTACTGATTAGATCTTTGACACTGCCAGCTCGCTGAAGATTCGAGAGGCCCGCGTTCTTCTGACTGGCTCTCCAGTTCTGATTGGCCTCTCCTTTGTTGCTGGTCTGCAGAGGACTAAGTGGCGAGCGGGAAGGAGACTCTGGCGTTTGCTGAAAAGGTTGGACACAATAACAAACACCCTCAAAGGAAGTTAAGGTGAAGCAGCAAACACATTAGCACCCCATTAGTAGATATGACCATCATATTTGACAATTTGAAAACAAACAAAAACAATAGTACCTGGTAGCTACCCTATTATTCGATTTTCCTGGTAGGTAGTACTAGGTAGGTAGGTCTTTATTGTCATTGCACAAATGCGACGAAACTTTGTTTTCAGCACACACCCGTTCAAGATTAGACAAACAAAAAGTGTACAGGGTTACAGAACAGGAACGTTGATGGGTCGCCACAAGGCGCCCCGTAAAATATGGGGAAAAGGTAAATGTAAATGTGTTATACTTGTATAGCGCTTTTCTACCTTCAAGGTACTCAAAGCGCTTTGACACTATTTCCACATTCACCCATTCACACACACATTCACACACTGATGGCGGAAGCTGCCATGCAAGGCCCTAACCACGACCCATCAAGAGCAAGGGAGAAGTGTCTTGCTCAAGGACACAACGGACGCGACGAGGTTGGTAGAAGGTGGGGATCGAACCAAGAACCCTCAGGTTGCTGGCACGGCCACTCTCCCAACCGCGTCACGCCGTCCCCAAATAATAATCTAATTAATGTGTCTGTTTTTAAAAGTATTGTTGAATTTGACTGTGAATTTCTTGCCATTTCTAATATAAAGTATTACAAAGTTCTTACTTATATAGTCTGAAAAATACGGTAGTTATTGAAAAGGTAAAAGAAAACACATTTTTGGGTGTAGTAATAGATGATAAAATGAACTAGAACAGTGGTTCTTAACCTGGGTTCGATCGAACCCTAGGGGTTCGGTGAGTCAGCCTCAGGGGTTCGGCGGAGGTCGAAACACACCCGACTCATCGTGTAAATACAAACTTCTCCCTATCGGCGTATTACGGATATGGCAACAGCTGACTGGTTTGCAGGTGTGTAATTTGTTGTGAGTTTATGCACTGTGTTGGTTTTGTTGTTTGACCAAGGTGATGTTCATGCACGGTTCATTTTGTGCACCAGTAAAAAAACATGGTAACACTTTAGTATGGGGAACATATTCACCACTTTTTAGTTGCTTATTAACATACAAATTAGTAACATATTGGCTCTTAACTAGTCATTATTAAGTACTTATTAATGCCTTATTCGGCATGGCCTTATTATAACCCTAACCCTCTAACCCTGACCCTAACCCTAACCCTAACTAAATAACTCTAAATTAAGTCTTTGTTACATAGAATATGTTCCCCTAGTGTCCAAATAACTCTAAATTAAGTCTTTATTACTTAGAATATGTTCCCCATACTAAAGTGTTACCAAAAACAAATAACTTTGTCTTGAATTTGAAAATTAAAAAAAAAAATGTTTCACTAAAGAAGGGTTCGGTGAATGCGCATATGAAACTAGTGGGGTTCGGTACCTCCAACAAGGTTAAGAACCACTGAACTAGAATATACGTGGCGCAAGAGTATATTACAGCCTTTAATCAGTATTATGTGTTACCAATCAAGTGCGCAAGTTCGAGTTTTTGTGAAATGTTGGTTCAAATAATGTTCCTTATAGTGGTGTAACGATGATAATCGATATATCGGTTTATCGTCCTTAGCTTTAAAGGCCTACTGAAACCCACTACTACCGACCACGCAGTCTGATAGTTTATATATCAATGATGAAATCTTAACATTGCAACAAAATTTCCCGGGGAACTTCCGGTTGAAAACGTCTATGTATGATGACGTTCGCGCGTGACGTCGATGGTTGAAACGGAAGTATTCGGACACATTGTATCACAATACAAACAGCTCTGTTTTCATCGCAAAATTCCACAGTATTCTGGACATCTGTGTTGGTGAATCTTTTGCAATTTGTTTAATGAACAATTAAGACTGCAAAGAAGAAAGCTGTAGGTGGGATCGGTGTATTAGCGGCTGGCTGCAGCAACACAACCAGGAGGACTTTGAGGATAGCAGACGCGCTATCCGACGCTAGCCGCCGACCGCATCGATGATCGGGTGAAGTCCTTCGTCGCGCCGTCGATCGCTGGAACGCAGGTGAGCACGGGTGTTGATGAGCAGATGAGGGCTGGCATAGGTGGAGCGCTAATGTTTTTATCATAGCTCTGACGAGGTCCCGTAGCTAAGTTAGCTTCAATGGCGTTGTTAGCATTAACAGCATTAACCGTGTAGTTACAGGTCCAGTGTTTGGTTCGGTGTCTCCTGATAGTAGTATTGTTGATCTGCTGTCTATCCTTCCAGTCAGGGGCTTATTTATTTTGTTTCTATCTGCATTTAAGCACGATACTGTCACGTTAGCTCCGTAGATAAAGTGCTTCACCGATGTATTGTCGTGGAGATAAAAGTCACTGTGAATGTCCATTTCGCGTTCTCGACTCTCATTTTCAAGAGGATATAGTATCCGAGGTGGTTTAAAATACAAATCCGTGATCCACAATAGAAAAAGGAGAGAGTGTGGAATCCAATGAGCCAGCTTGTACCTAAGTTACGGTCAGAGCGAAAAAAGATACGTCCTGCACTGCACTCTAGTCCTTCACTCTCACGTTCCTCATCCACAAACCTTTCATCCTCGCTCAAATTAATGGGGTAATCGTCGCTTTCTCGGTCCGAATCGCTCTTGCTGCTGGTGTAGAACAATGGGGAAATGTGAGGAGCCTTTCAACCTGCGACGTCACGCTACTTCCGGTACAGGCAAGGCTTTTTTTATCAGCGACCAAAAGTTGCAAACTTTATCGTCGATGTTCTCTACTAAATCCTTTCAGCAAAAATATGGCAATATCGCGAAATTATCAAGTATGACACATAGAATGGATCTGCTATCCCCGTTTAAATAAGAACATTTCATTTCAGTAGGCCTTTAATGATAAGGACATTAAACGCCCATCTGTGGCGTCATCAAAAACAAAAATGAAGGATAGCTACGGTGGCTGAGAAAGGTCACAAAATGCAAACACGACAAGACAACATCATACATTACAAACACGACAACTTTCAGCTACAGCACAATTGCAAAAGCCACAACAAATACAAACTGCACAACACAATAACATGGAGCCGCAACCCAACTTTTTGTGATTTTTCTAAATCTACTCTGGGTTGCCAATTCCAGACAGCATCCTGGAACACCTTGTGTTCAACATTTTAGACAAGACAAGGAAGTAATACATTTTTCCAACTGGAACCTTTATCCACATTTGTTTCTGCTGTTTGTTTAAAAAGTACATCATTGACAAAGCCTACAGCGTGTGTGCGACTGTGCGTGTGTGTGAACGCTAATTCTGACATAAATCCCTCTTGAGAAACTGCAACATCTGCTTGCTCATCTGAAAAATCTCCCAGCCAAACAAACACCCGGCTGTCTCTCATAGAAATAATTAGATAAAAGAGGTAGACTCCAAAGTCCCGTAATAACTCAAAAGAGACGAGAATAAATGAAGACGGTGACATTTTTTCATTGTTTGCCAATCAGCCACTTGACTAAATCCAACATTAATTACCAATCATGTCAATGAGGCCAGTGTCACTAAAATAAATTAAGTGGCAGGCCTGCATTGGTTTAACTTGGTGGATTTGGGGGCCAAAGCACCGTGTGGCCTTAATCCAGGGCCTAGCCTGCCCGACTCCCTGTGGGACGGGGAGTGGAGGCTGGGTGCAAGCCCTGGGAGGACTGAAGAGGAGGGTGAAGGATATCTGGGCTTTGGGATCACTGCAGCTCACTGAAGTATTAACATGTTTACAGGATGAAGAGGGATTAGATTGAAGTGGTTGATTTTAATGTTATTATTCTCACCCTTGAAAGCGAGCACCCGCTATCGCTCAGATTTTGGGGATAAAAAGTAAATTTAAAAATGTAATATTTGAGTTTGTTTAATTTTTACAGGGTAACTTCCGTTGTGTCCGCCACGGCCGTTGTGGCTTAAAGTTGTGTTGCGGCCCTATGGTATCGTGTTGTGCGGTTTGTATTTGTTGTGGCTCTTGCAATTGTGCTGTAGCTGAAAGTTGTCGTGTTGTAATTTATGATATTGTCTTGTCGTGTTTGCATTTTGTGACCTTTTTCAGCCACCGTAGCTAACCTTCCTTTGTGTTTTTGATGAAACCACAGATGGGCGTTTAACGTCCTTATCATTAAAAGTAGAGATGTCCGATAATATTGGACTGCCGATATTATCGGCCGATAAATGCTTTAAAATGTAATATCGGAAATTATCGGTATCGGTTTCAAAAAGTAAAATGCGTGACTTTTTAAAACGCCGCTGTACGGAGTGGTACACGGACGTAGGGAGAAGTACAGAGCGCCAATAAACCTTAAAGGCACTACGTGCCGGCCCAATCAAATAATATCTACGGCTTTTCACACACACAAGTGAATGCAAATGCATACTTGGTCAACAGCCATACAGGTCACACTGAGGGTGGCCGTATAAACAACTTTAACACTGCTACAAATATGCGCCACACTGTGAACCCACACCAAACAAGAATGACAAACACATTTCAGGAGAACATCCGCACCGTAACACAACATAAACACAACAGAACATATACCCAGAACCCCTTGCAGCACTAACTCTTCCGGGATGCTACAATATACACCCCCCGCTACCCTCTTGAATAATATTGCGAAACAAAACGCCAGATAATATGTCTTACCTTATACAAACACCATAATAATACTGGTATGTTGAAGCACAGTACAATCCATCAAGCGGTGCGGCTTCTTAGCTTACCAAAGTCGTATTAAAACATTTTGACACATTTTTGAGCGCTGTGTGTCATGTTCTATACTTTCAATGGAACATATCAAATGTTGGTGTTGTTTACTTGAGTCATATTGCAGTCTGCACGTATCTGTTATGTGTGACTGCTATCTACTGGTCACACTCATTTAACCATGTACCAAATAAAATAGCTTCGAGGTCGGTAAGCACAACCAAAATGATTCCGTACATTAGGCGCAACGGGTTATAAGGCGCACTGTCGAGTTTTGAGAAAATGAAAGGATTTTAAGTGCGCCTTATAGTCGGAAAAATACGGGACTTCATAAAACTACTGTAGTTGTTAGTAGTACATTCTCTTGTATTGTTTTTCATACAATATATCCTATCTAAAAGTTTGTTTTTCTTTTTTAAAAGGCACGTTAAAATGGGAGACGCTGATGAGATACAAGTGTTCTGAGTTAAGAGCTCTTTCACAAAACCAATTCAGCTTGTACGTTGAGGCACTACTGAATTACAATCAGGATTGTGAAATATTCTCCTGAGAACTAGCGTCCTCTGCAGTGGACAATTTTTGTAATTTTTTTGCCTATTTCTTTTGTCAGAGTTGCACATTTGAAAAAAACAGGCCTATGGACACTACATCAACACACCCAAGACAATGGGCATATAGACACACACACACACCCTCTCCCACCCGACGCCTTCACCACCGCTTGATTCCCCTTCGGGGTGATGGATCACCTTTTTCTTTTAACTCCATGGTGCTATTTTGCCTTATTTGAATAAATATTGTAATGTATTGCACATGTATTGTCATGTACAGTTTTATATTACCTCTCTGGAATATTTGTTAGATCTCTAATTTATGCAGATTTTATTGTACTTTTGAGTTGGCATTGTCCCTGCGTGGCTGTGTTTTGTGTGTTTGTGCTTCATAGCAGCAGTCGACCTCCAGGGCCCCAACTCCCCCGCCCCCGTTGCGAGTTGTCGTGATTATATGTAACATGTTTATGTGTGCATGGATGGCATGGAGGTTTTTTCCCACTCCAGACTGGGCCCCCTTAGGAGCCCAGTCTAGATTGTATTTTTTTTACTCATCTTCTTCCCCAGCGTTTCACCTTTTTCCCACCTTTTACGGGGCGCCTCGTTCTGTAACCCTGTACACTGTTTGTTTGTCTAATCTTGAATGGGTTTGTGCTGAAAACATAGTTTCGTTGTACTTGTTGCAATGACAATAAAGACCTATCCTATCCGAACCGAAGTTATGTTACGTAAAACAAATGTAAACTGCAGAGAACTGTACGTGGACAACCCAGCCAGTCCAATCCCCATGTCTGGTGGATGTGAACGTGCTTGTGTTGGCGCTTTCTATCCACTTTTTATAATCTTTTCAAAAGCGCATCGCCTTGGCAGAACTTCTATTCGCATCATGTTGGATGTAAAAAAAAGTGACTTTAAGTAATTTCCTTTAATGCATAGGGTACAAAAAACACTGTAATGCAGTCACAGCCCCAATGCATCATCCAAGCTGTGAAGAATCCCTGAGTAAGTTTACTGTTTGAACTGGCGGTGTGTCCTGTTAACTCCACGCTCTCGTCCTCATGTCCTACCAGCCGTGATTATATTGGAAAAAAGCGGATTCGGCACAGAAAGCCGTGGATATGTTTGCAGAGATTTCTTTTGATTGCTGGTTTTCTTTACCAAGCAACCACAATTAGATGAATTATAAAGACAATAGAATAACTTTTTTTTAAGTTACTAACTACATTTGATCAACTTCAATCTTTCATTATTTGCCACCTGTTGGCTTTGTTGATCAAAATCTAGTCCAACTCAAAACAATTGTTTTTTTCAATTAGTTTTCCTTTTTATAAACTAGCTTAGGGGAATTATATTTTTCTTTCTTTATTTAATTCATATTTCAAAAACCAGTTTTCTTAGGTTTCTTTCCTTATTTTCTTCCCTAATAATTACTGGACAATTGTGCTCACATACACACATTGTCATGATTATTTCTAAAGGCATGTCCTCTGCAGTGGACATTTGTGTTTTGCATGACATGTATTTTTTTTTAAATGTGTAACTCTGACAAAAGAAATACACCAAAAACAAATGTCCACGGCAGAGGGTGCTTTTTCTCAGGAGGATACACAATTGTAACACTTGTAAAGAACATAATGTCATGGCTGTCTTGAGTTTTCAATAATTTCTACAACTCTTATTTTTGTGTGATAGAGTGATTGGAGCACATACTTGTTGGTCACAAAAAAACATTCATGAAGTTTGGTTCTTTTATGAATTTATTATGGGTCTACTGAAAATGTGAGCAAATCTGCTGGGTCAAAAGTATACATACAGCAATGTTAATATTTGGTTACATGTCCCTTGGCAAGTTTCACTGCAATACGGTGCTTTTGGTAGCCATCCACAAGCTTCTGGTTGAATTTTTGGTGCAGTTCAGCTAAAGCACCAGTTCCATTGGCAGCAAAACAGGCCCAAAGTATAATACTACCACCACCATGCTTGACGGTAGGAATGGTGTTCCGGGATTAAAGGCCTTAAAAGGAGGATTACCTCCAAATTCTTCAGGACAACCTAAAATCATCAGCCCGGAGGTTGGGTCTTGGGTGCAATTGGGTTTTCCAACAGGACAATGACCCCAAACACACGTCAAAAGTGGTAAAGGAATGGCTAAATCAGGCTAGAATGAAGGTTTTAGAATGGCCTTCCCAAAATCCTGACTTAAACGTGTGGACAACGCTGAAGAAACAAGTCCATGTCAGAAAACCAACAAATTTAGCTGAACTACATCAATTTTGTCAAGAGGAGTGGTCAAAAATTCAACCAGAAGCTTGCCAAAAGCTTGTGGATGGCTACCAAAAGCGCCTTATTGCAGTGAAACTTGCCAAGGGACATGTAACCAAATATTAACATTGCTGTATGTATACTTTTGACCCAGCAGATTTGCTCACATTTTCAGTAGACCCATAATAAATTCATAAAAGATCCAAACTTCATGAATATTTTTTGTGACCAACAAGTATGTGCTCCAATCACTCTATCACAAAAAAATAAGAGTTGTAGAAATTATTGGAAACTCAAGACAGCCATGACATTATGTTCTTTGCAAGTGTATGTAAACTTTTGATCGGGACTATATACAGGTATTACAATCTTGACTATTCATCCGTTCATTTAATAAGACAGTATTTATCGCAAAAATTAGTATTGCATTAAAATAAAATCCTGTAAAATCCCAGCTATAGCTTCATCCCATGTGAAAATCCTAAATATGAACCTAAATGTATTTACATTTTAGTAAGTGATAGCCTAAAAAAGTAGTGATTATTCCAAATAATTACAAGGACATTTGCAAAGATGATACATAAAATGTACAAAAACAATAAAAATCTTAATTCTCTTGTTATGTTTGAACAGAGCAGATGTTCTTGTCAATCAGTTATTAATATCATCTGCAGTGGACATTTTTGTGGTCCATTTCTTTTGTCAGCATGACATTTTTTCAGGAAAAAAAAAAACACAGCCCCTTAGGGGCATCAACACATGTCCACTGCAGAGGACGCCGTAAATTAATTATTTGCAGCTAATCCAAAAGAATATCCAACCTTAAAAAAAAGGATTCCTTCATATAAAAACACTTCTACAACACTTGAAAAGACACTTCCCTTAAATATTGTATTACATTATCATTACAAGCCAATATTAAAGTTGCATTATTTAGGGTATTTTATCTGTGTTGTGTCATCCACACATCTAACATAAGTGGGTATATTTATATATATATATCCATGACATCTCTAAACCGTTAATAAAATGAAATCTAAATATACAATGATTTTCTCTAATCATCTCAGCTCACTTTTGGACAGATTAACCCCAAATAATCTGATGAAAAGGTTATCAAATCTCTTTTAGGTTTATCTATGATTAGTGGAGTCGAGCGTGAGACTGCACGTTTGAATCCCCTTAACTGAACAGCATGAACCCGTTTGCACTTTGCTTTATGAGCAAATTATTTTGAAATAAAAAAACAACAAAAAAACAGGACAGACCACGAAATATTTCCTTGAACTAAAAGTCTAGTAAGCAATTTATGTGAATAATTATAATCAGTGTAGCCTGGGGGCCATTTCAGCACGTAGCTACTTTTTGTTTTTGACCCTCGGCATACTTCAAGAAAATTAAACATTCTTTATAAATGTTATTTATTTTTTAGACATTACACTAATTTGCATCAAGGTTTCAATCTTCTGTTTAAGATAACTTAAATATATCAATTGGATTGGTTTTAACATATTCGAGGCTATGTCCACATGAAAAAATGCATAATATTTTCCCCACTATTGTTTTAAATAATATATCTATCCACACATATGTAGTTTAAAAAACAAGTCTGTCCAAATAAAAACTGTCATGACCATTTCGGCCAATCAGAATCCTGAGAAGACTAAAAGTAGTTACGTCAGGCCTGGGCAATTATTTTGACTTGGGGGGCCATATTTAGAGAAAAAACATGTGTCATGGGGTCGGTATATCTATTTTTAGGAACGCTAATACAAAAACTGAATGCTAAAAATCTTATGACAGACTGCCTTAAAAAACGGAATGGAATTAAAAAATGTTTTTTACTGAATGAGACACCCAGAATGTACATGAAAATAAAGAATGTGGGATTTACAATATTAACTATGAACGATAAAACACTGAATATTGACAACATATGATCGTCACACCCCCTCTCGATCGACATATTTTACAAACCCCGTTTCCATATGAGTTGGGAAATTGTGTTAGATGTAAATATAAACGGAATACAATGATTTGCAAATCATTTTCAACCCATATTCAGTTGAATATGCTACAAAGACAACATATTTGATGTTCAAACTGATAAACTTTTTTTTTTTGTGCAAATAATCATTAACTTTAGAATTTGATGCCAGCAACACGTGACAAAGAAGTTGGGAAAGGTGGCAATAAATACTGATAAATTAGAGAAATGCTCATCAAACACTTATTTGGAACATCCCACAGGTGAACAGGCAAATTGGGAACAGGTGGGTGCCATGATTGGGTATAAAAGTAGATTCCATGAAATGCTCAGTCATTCACAAACAAGGATGGGGCGAAGGTCACCACTTTGTCAACAAATGCGTGAGCAAATTGTTGAACAGTTTAAGAAAAACCTCTCAACCAGCTATTGCAAGGAATTTAGGGATTTCACCATCTACGCTCCGTAATATCATCAAAGGGTTCAGAGAATCTGGAGAAATCACTGCACGTAAGCAGCTAAGCCTGTGACCTTCGATCCCTCAGGCTGTACTGCATCAACAAGCGACATCAGTGTGTAAAGGATATCACCACATGGGCTCAGGAACACTTCAGAAAACCACTGTCAGTAACTACAGTTGGTCGATACATCTGTAAGTGCAAGTTAAAACTTTCCTATGCAAGGCAAAAACCGTTTATCAACAACACCCAGAAACGCTGTCGGCTTCGCTGGGCCTGAGCTCATCTAAGATGGACTGATACAAAGTGGAAAAGTGTTTTGTGGTCTGACGAGTCCACATTTCAAATTGTTCTTGGAAACTGTGGACGTCGTGTCCTCCGGACCAAAGAGGAAAAGAACCATCCGGATTGTTATAGGTGCAAAGTTGAAAAGCCAGCATCTGTGATGGTATGGGGGTGTATTAGTGCCCAAGGCATGGGTAACTTACACATCTGCGAAGGCGCCATTAATGCTGAAAGGTACATACAGGTTTTGGAGCAACATATGTTGCCATCCAAGCAACGTTACCATGGACGCCCCTGCTTATTTCAGCAAGACAATGCCAAGCCACGTGTTACATTAACATGGCTTTATAGTAAAAGAGTGCAGGTACTAGACTGGCCTGCCTGTAGTCCAGACCTGTCTCAGTGTGGCGCATTATGAAGCCTAAAATACCACAACGGAGACCCCCGGACTGTTGAACAACTTAAGCTGTACATCAAGCAAGAATGGGAAAGAATTCCACCTGAGAAGCTTCAAAAATGTGTCTCCTCAGTTCCCAAACGTTTACTGAGTGTTGTTAAAAGGAAAGGCCATGTAACACAGTGGTGAACATGTCCTTTCCCAACTACTTTGGCACGTGTTGCAGCCATGAAATTCTAAGTTAATTATTATTTGCAAAAAAAAAAATTACGTTTATGAGTTTGATCATCAAATATCTTGTCTTTGTAGAGCATTCAATTGAATATGGGTTGAAAAGGATTTGCAAATCATTGCATTACGTTTATATTTACATCCAACACAATTTCCCAACTCATATGGAAACGGGGTTTGTATTTTTATGAACACTAATACAAAACCTCACAATAATGTCTGACTGAATGCTGGATAAACAGGGCCTTAGAGTACCATAGTAACTAGTATATCATGCAAAAGCGCAGATTCCAACCATTGAAATACTTTGTATAGTTCAAGACTTACATCACTGCACATCATAATGGCAGCTACACTTTCCATCTTAAAGATGTAAAAAAAAATATTTGGGAATGTCCGGTGGGCCACATTGAAAAGCCTTAATTTGCCCAGGTCTGAGTTACATGTTAAAACAAATTACAAATGTTATCCACCCTCTTTTATCTCATTTAGACACATTTATTTCTGGTGCGTGTCTGCAGTAGTCAAGTGTGTTGGCAGCCGGCGTGTCTGCTGTATGTGTTTAAGCTTCTCCTCTTAAACGCTAATGACACTTTGACAGGTTTCCCGTTATAATAAGACTCCAAACCAGGTTGCTTTCCCCATCGCTACCTGTCACGACTGTGTCAGTCTATTAGCTGTTGTTTTTTTTTTCCAGGGGAAGGATGCTAAAAGTTTGCGTGTGTTTGTGGGAGACAGACACAGCCAGATGAGCTGACAGATGTTTGCTGTATATCTACTCCACTGTCTCCGAAAGACTGACAACAGCTGGACTGATGCCAGAAACACACACACACACACGCATACACAAACATGCATACGCACACACGCACACACGCACACAAACACACTTAACTCCAATCCTAACAGGTACTCAGTGAAATATTTTTATTTTGACATTGCTCTAATTAGGCTGGGTTTATGGGAATACATAGGGCTATTTATTAGGCAGAGTAGCTACAATTGTACTCAAGTAAGATTACTGTTACTTTAGAGCAGGCGTGGGTAATTATTTTGACTCAAGAGGCCAAATTTAGAGGACAAAAATGTGTCTGCGGGGCCGATTTTTAGGAACACTAATACAAAACCTCACAATGTCTGATTGGAAGCTAAAAACGTTATGACAGACAGCCTTAAAAAACGGAATGGAATTTTACATTGTTTTACTGAATGAGACACCCAGAATGTACATGAAAATAAAGAATGTGGGATTTATAATATTAACCACGAACGATAAAACACTGAATATTGACAACATATGAACGTCACACCCTCTCTCCATCCACATATTATACAATCAAGCGAAATGCAACAAAAATGCAACAAACAGCCAAATATGAATGCGAAGGGTAAAAAAAACCCACCTACACTTTTGATACATCTGATATATCACTAAGCTTTAGAACTTTGTTGTAAAAATCTCCTTCCGTGTCTGTCCCTGACACCCGCATTTCACTCTGTGGAAACGCTCCCCACCCACACTGTTTAGTGCCTGGTCTGAGCTGCTGTGACTTAGATTACCATAGTAACTAATTAGAATACCATAGTAACTAGTATATCATGCAAAAGCGCAGATTCCAACCATTGAACTACTTTGTATAGTTCAAGACTTACGGCCATTTGAAAACATCACTGCACATCATAATGGCAGCTGCAGTTTCCATCTTAATGATCAGAAAAAAATTGGGGGGAATGTCCGGCGGGGCAGATTGAAAAGCTTAACGGGTCTTAATTTTCTCTGGTTTGATTTAGAGTAATATGACTCAAAAGTTCAAAGTAGTCCTCCAAATAATTACATGAGTAAGTAGGCATTCTGGGAAAAAAAATACTCAAGTATTGAGAAACTTGAGAAAGTTCTGATTTATTTAGTAGCTATTGTTTGATTGTTCTTAGTCTATAACTTTAGGGATTTTCCCCTGAAGAGCAGGGAAACCTGCGAAACAGGCTTGTAGGGATGAAATAGCCTCTGTGTTTTTTCCTGACCTAACGTACGAATATATATATATATATATATATATATATATATATATATATATATATATATATATATATATATATATATACATACATATATATGTATACAGTATATATACATACTTACTATGCATTATCATCACATATTACCTAATTTGTAAATGATTACTGACTTAGGGTGAATTTGATGCAAATTTGAAGTGACGCAAATGCTGAATATGTAAGGCATAAATATATAAATATATATACAGACTTTCTGACTGTTTGCAAAGTGTGCCTCACATTTCGTCACCTGAATCTAAATTCCTCATCTTACCAGGACTGTATGGATCATTTGATGCCTCTGACATTATGGGCACGATTTGAGAGTGTGGAAAACCTTCAAATCAGGGTGGACTGCACCCTCAATACTTTAAAAAAAAACCATCACGTTAGGTGAATGAAATCATAAAAGTCACATGTACAACATGTTAAAGGAGAAGTGAACTTTTTGGGGGAATTTTGCCTATCGTTCACAATTATTATGAGACATCAGGATGAATGTTTTTGTTTTTTTTGCATTCTAAATATGAAATAAAAGCGATCAAAAGTTTGCTTACAATGTAACCTATAGGAGCCGCTCTATAAATATATCACGCCCTTAGAAAAACATCCAAACAACTCCATTGAGGTTGTAAATACACGATGCAAGTGGTGTCTTTTCGTGTCGTTCTCGCCTTTTCTGGGTCCTAAACGGCTGTCAAAGCGTAACCAACTTGTCGGAATACGTCCTCAGATTTCTTCTGCCCAGGTGAGATGCATGATTTATGGACTACATATAAACTTCCAGGGAGCAAAGAAGCAAGGAAACGCCTCTCCAGTTGATAATGTCGAAATTGCATACAGGCTTGTGATTACAGTGCCGCTATAAATAGTTTGTCTGCGTTAGCACTTATAATAACAATATCACTAATACTTGGTTGATATTCAAATCACGAAATGTCAATGGAGTATTGCTGGTGCTTTTTGAATGGTTATTTATTGGATTTCATGGGCAAAATAGAGGACCTCCAATTGGCTGCGCTTTAAAGGCCTACTGAAAGCCACTACTACCGACCACGCAGTCTGATAGTTTATATATCAATGATGAAATCTTAACGTTGCAACACATGCCAATACGGCCGGGTTAACTTATAAAGTTCAATTTTAAATTTCCCGCTAAACTTCCGGTTGAAAACGTCTATGTATGATGACGTATGCGTGTGACGTCAATCGTTGAAACGGAAGTATTTGGACACATTGTATCCAATACAAAAGCTCGGTTTTCATCGCAAAATTCCACAGTATTCTGGACATCTGTGTTGGTGAATCTTTTGCAATTTGTTTAATGAACAAAGAAGACTGCAAAGAAGAAAGCTGTAGGTGGGATCGGTGTATTAGCGGCTGGCTGCAGCAACACAACCAGGAGGACTTTGACTTGGATAGCAGACGCGCTATCCGACGCTAGCCGCCGACCGCATTGATGATCGGGTGAAGTCCTTCGTCGCTCCGTTGATCGCTGGAACGCAGGTGAGCATGGGTGTTGATGAGCAGATGAGGGCTGGCTGGCGTAGGTGGATAGCTAATGTTTTTAGCATAGCTCTGTGAGGTCCCGTTGCTAAGTTAGCTTCAATGGCGTCGTTAGCAACAGCATTGTTAAGCTTCGCCAGGCTGGAAAGCATTAACCGTGTAGTTACATGTCCATGGTTTAATAGTATTCTTGATTTTCTGTCTATCCTTCCAGTCAGGGATTTATTTATTTTGTGTTTATCTGCAGTTAAGCCTGATGCTATCACATTAGCACCGTAGCTAAAGTGCTTCGCCGATGTATTGTCGTGGAGATAAAAGTCACTGTGAATGTCCATTTCGGGTTCTCGACTCTCATTTTCAAGAGGATATAGCATCCGAGGTGGTTTAAAATACAAATCTGTGATCCACAATAGAAAAAGGAGAGAGTGTGGAATCCAATGAGCCAGCTTGTACCTAAGTTACGGTCAGAGCGAAAAAAGATACGTCCTGCACTGCACTCTAGTCCTTCACTCTCACGTTCCTCATCCACGAATCTTTCATCCTGGCTCAAATTAATGGGGTAATCGTTGCTTTTTCGGTCCGAATCGCTCTCGCTGCTGGTGTAAACAATGGGGAAATGTGAGGAGCCCTTCAACCTGCGACGTCAAGCTACTTCCGGTACAGGCAAGGCTTTTTTTTATCAGCGACCAAAATTTGCGAACTTTACCGTCGATGTTCTCTACTAAATCCTTTCAGCAAAAATATGGCAATATCGCGAAATGATCAAGTATGACACATAGAATGGATCTGCTATCCCCGTTTAAATAAAAAAAATTCATTTCAGTAGGCCTTTAAGTGGACTTATATTTACTTTTATTTACAAAAAAATCCATCCGTTGTCACGTCTTTCATAATGATTGTGAACGATAGGCAACATTCCAAAAAAAAGTGCAGTTTTCCTTTAATGCAGCTGAGTCAATGTAAGAGATGACAATAGATGGTTGATTTTTTTCTTTTTTTCCCCCCCACTATACCATGTCACTTTGTTGCACTGTCTCATTCTTTTCCTGCATGCTGGGGACACTCGGGTTGTCGTCTTCTTCTTTGGACCTGGGGGCAGAAGTGAGCTTTCATTTAATATACTTTTCCTTTGTCAAGGAATACTAATGTATCGCTAACAAAGACCCTGTTGGAGGAACATAACATTAATAAGGAATTTGCATGTTTGCAGTTGTGTAGAAGCATCATACTAATTAATAGCTGTTGCTATTATTTAGTAGCGAAATAAGATACCGTATTTTTCGGATTATAAGTTTCTCCGGAGTATAAGTTGCACCGGCCGAAAATGCATAATAAAGAAGGGAAGAACATATATAAGTCGCACTGGAGTATAAGCCGCATTTTTGGGGGAAATTTATTTGATAAAACCCAACACCAAGAATAGACATTTGAAAGGCAATTTAAAATAAATAAAGAATAGTGAACAACAGGCTGAATAAGTGTACGTTATATGAGGCATAAATAACCAACTGAGAACGTGCCTGGTATGTTAACGTAACATATTATGGTAAGAGTCATTCAAATAACTATAACATATAGAACATGCTATACGTTTACCAAACAATCTGTCAATCCTAATCGCTAAATCCCATGAAATCTTATACGTCTAGTCTCTTACGTGAATGATGAGATAAATAATATTATTTGATATTTTACGGTAATGTGTTAATAATTTCACACATAAGTCGCTCCTGAGTATAAGTCGCACCCCCGGCCAAACTATGAAAAAAACTGCGACTTATAGTCCGAAAAATACGGTAACAGTACACATTTTTCAGTGTGATCCATGATAATAGTCCTAATCAAGTTTGCTGACGGAGAGGATCACTACAACATTACTGGTTACTGAATTTTTCGGACCATATGGCGCACCGGTTTATCAGGCGCACTGCCATCGAGAGGGTCTATTTTCATACAAAAGACGCACCGGATTATAAGGCGTATTAAACGAGTAAAAAATATGATTTTTTGTTTTGTTTTTACATAACATGTAATGGTGGTACTTTGGTCAAAATGTTGCAATAATCCATTTTGTGGCCGGTCTTCTGTACATGCCTCCACTTTGACTGCATTTTCTCCCCGTCAACTCTGTTTTTAGCACTTCCATAGCATATCTACTGACAGATATAAGTTAGAACTAGAGATGTCCGATAGTATCGGACTGCCGATATTATCGGCCGATAAATGCTTTAAAATGTAATATCGGAAATTATCGGTATCGGTTTCAAAAATTAAAATGTATGACTTTTTAAAACGCAGCTGTACGGAGTGGTACACGGACGTAGGGAGAAGTACAGAGCGCCGATAAAACCTTAAAGGCACTACCGTTGCGTGCTGGCCCAATCATATAATATCTACGGCTTTTCACACACACAAGTGAATGCAACTCATACTTGGTCAACAGCCATACAGGTCATACTGAGGGTGCCCGTATAAACAACTTTAACACTGTTACAAATATGCGCCACACTGTGAACCCACACCAAACAAGAATTACAAACACATTTCGGGAGAACATCCGCACCGTAACACAACATAAACGCAACATAACAAATACCCAGAACCCCTTGCACTATTAACTCTTCCGGGACGCTACAATATACACCCCTCGCTAACACCCCCCCCACCCCCCACCCCACCCCGCCCACCTCAACCTCCTCATGCTCTCTCAGGGAGAGCATGTCCCAAATTCCAAGCTGCTGTTTTGAGGCATGTTAAAAAAAAGAATGCACTTTGTGACTTCAATAATAAATATGGCAGTGCCATGTTGGCATTTTTTTCCATAACTTGAGTTGATTTATTTTGGAAAACCTTGTTACATTGTTTAATGCATCCAGCGGGGCATCACAACAAAATTAGGCATAATAATGTGTTAATTCCACGACTGATTATATCGGTATCGGTTGATATCGGAATCAGTAATTAAGAGTTGGACAATATCGGATATCGGCAAAAAAGCCATTATCGGACATCTCTAGTTAGAACTATGTGCTACTTTATTTTAGAAATGGCAACAGCAGTGAATGAATGCCCCACAACAAGAGGGTCCCCAGTCAATCACAGGATACCTTTAGATTAACACCAGTGATGGGCAGTAGTAAGCTACAAGTAGCTAAACCACGTAGCTTAACTACATTTTCCAGTAGCTTGGCGGTAGCTTACCTACTTTTTACGAGTAGTTTTTCTTGTAGCTTAGCTACTTTTAGAACCATGCAGCTAGGGAGCTTACATCAAAGCTACAAAGAAAAAAATATGGAGAAAATACAATGACCTGGATGAATGACAACTGTATGTCTCAATTTTCCCTGTATTGTATTAACAGAAAAATAACTGACAACAAATTATTCTATTTATTTAACAAACGGTATGTTTATTAATGGTTCCAAATGAAATAAAAAATAAAATCATGTTTAAAAAAATACTATTGAGTGGAATATAAGTTGTCTGTCTCTCTGCAGCTCCTCTAAATGTGGGCTATAGGCTGGAGTTACAGGTATTTAGAACATAATTTTAAATTTTTAAAGACTCCGTTTCCACAGTTTGCAATTTTGGTTGGCGAGGTCTCTGTTTCTGCCATTATTTCATGTCGCGTGTTTTTTTGTTGGTTCCAATTGCTTCCTGTTTCGGTTCTTAATGCTGCCCCTGGACTACATTGCAACAGATAAGTTTGTGTTTCAATGATGCACATGCTCTAATTCCATCAAAACAATCAACATAATTAATGAAATAACACATTATATTTGACAGCTGTAAATACAATACTACAGCATATTTATTACGTACTTGTGCAAGTGGTTGCGTATGGTTGCTGTAAAACTTGTTAGCCTCGTACTTTCTTCCTGATATCTGTGCAGGTCTTGCCTCAGAAGGTTACGGAGCGCGCTCAGTGCCTCCTTTTGAAACACAAGCCTCTCGACCTGGACCAAACTCTCAGCAACGGAGGCCTGAAGCTCCTGACAAGCATACAACTGCTCCTAGGAGGAATATCATGCAAAGTATAGAAAGCAAGTTCTTCTATTTGATTGATTTCAGTCTGAGACTTACTGAGAAAAACATGTAACGGCAGCCCATAATCACAGTTCTGTATGTGCCTTAGTTTTAAGGTCTCAGTTTGATTTGGTTGGTTGGTACATATACTGTATATATATACATATACATACATATATACTGTATATATACTGTATATATATATATATATATATATATATATATATATACACACACACACACACACACATGTATATATATATATATATATATATATATATATATATATATATATATATATATATATATATATATATATATATATATATATATATATATATATATATATATATATATATACACACACACACACACACATTATATATATATACACACACTTAATGTGTGTAATATATGAATGGTCTATTTGCGATCTTTTTTCATATATAAGGCGCACTAAAGGAGTCATATTATTATTATTTTTTTCTAAATGTAAAACACTTCCTTGTGGTCTACATAACATGTAATGGTGGTTCTTTGGTCAAAATGTTGCATAGATTACTTTACTTAAATCAATCAATCATCTCCTCATCCGGAAAAAAACAACAAAACAACGCCGGATATGTGTCCCGTGAAAATCCGTCTGACCGGAACTCTTTAATAACTAAAGTTCCTTGGGTGAATAATATAACTCACTACACTGGTTTCATGGGGAGTTTACTGACAGATATAAGTAAGAACTTTACACTATTTTATATTAGAAATGGCAACAGCGGAGGATGAATGTCCCATAACAAGAAGATAGAGAAAAAGAAGAAGCTTATCGTCTACAGTGGACTACAAAGGCAGTCGCACGCGATTTTTCAGGATTTATGCAGATCCCAAATACAGATCAGCAGGTACCAGAAGGTAAGAAAAGTTGCTTTTGCATAATATTGCGAAACAAAATGCCAGATAATATGTCTCACCTTATGCACACACCATAATAATACTCGTATGTTGAAGCACAGTACAATCCATCAAGCGGTGCGGCTTCATAGCTTACCAAAGTCGTACTAAAACATTTTGATAGATTTTTGAGCGCCGTGTGTAATAAACTATATTTTCAATGGAACATATAAAATGTTGGTGTTGTTTACTTGAGTCATATTGCAGTCTACACATATGTCTTATGTGTGACTGCCATCTACTGGTCACACATATCATTACACTATGTACCAAATAAAATTGCTTCGAGGTCGGTAAGCAAAACCAGAATTATTCCGTACATTAGGCGCACCGGGTTATAAGGTGCACTGTCGAGTTTTGAGGAAAAAATTTTTTTTTAAGTGCGCCTTATGGTCCGGAAAATACGGTAATTAGAAAAGCAGTTTCTTTAATAAAAAATTGCAGCTCATTTATCCATTCATATGATTAGCAAACTCATCTTGCGGACTAGAATAAACCTGTGCACGGGCCAGGCCGTACCTTTTACATCCCTGCCCTAAATAAAAATGAGTTACCGTATTTTTCGGATTATAAATCGCTCCGGAGTATAAATCGCACTGGCCGAAAATAAATAATAAAGAAGGAAAAAAACATAGACAGGTATAAGTCGCACTGGAGTATAAGTCGCTTTTTTGGGGGAAATTTATTTGATAAAACCCAACACCAAGAATAGACATTTGAAAGGCAATTTAAAATAAATAAAGAATAGTGAACAACAGGCTGAATAAGTGTACGCTATATGAGGCATAAATAACCAACTGAGAATGTGCCTGGTATGTTAACGTAACATATTATGGTAAGAGTCATT